>NC_056732.1:788395993-788500993 GCF_019279795.1 Protopterus annectens | reverse complement strand
ATGTGGAGCCACAGTGCCACTAAATAAATGCAAGTACTCTCAAAGGTTTAATATTTTCTAAAAGACCAGCCACAATGAAAGGTTTAGATATATTTAATAATAAATAATAAAAAACATGGAAATACTGAATATCTTTTTACAATAAACACCAGAGTTTCAGCCACAAGACATATAAAAAAACAACATCAATGAAAAGACTCCGATACTGATAAAACATTTAGCTAATCTCATTATATTTTCTTAACTGACTGAAGAATTATGGTTCCCTAGTAACTTACTAAAGTAAGATGAATGTGGATGGGTGTCTTGTCAGGTCCAATAACAGAGTGGACTTATCACATCTCCCACTAGTACTCAAATACAATTTCAATGCGGCTACAGAATGACATTACATCTGGTCATCTGACTCTGTTGTTCCCACACTACCCCTCTCTAGAAACTGAGCCATGATCTGGCACTGGTGTATCACAATGTCACAATGCATACATAGAATTTTAGTTAATGTTAATTAGAGCATCTGGAAACTGTAAAACAATTCCAACATCCACCCTTCCTACAGACACTAAAAGCTGTTCTCTGGCAGCTTTCAGACCTGTGAGATAAAATGTTTATGGCCTAAACCAACTCATTGAATTTCAGGCTATTTTTCTTAAGATTAGTTGGACTGATCTTAACCCATCCCTTTCCAGTATCCTCTGCTAAACTATATACATTTCAGTCAACATATATGTACATTTCTTTTCTGTCAAGCAGGACTCACTGTTGATACATTTTTAACATACTCAACTTTATAAATACATTTTTTAACACAAGCATCTGTACAAATCAGTTTGATATTCAAATTATGTATATTTTTTGCAAAGCTCCAGCTAGCTATGCTGTCCTATGTTACACATGCACTGCCCTACTCTCTCTGGCACAGCTGGCACTACCTCACATCATCATATCTCTCCCCCTTTGAAGACTCAAGCTAGTTTCTCAAGTGACCCCAGAGGAATGAGCCTATCTGAGAACACATTAACCCATACCCTGACTTGAGAGCCCATCTGCATTGGCATTGCTGACCTCACTACTATGCTGCACTATCATGTCATATGCCTGCAACCCTATGCTCCACCTTAATAATTTGGCATTTTGTTAGCTGGTTTGACGCAGCCATGTTAAGGAATTGTGGTCTGTAACCACAGTGAATTTCCTTCCATGCAGATATGGTTGAAGTTTCTGCAGTGCCTATATTGTGTCTAGACATTCACAGCTGCATAACATTTCTCTCTGGGTTGCAGTCTACAGCTGAGATATACAACATGGTGCTCTTATCTCTCTGAAGAAACCTGACTGAGTACAGCCCCCACCCCATGTTTTGAAGCATCCACCTGCACAACAAATTCTTTGCTGTAATCTGGATTGGCTAGCATAGGGGGTCCTCCAATAGCCCCTTTACTCTTTCAGAATTCCTGCTCACTGGCTGCGGTACACACAAGCCTATCTGGCCTGTTTTACCTCATCAGGTCTGTGAGGGGAGTGGCTATTGTACTATAATTGGCAACAAACTTTGAATAGTACCCTGCTGTCCCCAAGAATGCCCTCATCTGCTTTTTGGTAACAGGGACAGGCTATGCCTAATTAGCTTCCACTTTGGCAGTTTCTGGTCTGATCTTACCACTTCTCACTCAATGTCCCAGGTTGGAGATGTCTGCCATTCCTATGTGACACTTACTGGGCTTAGTGGTCAAGCCTTCACTTTACAGTCTGCCCAGGACCTCCCAGACATGATGGAGGTGCTCTTGCCAGGAATGACTGTACATGAAAATATCCTCCAGGTAAGCAAGGGAATAATCCCCTGCTCCTGCTAGAATATGATCTACCAGCCTTTGGAACGTCACTGGGGCATTTTTCTTCCCAAAGGACATCATTGTGAACTCATATTTTATTATTTTATTTATTTTACATTTGTTTACTGGGAAAGTCCGACTGGACAGAGTTGTCTGTTTTCAGTGGACGCCCGGGAAGAACAGCTCCAGAACAATTGCTAACATACTATACATAAGATATTTACACATTCAGTTATAAAAATATAGCAGACAATAACATATGATTGCATAAAATATTTACATAAGCATAGTGGTTTAGATATACAGTTAAAGTTATAGCAGGTAGTAACATTTGATTGTTGTTCATACAGTATGTTTAGCAGAGGTAATCTTGAAGATTTACTGAAGATAAGACAAGAAAGGAAAAACTAAAAGAAGAGGAGAATATAGACAAGTTCATATGAGGTGCATTGACATTTTAAGGGAAAGCTTTTCAGCTTAGTCTAGGGGAAGAGTTAGTGATTATAGATGGGGCAATGGGGAGTAGGCGACAGTGAGTTGGTAAGTAACATGTGATAATATATATATATATATATATATATATATATATATATATATATATATATAATTTGAAAGGAGTCACAAAGGCTAACCTCCCTCTAGCAGTGGGAGTCAAGGGCACCTGCCAGTAGTCCTTGGTCAGATCAATAGTGGTAAAATACTTAGCCCCACCCAGCTGCTCTAAGACTTCATCTATCCTAGGTATGGGGTAAGTATCTGACTCTGTGTGACTGTTTAGTCTTCTGTAGTTCACACATAACTTGGTGCTGCCATCTTTCTTTGGAACTAGCACCACTGGGGAGGCATAGGGACTGATGGACTCCTGGATTACTCCCATTTCCAACATTTCCTGTATCTCCTCCCTCAGAGTCTGTCTGATTTGCTCAGGCACCCTATAAGGGGCCAGCTTGATAGGTCTTTGGTGTCCTGTATCCACATGGTGCTGCACCAGGTGTGTGCACCCAGGTTTCCCAGTGAATATATCCCCAAACCCCTGTAACATCACTTGGATTTCTTGAACCTGGGCAGCGGATAGCCACTGGGGCATTGCTACCCCTTTCACTGAGGTGTCAGTCTGAAAATCACTGAGGGGATCACTCATCAGATCCCCATCAGACTCCTCCTGCCACCCACTGCAAAGACTCAGCACAAGGGCCTTCCTATCGTGGTAAAGTTTCATCATGTTAAAATGGTACAGTTTGTGCCCTTCTTCCTGCCTAACAGTTTTACCATGTAGTTAACATCACTGACCTTCCTTTCCACTTTGAAGCATCCTTTCCAAGCTGGCTGCAGCTTATTGTGTTTGGCAGGAATGAGCACCAGAACCTGTTGCCCCACAGCATACTCTCAGGCTTGAGCATTCCTGTCATACCAGACCTTTTTCTGCTGTTGGGTTCCTGCCGGGTTCTCCTGGGCCAAGACCATGAGCTCCCTCAGCCTTGTCCTGAGGTTTTTAGGACATGTGTCACAACAGACTCTTTGTGGGATTCACAGAAACTCTCCTATTCATCATGAATCAAAGCCAAGGGGGCCCTTACCCTACGCCCATACAGCAACTCAAAGCGTAAAAAACTGTGGATTCCTGGGTACCTCTCTGTATGCAAAGAGCAGATGGGACAAATATTTGTCCTACTCTCTCTTAAACTGTTTTGCAAATGCTCTTAGCATGGTCTGCAGTGTAGAGTTTAATGTCTCCTCAAGATCATTATTTTGGGGGTGGTAGGGGGTAGTCTTTAGGTCCTTCACCTCACAGCGCTCCCACAAACAAGCCAGCAGAACTGAAATGAAATTGGCACCTCTGTCAGTCAAAACCTACCTTTCTGAAAATATGTAACAAAGCATTTGCCACCTTGTCTGCCTTAACTCATTACATCTGAGTGATAGCTCCAGGAGCATCTGCAGTTAACTCCTAGTGACACCTCTAGGTGTCAGATATTGTTTGTTCATATTTTCATGAATAATTTCAAAACCATGCTATGTACACATTTTTAAAAGATTTCATCTTAAAGCTTACACAATGGTAAACTCAGCTGCACTAATATTTGACCTCTGTCTAGTGCAAGTAAATAGAAATTAACTGTTGTTTTATGATATTAACTTATATAGATATAATTTTCAGATTTGTTCTAAATATCTCAAAAAACAAGTAACACAGACAGAACTCCTTAGTTTCATATGACTGCTCTCAGTTAGAGGAATAAAATGCTGCTGACAGTATGTGTGTAACTTGGGTGGTTGCTGAGATATCGCAAGTTGTTCACAAAATATTACAAATGTAATAGCTACTGTATTTACTGTAACTTATAAAATGCAATTTAAGACCTAGAACCTAAAGAATACTACCATTACAAAAATAGTTTGTGCTGAATTGTTTGCCATTTATACTTCTTTCATAACAAGTATGGTCCTAGAGACATGAACTTTTGTTTGAAATGTAAGGACATAATTTGAGTCTGTCAAAAGGCTTAGGCTCTGCAAATTGGAAGTTGCAGTGCAAACTTCCTGAGTTCCATTGGAATGAATGAGTTAATGGAGGACAGAACCACCTAACCAGAGTATCTAGTTACATAACCTATTACCACTAGGATATATTTCTTCCCTGTGAAACTTGGGGTACTCAGAGGCCCCACAATATTTATAGCTACCCTCTGAAATGGCTCCTCAATCAAGGTAAAGGCATCAAATGATTTTTGACCTTGTCTCTTGCCTTGCTTGCTTTTTCTCCACTGCTCACAGGTTCTACACTACCCTGTTACATCCCTTGCAATCCCAGGCCAATAAATGTTCTGCATTATATGTCTCTTAGTACACTTTATACCCATACGACCTGCAAAAGGAATGTCATGGGCTATCGTTAGAAGTGTCAGATAATAGGCTCTGGGCAATACCAACTGCAGTATTACCTTAGCCTGTAGCCCTTCCTCAGGCATCCACTCTCTATACAGTAACCCTTTGTTCCAGTATATATACTTCCTTTTCCTTGAGTATCAGGTGCCTC
Source organism: Protopterus annectens (assembly GCF_019279795.1). Classification (NCBI taxonomy): domain Eukaryota; kingdom Metazoa; phylum Chordata; order Ceratodontiformes; family Protopteridae; genus Protopterus; species Protopterus annectens. The sequence goes on along the minus strand of NC_056732.1, from coordinate 788,496,124 downwards.
CTTAGCTACCTCCCTCAAGCCTCATAATTTAGGGTCCAAGAGCTGTGTCCATCACAATTCTACCTTTGTGACCCTTCCCAGCTCACCTTCCACAAGAAGTCTGGTATCTTCTGACAGCAGTACCTCACTGTCATCCTGGGTACTACTACTGATCTCTTCCCCTTGCAGTCACCCTGTCCAAGGGAGCATCAGTACCCACAAGCAGCTGTGGGTCACCTTCAGGCTCACTGCTACAAAGCAGCTCCCTCCCTGAAATAGCTATATCACCAGCCCCGGTTTCAGCTGTCGGGTCTGTCTGGGTCTCCTCCAGGCTACCAGACCCACATGCCTGTCTCCAAGCCTGACTATGTATAACTGCATGCACACAAGGTACTGCATTATCCGAATAATTCCCTATCAAGACATCTGCAAGGATATCCTCAAACTTTCCACCATCCCAGTCATGGTGAACCCTGGTCAAAGGTATTTAGAAATGGGTTCCTTCTAAAGCTCCTCTAAACTGCTCCTCTTTAACCAGTGCAGGTTTTACAATGGTTATGTCAGAAGCTACGTATCTCTTGGCAGTGGTCTGTTTTCCATCCACTAAGATAGGATACAAACTCTGGTGATAGTTTAGTACCCCTGTTGTCTCCAGACAACTTACCACTGGCATACTGTTATTCCCACTTGTTGGATCCTTCATCTTTTGTTCCCCACCTTGCTTCAGTGGACATTTGTATGCTACATGTCCCTCCGGTTACATGTATTTATTTTATTTATTTATTTGACATTTATTAACCAGCTTGGTCCAACTGAGCCAAAATAGCCCATTTTCAGTAGAGACCCAAGGAGAAAAGCTCCAGTACATAGGCATAATTATTATAGCAGAAAATAAAATAATGAAATAACAATGACTAAAGCAGGAATTATAAAACATGCATAAGACATACTCAGAAATATAAGTAGATACAGTAAGAAAACATACATGATATATGGAAGAAAATCTTTTAAAGATATCTATAGAAAAATATAACCTAGGTAAGTATTTTTTTACTACAAACAGGGGAGGTTGGGAAGAGATGAAAGTAGTATTAGTAGAGACGTATGAGAACAAGAAGAATAGTAAAGTGAGGTTTAGTTTAGTAAAGATTAGATAGTTAAGTGAGGCATAGTATATACATATTTACATGGGTTGTGGTAGCCTGATATGTAAAGTTGAGAAAATAGAGGGATAGCAGTAAATAAAGTATAGGAGGCAGACAGCACTGTGCAGGGTACTGTTTGCAAAAGGATGTGGAGGAGATTAGGTAGGGTCATTTAAAACATCTAATCCCTGATCCCAGACATGTAGCTGAACTAGGGTGCAAACTTCCTCTTTTACTGGTGGACGCTGTTGGGGTGGTTTAGGTTGCCTACCATGTTTCCCTTATATCCATGTGCAGTACTGGGTATCCCCTTCTTGTGCAGTGATGCCCTGCTTGTAAGTAGAGATCCCCTTTTCTCCCCAGCTCATCTGCAGAGTTACACTCCTGGTCTACCAACCAGATTCTCATATCCTCAGGCAAAGTGCTAAGGGCTTGTTCCCTCACCAAAAGGTCTGCCAGCCGTTCAAAGGTGGTGACCTGACATCCACTTACCCACCTATGAAAATAAGTGCTTACCTCAGCAATAATGACATACACTTCAAATGGCCTACATCTATGCTCAAGATTTGTTTTTGCTGTAAGCTTCAGGGGTTAACTTAAAACATTCCAATAAACATTGTTTAACCTTGTCAGAATTTGAGCAGTCAGTATCAGACAATTTAGAAAGAGTAGCTTTACCATGGAGTAAGGGGGCAAGGAACTGTACACAGAGTCCTTGGTCAACATCATACTGTTTACAAACCCTTTCAAATATATGAATAAAACTATCAAAATTGTCATCTTCCGTATACTTCGGAAGAAATTTACTGACATTTGTGGCTTCTGAAATTCAGTTATTCCCTTCCCCATTACCTTTGTGTTCCCATTGAGGAGTCAGCATATCCCTCTCATGTTAACGCTGCTTCTCATTTTCTTCGGCCTCCAAATGCCACCGTCTCTATGCTGATTTTAATTCCATGTTTTGCCTCCAGATGGGTTTTACGTCCTCTGAGGAAGAGGTGAACTGTCCTGTTTCTGAGGGCTGCACATACCCATCATCAGATTGGTTGTCTTCCTGGTTGCTGGTTTGTGATGCAGCTGTGACTAAAGCTGAAATAATTTCTTATTTAGTCAGGTTGGAATGCACCAGTCCTTTGGATTTGCACAACTTAGCCAACTGTTTAACTGTCAGCTTGCCATAATCCTCTGCTGACATCTTTACCTGCATTTTCTTATTAAACTAAACTAAAAAAAATAAATAAAACTGCTGTGAAAAATTAAACTCTGTATGTGTACCTTGTAGCTGCTGAGAGTACACACACCTTTAGTGACAACTGCTTACAGGAAAAAAGTTTAATTAATATCCCACCACTGACACTAATATGTGACGTCTCTCCCCTGGGCCAGTGATCAGGGACCCTCAATCCTCACCATTAACACATTTAGAGAACTTTCACAGACAAAAAATAGACACACAGTATTTTCAGGTGCAGCTCTCTGCACCAAGTACAATTTATCTTAAGAACACACAGGAAATGCACACTCCAGTCCTGGAACTGGGCCTTCTCTCCAGGCCCCAAATAAGACTCCCCACTGACTACTACAGAGCAAAGTCCTTAGCTGGGTGCTCCAAGCCAAGTCCTCCACCACCCTTTCTGTGAAATCAGTGCTCTGAGTGTCCCTGTTCAAAGGAGATGTAACCCATAATCTCTTCTGAGATTTGATTTTCACACACACACATACATACACACACACACACACACACACACACACACACACACACACACACACACACACACACACACACACACACACACACACACACACACACACACACACACACACACACACACACACACACACACACACACACACACCTGGGAAAGGCTGGCATAGCTTACCTGCCCTGCCACTTCCACACAGACTATAAGGTAGAGTCATTGTCACCAGAACACCCAAATCAAGCTATTTTAAGGCTGTTACAAAGGTACCTAATTATGTTATTTATTTATTTATTATTTATTGCAGTTTGTTTACCAGGATGGTCCATTGGGCCATGAGGAGCCCATTTTCAATGAAGTCCTGGGGAGAAAAGCCCTATTAATACAAAGTAATCAATTACAAAAATTACAAACATAACAGCAGTTACAGAGTTTACAAAATACTTGATAAGGCATACAAAAAACATAGTATCAATTAGTGCAATTAGCTAGTGTTAGATGGAGAAAGTACCTGAAAAATTCTCATTGCAATCAAGTTAATATAAAGGTAACTAGTTCCATCAGAAAAGTCTAGGTTAAGAAGGCTGTAAAAAGATAGAAAGGAATGGTAGTAATGGATATTATATTGGATGGGAGTAAGAACATTCCCATTGTGAGATTAGGTGTGAGTGAAGTAAAGTTTTAAGGATATAGAGACTGTTACTGGTACAGAGAAAGGGTGGGAGAGAATTCCAATGGTGTGCTAGACAGAGGAAAAGAAGATGTTTGCCTGGAGTGTGGGCAAGTTTATATAGGTTGATTACATTTTGGAAGTTAAAACATAGGCATCTGTTAGGAAGGACCATTTGGAAGGTAGAGGCAAGGGAGGGGCAGAGGGAGGGGCTGAAGATAAGTTTGTGTGCTTGGATGAGTTGAACATAGGTAAGATAACTGGGCAGTTCAAGCCAGTTCACTTAGCATAGGGAAATGTAGTGATGGGTATTAGATCTGTGGCCAGTAGCAAATTTTGAAATGTTATAGTAACAGGGTAAGAGTTTTGATTTGAGGGAGGATTGCAGATTGGTAAGGATGGAGGTACCATACAGTAGAGAAGGGATAAGGTTTGTGTTAGCAAGTGTGAGTCTGGTGGAGGGAGAAATGAAACGGTTATGGCGATAAAGCATGCCAAGTTTTTTGTGTGCTTTTTTATGTTTGCATTAAGATGGCTATCAGACTTTAGTTGGTCATCAATGAGAATTCCTAAGAGTTTAGCTGTGGAAACTGTTTCAAGAGGAGTGTTATTTCACAAAAATTAATATCAAATGGTAGTGTTTCACCAAATAGGTTCATAGGTTCATAGGTTCATACTAGGCTATCTGCCCGAGGGCATTTACAAGCCTAGCCCATAGTTTTGTGGCTTATGCCACCCCTTTAGTATGGGGAACTATACCCATTATTTTGCTGTGCCTCTGTCGAGCAGTGACACTGAGGTAATCCCTGGGGTATATCTGCGATCTCCCATCCATTGGTCAAGATTACTCTTGAACAAGGCCAGCGAGGTGCTCTGCCTCACATATACCGGGATTTTATTCCACAGCATAGGGAGTCTTTGGGTGATGAATCTATCCCTCCAGCACGTCCTATTAATAGCCGTGTCGAGGTTTAAGTCTCCTGCCCTTGTGGCTCTGACGGATCTAGATTTTTTGAGGTGAAGCATATTCATCAAATCTGGGTTTGACATGGCCTTGTATGTTAGGCAAAGGTCACCTCTGAGCAAGCGGTAAGCGACTGAATAGAGCTGGAGTTCTTTCAGTCGGGCAGCATAGGACAGATGTTTGAGACCCTTTATCCTTTTGGTGAGGAACTTTTGTGGCCTCTCCAGCTGCTGCAAGTGTCGGGTCAGATACATTCCGAATGGGGCATTGTACTCCCCATTGTACTCAAGAATTTCAGGAATGTGGAGCCATAGTACCACTAAATAAATGCAAGTACTCTCAAATGTTAAATATTTTCTAACAGACTGGCCACAGTGAAAGGTTTAGATATAATTAATAATAAACAATAAAAACATTAAAATACTGAATATCTATATACAATAAACACCAGAGTTTCAATCACAGGAAATATAAAAAACAACACAGATGGAAAGACTCAGACATACAGAAAAAACAACATTTAGCTAATCTCACTATATTTTCCTAACTGACTGAAGAATTACTGTTTCCTAATTACTTACTAAAGCAAGACAAGATGAAAAGTGAATGGGTGTCCTTTCAGGTCCAACAACAGAGTGCACTTATTACATCTCCCACTAGATCTCAAATATAATTTCAGTGCTGGCTGCAAAAGTGCAGCCTAAATGAAATTCTCAGCATCAATTCACCAGAGAGTACATAGAAAGCAATGATAACAAAAACAACAGTATAACATTTCAATTTAAAAAAAGATATTCAATACAAGACCCAGACAAGGATAAATAAATCAATAATAACAGCAAAAACACACAAGCTCCCTTCAGACAGTCATAGGAAGAATACTGTACATAGCAGCATGACAGTGTAGGATTGCACATGTTAAGATTGTCCTCCTTTGCTCATCTGCATCAGACAAACAGCAGGAAATTGCGCATGAATAAGAAAATATAATGCTACGTCAAATAATAAAAAGAGATATTGCACACTTTACAGCTGAACAACATATTGTGAATGATTACTGACTAAAATACTTGGTGGCTGGTATCAGAGTTTATAAGTCTCAACTTAAATCTCATCTGGTCAGATGACTCTGTGGTTTCCACATTACCCCATTACTAGAAAATGAGCCAGAATTTGGCTCTGATGTATCACAATACACACAAAGAACTTTAGCTAAGGTTTATCACAATATATGGAAACTGTAAAACAATTCCAACACTTCCACCCTTCCCGCAGAGTCTAACAAGCTATTCTCTGGCAGCATTCAAACCTGTGAGATAAAATCTTTATGGCCTAAATCAAGTCATTTCATTTTAGGTTATTTTTTTAAGGTTAACTGGGCTGAGCTTAACCCTTTCCCTTCCAGTATCCTCTATTAAAATATACACATTTCATCAGTTACAGCAATATAGTCTGACATGCATGTATATTTCTTTTCTGCCCAGCAGGACCTACTGTTGACACATGTTTTAACACAAGCAACTTTATAAATACATTTTTAACTCAAGCATTTGTACAAACAAGTTTGAAATTCAAATGACATGTAATTCTTTACAAAATTCCAGCTAGCTTTGCTGGTCTGTGTTACACATTCACTGTCCTATTTTCTCTGGCACAACAGGCACTATCTCACATTATATATATATATATATATATATATATATATATATATATATATATATATATATATATATATATATATATATATACATATATATATATATATATATATATATATATATATACATATATATATATAGATATGGGAACACTTCACAATGCCAAAATCCTGAAAAATCAAATTTCATATGTCCGAGACCATATGATTGAACTTTCAGAATCCCGACATTCTCTTTTCCTTGATCTCAGAGTTGGAATATTTAAGTAGCAGGGGTGTGGAGGTTGTAGGGGGGGCTTGCCCCCCGGCAGAAACATTTAAATTATTGTTTTATTTGGATTTGTTTCGGAATTTCAATATTCTGAAACAACGATCATATGGTCTCGATTATATGAAATTTGTTGTTTCGGAATTTCAAGATTCTGAAGTGAATCTATATATATATATATATATATATATATATATATATATATATATATATATATATATATATATATATATATAGGTTTACCATCACAATGCCGACGTGCACTTGCACGGCTATGAAGTATTCGAACAACAGATGTTTGAATACTTCATATTTCGGCAGGTGATGTGAGCGAATGTTACCATTGCGAATGGACTGTGCATTCGCAATTCTAACGTTCGCTCATGTGAGGGGATCGCGGTACAGTGCGGTTAGGGAAATACATCCCTTTCCTCACTGTAGTGCGATCTCGGAGTTGGAATATTAAGGTGGGGTGGTGTGAGGGGTGCAGCCCTCCACAGGGGGGTGCAGGGGGGCTTGCCCCCCCTGCATAACTGTGAGTTTAGGCTAGGTAGGTAGGTAGTTACGGGATGGGTGGGAGTGGTGTGTGTTGCTGTAAATGTCACGAGCGACATTTTCGACAATACACAGCTGTTTTCAACTGTAGGTTAATTCGGAAATGTTCATTTCCGATGTATAAATTCGAAAATGCAGACACAATTTTTTCTGATTTTCGAATTTATGATAGTAAACCATATATATATATATATATATATATATATATATATAATATATATATATATATATATATATATATATATATATATATATATATATATATATATATATATATATATATATATATATATCCATACATGGTATGTCTACTGGTCTGAATGTATCCATAAAGACTTAAAAAGTAAAATAAAAAAGTCATGAGCATTCAGAAGCCACGTTGCTCAAACACTGGTATGTTCTTAAGGGACAGTTTACATATATACCATGGCCATCTACTGCAAAAAGTTTAAGGTATTGCACAGTGAATATTCAAGCTTGGCTAGGTTTTTTTGCAGTTTTTACTGAATAGTTTGTCTGTATGATCTTTTTATGATTTCATTTACGTGGATAGATAGATTAGATAGATAGACAGATAGATAGATAGGTAGATAGATAGATAGATAGATAGATAGATAGAAATTATTTATTTAATTTAAATATATTCTCCTGATCTCTCTGATCAATTTATGTGCTTGATTATTTATGTATGTACTCATCTAAGTTGTGCAGTTCACAGTATCACTTGTGACCCTAGACACACCCTGTTACACTCTGAGCATGTATGGAAATGTAAAAAAAAATGAAATTGAGATTTGGCTGGCAGAGTGTCATTTAAAACAGCTGAGCAAATATTATTTCCGCTTGACGTTGAGGTTTTTATTCCTATTGTTATGTCCCCCATTAGCTGGGATGTGAGGTGCAGCAGCTAGAAAAAAGAATTATGATGTGCTTGCCAGAATACACATCAGAACCCTCCCCAGCTCCACTTGTTGTTGTGATCTTTTTAGTCTGCTGGCCAGAATACTCTTCATAAGTCACAGACCTCCCCAACTTTGCTTGTTGTGATCATTTTAGACTGGTTGCATACTGAGCTAACTAAACACAATTCGCATTATATTTGCATGTGGCACATGATTTTGAACTGATTTATGTAAAACTATACAATAAGGCACATGTTGGAGGTCTGACATCACATCAGGCATTTAAAGAGTTGTTTATCCTTTCCTTTTTTTTGCCTACTATTCTTTTTCTACTCAAGATACATAGACTCAATAGCGAATTGACAACAGAAAATCACAGGGAAATCATTGGAATTTTAGAAGCAATAATCATATTGTGTAGTTCTTATGCATCCTGTTGTATCAAATTACTTAACGTTTGCCACCATAAATTCTGATAAATCTGTAGGATTAGCTAAAAATTCTGAATAACCCTTGTTTAACATTCCTGTAAACACTAGCTTGGAAGATGCAGGATACATTCCAATTTTGTCAGCATGGATTTTATAATTTCTGGATATACTCTGTTCTTTGTTCAGTAGGTATGAGATTCAGTATGTATGACCATGACCAAGTATTGTAGTGCTAGGGATGTTGTGCAGGAGATGTCACCAACCAATATGTGGCTAGGTCATTCACAAAGCTGAATTATGCCTGGAAAAGGTATCTATCATAATGATGTAACCACATTACTTCTACATAAATCCATATACTTACAACAAGATGCATTAGATTTTATTGTTGTATATATATATATATATATATATATATATATATATATATATATATACACACACACATATATATATATATATATATATATATATATACATACATATATATATATATATATATATATATATATATATATATATATACACACACCATGAGACATCTCAAACATCTATTTACATCCTATCCCTATCATCAAACCCTTATCAGTTAGGACACGAGTCTTACCTCACAGTTCAGCCATGGTTGAGAAAAAGCATTACAAATAAAACTACCTACTACAATTGAAAATAAACACTAACTCCATCCCGTAAAAGCAATTGCCCACATTTGCTTCAAACCCACAGATAATGAGTCTGAAACAGAATGATAAAAATAAATAAATAAAATAAAAATAGAAAAGCAAACAGCAAATTGGAAAATGGTATTATCAGAATAACTGACACCCTCCTACCTAAACAAATTACACAAGCTTTAATTATCTAAACCATAACTCAGCTATAGAAGTAAAATATTTCCTAATATAAACCTCACAATGCTAATATAATAACAGTAATAATGATAACAACAACAAAATAATAATAATAATAATAATAATAAATTACTTTACAAATTAAAAAGCACCTTAATCACTAGTCACCTCATAACTACAGTACAAAAGCAATCCATGAGTAATCCTATTAATTAACACCTATGGAACACACGTAAAGCCCTATAAAGCAGACAACTTAAGCAAAAGACAGGGAGTACACATGCAGGACATGTAAATATACTCACATATATACACATATACAGATATACACAAATACTTATTTCTCAGTCTCACACACACACACACACACACACACACACACACACACACACACACACACTTGTCTATGTAACCATTCAGATGCGTGTGTGTGTGTGTGTGTGTGTGTGTGTGTGTGTGTGTGTGTGTGTGTGCGCGTGTGTGTGTGTCTGTGTGGCTTACATTTTTCTAGCTAAACTAGTGCTGCTGATTAATGTCTTAAAATTTTATTTTAATAAATACTTCCATTTCTGGGCACTCCTTTAGAATTCCTAACTTACTTAAAACTGCATTTAAAGAAATCTGAACTGAAATATTAAATCTACACCCACACAATCCTTTTCTGTAGTAGGTAAGGGTTTCAGAAGTTTGTTTCTTTTTCCATTTGAAAGTAAGAACTACTTTATTTGCATCCTTTTTCTGATATATGTACCTTGTTTCTTGAAATTTCATCTATCATTATGAGAAAATTATTCAACATGAACCTTTGACCTTTCCATATCTGTAAATTTACAATAAATCCTCAAGCAACTATTCTGGCCATCTTCATTTTGATCCAGAATCTTTCTATTTTTGGCTCTATGTCTCTAAATTGCGTCTATGTTTTTTTTTCCAGAGAGGAATACATGCCTAAGAAGATGTATAAAACATTTTAATAAGGGAGCAAACCAATATCAAAAATATTGAGATGTATAAACCTTGTAATGACTTGACTAAATAATTATTTCCTTTTTCATTTATTTTTTATTTATTTTCAGTCAAGTAAATGAATTAAAATAATAACACATGGCAGTTGGTGTTCTGTGATAGAATAATATGTGTCAAAGTAAAATGTGGTGAAAGATATCAAGGTTACAACAAGAGCTGTTATACCACTAATCTGCCATGCCTACCCTGTTAGATTGCTAAACCCCACCCAACCACAAATAACAGATTTGTAAATGTTATGCATTCTTAAATATATTTTGCTGAAATAATAATAAAGCTGATCAGTTAGTAAGCAGTAAATCAAATCCCATTTTGCAGATTATATAGGATGGATTCAGAAGGCATTGTAACTTGTAACAATTGGTAGTTGTGACTAAGCATATGGTGCAAGTGTCAGCAGAAGTGCAAAAAATGTTAACTGAACTAACCGCAATTGACCTGAAGCTCAGTGAAACTGCCTGCACATTAAACTATCTGAAGATGCATTGCTTGACTGAAAACTCAAATTGTGTAATCAAGAAATAGTGCTCACTGAATGTATAGCTTACCATTTCATAGCAAGGTATCTGGTATAGCTGCACTCCTTTCATCCATAGACAATATAGGAAATATGTTAATCACATCACTGTAGCTGACTTTGTTCTTTGTGTAAAATGTAAAAAGTCCCTTAGCCCCCCCCCCCCCCCTACACTGGGTTCCTTTGTGGCTATGCTGTCTAACCTGATATCACAGCAAAAGTAGGTCAGTAGCTGTAACCACATAGTGAGTGGAGGAAGGCAGAAAAAACACCTTGCAATCAGGTGCAACATGCCAGGCACTGCAGTTAATTATGAGGGCTCCATTTGGATAGTACTTCACGGCAGCTAGGAGCAAGAGAATACTCAACTACTCGAGTATTTCTTCTGAATTCTTCCCTTAGCGGAGAATGTCACCACTAATGGACTGCTGAGAAAGCTTTAGCCATACCATAGTAGAAATAAGTTACCAAGTTGCATAGAGCTTTATAAACCCATTGCTTGTCCCTCAGGTTGATTATTCATGTCATAAAGGATACCGTGTGGCCTGAAGATGAGTATGGTAGCATTTTGTCTAGAACACAGCTCATTTTGCAACATAGCTTTACCTGAATACAAAGAAATTTCAGCCACTTGTTGTATACTAAAGAATGATATAGTACTTCGGCCTTTAGGTCCTAAATGAGGGGAAGGCTAGGAGGTTGGCTGTTTCAGTGGAACATGGAATCTTTACTCCAGCACTATTATGCAAAAGGTAAATTGTCTTATAGTAGATGAAATCTCTTCACTTTTAGTAAAAATATTGTAGTGCATGAAGCACTGCAATTACACTCCGATAAGAGAAAAAAAGACAAATCAATTAAGTGCTTCTATAGCGTGAGATCCAGTTTTAAATGTTAGGTACCCCTCCTTCAAGTTGTTGAGATTTAGTATTGCAATTAAACCTGCCAGTACTGACAATCAAACAACTGTGGCAGAATAAAAAACAGATTTCATTCTGCCTGCTGTCTGTACCAGTAATCGTCCCTGACTTTCCTTAACATAAGACAATGTGTTATTATATCTTTCTGTTACCACTCACTAAATGCTTTATGGCTTTGAAAGTCAGCAAAACACTTAGCGCTGTTTTGTTTTTGTAATTTGTAGTAGATGGACTAGATAAGTCTCCATACACTATAAAAAATATGATTGGCTCTCCAGTTACAACCTTATATTACGTGTTCCTGACATGAAAGCCAAGATTCACCTCTTGAGTTTCCCTTTCTTGGCATCCATGTCTTGAACACATAATAAGCCAGTTATGACTGGCAGCCCAATCATAATCCTCTATATTACAGTCTCTAGGTTCTGTACCAGGCCTAATGGCATCATATCTTAGGTTCATAGGTTCATAGGTTCATACTAGGCTATCTGCCCTAGGGCATTTATAAGCCTAGCCAGAGTTGTGTGGCTTTCACCACCCCTTAGGTTGAAGAATACTATACCCATTAGTTTGCCGTGCCTCTATCCAGCAGTGATACAGAGATGATCCCCGGGGTAAACCTACGATCTCCCATCCACTGGTCAAGATTCCTCTTGAACAGAGCCAGCGAGGTGCTCTGTCTCACATGGACCGGGATTCTGTTCCACAGCATAGGGAGTCTCTGGGTGATGAATCTGTCCCTCCAGCATGTCCTATTTATATCCGTGTTGAGGTTTAAGTCTCTTGCTCTTGTGGCTCTGGTGGATTTGGATTTTTTGAGGTGGAGCATGTCCATTAATTCCGGGTTGGACACATGGCTTTGCATGTCAGGCACAGGTCACCTCTGAGCAGATGGTATGCGACTGAATAGAGCTGGAGTTTCTTCAGTCGGGCAGCATATGGCATATTTTTGAGCCCCTTTATCCTTTTGGTGAGGAACTTTTGGGGTCTTTCCAATTGCTGCAGGTGTCAGGTAAGATACATTCCGAATGGGGCATTGTACTCAATCATTGGTCTGATAAGTGAAGAGTACAGGGGAACAATGACCTCCCTTGATCTGGATGTGAATCCCTTCATAATCAGGTGGGCAATGTAGAAGGTCTTCCTAAACACTTTGGCAATGTGAGTGTCAAAAGAAAGGTTACTGTCAACTTGGGTCCCCAGGTCCCTGATAACCTCTTCTGTGCTTAATAGATTGCCACCTATGTGGTAACTTGGGGTTACCTTGTTTTTACCAAAGGGTATGACTATACATTTTTTGGTGTTTAGCTTGAGGCCATGGCTCTGGCACCAGTTATCCATTTCTATGAGACCTCTCTGAAGGATATCTGTGTCTGATGGATTTTCAACTATGGCGCCCAGTTTGCAGTCATCTGCAAACTTTGTCAGCCACAATCCTCCTATGTTTGCCTGCACTTCTGAAAAGTAGATGCCGAACAAGTGGGGGCCCAGGACTGAGCCCTGTGGGACACCACTTGTGACCAGCTTGGAGTCTGACATGGCACCAGCAACTCTAACCCTGTGGGTTCTGTCCTTGAGCCAGTTTGCAACCCATCTTGTGACATATGGGTTTACATTTAAGCTGGTGAGCTTTTCTATGATACCCGAGTGGGGTATTGTGTCGAAAGCTTTTGCAAGGTCAAGGTAGGCTGTGTGAACTGCCTTACCCTCATCAATGGCCTTGGTGACCGTTTCAAAAAAGTCGACCAAGTTCAAGAGGCATGATCTGCCCTTGACAAAGCTGAATTGGGTAGGATCCAATGTCTGTAGGTCCCCTATGTCTTTATTTATGAGTTCCATTATGATCCTCTCCATAGCTTTGCAGACCAGGCTTGTTAAGCTTATGGGGAGGTAATTACCGGGGTCCGTAGAAGCACCGCCTTTGTGGAGTGGGACCACGGTTGCCGTACGACACTCTTTGGGTACGTATCCTGTGGTAAGGCTAAGATTTAGTTCCTCATTGAATTCGTGTAGCACACAGCCGGGGACACCATCCGGTCCCATTGATGCTGTGTTTTTAGCTTTAGAGAGAGCAGCTCTCACCTGGGCATTTGAGATGATTGGGAGGCTACACTCTGCTGGGATAGATATTTCTCCTTTTGGTGGGGAGGGAGGGGAGAAATTTTCACTGAACCTGTCTGTCAGTATGTTTGCAATGTCTGTGGGTTCAGTGATTTTTGTATCATTTTGTACTAATTCTGAGCATATCTGGGAGTTTCCACCCAGATTTCTAACATAGCTAAAGAAGGCCTTATGATTGTCTTTTGAGTCCTTGGCGATTTTTCTCTCAAAGTTGGCCTTGGATGATTTTATGAGTGATCGTAGTTTTTTACTAGTATTGATCAGAGATGTCTTCCCTTTTAGGGATTTTGCTCTATCTTGTAGTAGCTTTCTCCTCTTGTTGTAAAGTTTGTTTATGGCTGGGGTCCACCAGATCGGGCGCTTGCCTTTGGTGGAAAGGGTCTTGATTTTATTTGGTATTGCTTGATCCATGCAATCCTGGAGGTGCTCGTAGAAAGCATTTGTAAGGGATTCAGCAGCGTGGATTGTGGTTTCCAATGGCTCAGGGGCCTTGAAGGATACCACACCAGTCTTAAGAAGTGTGAAATTGGCTTTTGAGAAGTTCTTCACTTCACTTCACATATCTACAATTTCTACATGAATATTCCTCATATGGAGTTGATTTTCTTGCACATACATGATGATTCAACTGTCAGTGTCCCTGATTTATCACATTCACTCCAAACCAGCATTCAGATATTCAGGCTTTTTTATTGTAAATACAAACATTTAGTGGTGAGTTAAATCCCCATTCACAGACATGAATGATGGGTACAGACAAGTATCATTTGTAGAACAGTAAGAAGTCACCTAATGTCATCTTATGAGTTTATCCCTGTAGCTGCATGTATGTATTAAAAGGTCAGTCGTGATGGACTATATTTATTCAAAAGACATATTTATTTCCCCTGCTTAGAGGCCAGGGTAAATAAATATGTGTTTGGAAGTTGTCATATTTTTCTAAGTCGTTTGTTTTGTAGCATATTTTATACATCTATAACTTAATCTTACAATACAGTGAATAGACTAGTTCTTTGCAGTGCCTTAACCTTACTGCCCATTGTGACCTGAAAAGTGAATCCCAGACACATCTCCGAAATCAAACACCCAATAAACAAGCACAGTATTAGGGTATATCCCTCAATGAGTCCACTGATGGCCTGCAGAAACTACAAGACCATGCTGTAATCCGTGGTGCCTAATGCTTCCTAATAATCCAATAATGTTAAAATAAACAGTAATTGTGAGAACAATTAAGGATTCACTTCAAAGTAATGTGAGAACTATGCCTTTTCTTAAAAATCAGAACAGAAAAGAAGACTGATGTCATGGCAGCAAGGCAATCCTCTAGATGTTTGCATAGGTCCTTCACAGTATCTCACAAAACTGGGAAAATTCAGTATTAACTTACAGTTGTATGGGAAGATAGAGCCAGTGGTAAGTCTCTTTACATTATGTTTTACCAGGAACACTTTTAGGTGTTTAGAAATCATTCCCAGCACCAATGAATCCATGCCAAAAAACAGACTAATCATTTTCTGTATGTATTGGGAAGATTTCCAGTCTAATCTAGTATACTGGACACAAGCCAGTAGAAGTACTGGACAAATCACCTGAGTAACTGATTTTATGAACAACTGACAGGATCCAGCATTACTAATATCATATATCCGCAAGATAATCAAGTCCAAGAAATTTTTATCTTTGAGTTCCTCAGACTAGTTTTCTGCTTACATCAAGGTTGTGTTCATGTGGGTGATATTTTTTTATCAAACAACACAGTTTATGTTGGTCAGTAAACTGAACTTCCTCATATCAACAATCTGTGGAATCTCAATATATGTAATGCTGCTGCTGCTGATGATGATGAAGTCATCATTTTCTCTTAATAAAACCTTAGTAGTTGATTAACAATATGAGATAACAGTTTTAAAATCAAACCCCCTTGACAAACTCTAAACAATTATTATTCTTAGATCATGGCTCACTCAGACTGTAGCTCTCTTAGTCTGCTATCCAGTATGTACACCACTAACAATGCTACCAGATGGAATCTGGAGTGTTGGTATAGATCATTTGTTTTTCTGTGTTTCTCTGCTTTTTTGCAACTCATGTACTTGACTGGGTTACAAAGTATAACAAAAAAGTACTTACTACAAATTTTTTACCTTTTTGTAAAATTACATAAATACAGTTCAGAATATCTGTAAAGCATAAATAAGTTAAGTGATTTTTTAATGGAATCTTTATGGAATAAGTCCCTTTATTCTGAGAAGTCATTTACTTGACTGGATTCTATTTCTTTCCTTTGATCCAGTTAAATTACATTAATTGCAAGTGCATGTGCTTATTCCTCTCACCACTTTAGGCAGTACTGCCTACCTTTCTTTCACTAAAATATAAAAATAAATGCTCAGTCAATGTCTTACACCTTGTGCATTTACAACCTAAGATCTTAAACTAATGTCAAATGTATTATTATTTTTACCAGTAAGAAGTACTTCTAAAACTAAGCAAGGCAGATTACAAGACAATTGCAAACACCTTATATACGTAAAGTTAGTTTTTGTTTGTTTTAATACAAAGCATTATTTAACATACTGATGATGAACATGACTGAATTTTTTTGTATTTACAAAAATGAAGTACATTTTTTCAAAAAAAAAAATATTTTTGTATATTTAAGCTGCCCAGTTTCTGTAAAACTTCTGACATGCAACAGTAAAAAGGTTTAGGCAGTAACTTTTCAGATTCATGATTATTGCGTAAAACTGTCTTACCTCAGGTCTCTGCTTCCTCCTGAATCATATACCTGGACTCATTATTAGATTATGTTATCTCATTGCCACTTCCATATTTATTAGAATGCTTTACAGAGGATTTCTCCTTCTGGAGATCTAAACCATGGAATATGCATCCCTGCTTATCTGTTTTTTTAAATCCCAGCTTACTAACTAGTGTACAGCAAATATTAGATGTTCATGTACAATCTATTAAAATATTTTACTGTATACAGGATGTATACCTGATGCTAAGGTGTATATTATTTCACTTTTTTAATAAGTTTATTATTGTGTAACAATTACATATGATTGATATTGCTCTCTTTCTACTACTGTTGTTTTGTGAGTTTGTGAGTTGTATACCTACTGATGTCTGAGGTGAAATTCCATGAATGTCAGATGCCTGAAGCACACAAACACTAAGCAACACAATATCACTATCTTCCAAAGAAAATCACTATTAGTGCAATTTCTAAGTGTGCACCAAGAGTAATTCTTTTGTTTGGGAACTCGCCCTTCTTCAAGTTGGTGGGGCCAAGGAGTTAACATATGTGGAGGGCTCATCTCCTGCAAAAAAAGAATTGCAGTTTATTTGTTACCCTTTTTAGTTTTGTGCATTAGCTTTTAGTGTATTGCTTTCACTGTGCTGATATTTTGGATGCCATAGTAGAACTATTGAATGTATATATTTCTTGCATTGCTTTATTTAAACACTTTATGCAACCTACTTACTGTAGTGTATTTCCAAAATATAAAAAGACAGAGCTGTTTGCTCAGATTACTTAAAAAATAACTATAAATAACAGCATCACAATCAAAACCAAAATTAGCTGTGGGAGAGAAGAATCTCAATGTCTCCTCTCATTCTTATCCATTAATGAAACCTTTTGTTATTAATACAGTTCCAAAAATCTTAATATTTTTCAGTACTTAACTGTTTATTGTTTTACACTTAACCTGAATTATTCACTATCCTGGTTCAGATCTTTAGCCATAGTTTCTCAGTAAATGATGTTTGGCAAAAGATGGCACATGCTGAAATGTAAGGAATATTTCTTACTTTATTCTGTCTGCATTACTTACACAGTATTGAAACAATACTAATTTCATGAACTTTATTTGTAGTGTGACTTAGAAATGGGGTTCATTCCTGTCAAGGTATTCACAACCCTAAACATACAGAAAATGTAGAATAGAGCAACAGGTAGTAAACCAGAGATTTACAATATGGAATTCATAGCAATGACTCTAGAGAGAGGTTTGTTTCATTTGAAACACAGTGACTGAAATGAAATTTTCTCTGCAATACAACTGGCAACCCCATTACATGCACTCAATTTATGCTGAGTAGGTTGCAGCATCTAATTGTAAAGGATACTCTCCCAAAAGCGTTCTCAGAGAATGAAAGCTTCTTTACACCACTTTCACAAAGAAATGGCAATTTCACACATGTAATATTTAAATAAACATTTTGCTTATAGTACTAGGCAAACTAAACTGTTCATTAGTACAGTTGCATTTTCACTGCATGGATTTTGAGCCTGCTTTCAAACTTCAAAACTTTAAAAAGCACAAGACTCATTAACTTTTAAAATATTATTTTATTAATTTATCTGTCTATCTACTTTATTAACATTTTATATAAACAGGTTAAGTGAACGGGTCAGAACACCCTTTAAGCTATTACCTCGATCAAAGGAGGTAATATAAATAAATAAATTAACAAATGCAGGTGTAAAACAAATAGTTTTCCATTTGAAACAGAAAAAATTAAGTAGAAAACATTAAAACAGGAAATAGTTAAATAGAAACAGTCCGAGTGTACCTAATTACTGTTTGAAAATAAATATGAAATTTAGCATTGGCTATCAGAGAAAAGTGTATAATCATTGTAAAAAAAGTTACTTAAAAACAGTTCCAAAGCAGCTAGGTACAATATGAGACTATAGAGAGATAAAATGTAACAGCAGTTGCTACAGAAAAAGATATATATATATATATATATATGGGTCCTAGTCTAAACATCGAAAGTATGTTTAAGCAAAACGTAGTTGAGTGAATTCACTTTCGTGAAAGTGAATTTTATTGAAAATGCACTTTCGCAAAAAAAAAAAAAAAGAAAAAAAAAAAAGAAAACAAAAACAACACACAGTTTGCATGTAGATTTAGTTGTACATCAACATGTAATGTTAATTGTACAACTAAGCAAACTGTTGCTTAGATCGTGGTACAGTGGCGATAAGGGAATATTCCCTTTTCCCCACAGTAATGCGATCTCGGAGTGAGAAAACTAAAGTAGGGGGGTGTGGGGGCATCACACATTTCTAATACGTCTGCAACTGTGGATTCTAATGTAAAGGAGAGCAGAAACGATGCAAGCGTTTTTTTAGACACCACCAAGAAGGGCGACTTCACTCTAAAGGCAGCACTTCCTTTCAGAACTCGAACGAAGAGTCTTCCGCACAATGGACACATATCCAGGACCAACCAGATGGAAGGAACAGTTCAACTACACAAGAGGAGACGCATATAACTACAGATCTGGTTATTAATATCTCTTCTTTGGAACTTAATCCTGAACAACTTAATGTACTAAATAAAGGGTTATCATTTGTACCTGCGAGGAAAGCAGATATAACTGAAATGTTGAAAGATCTAAGGCTACTAGGGAGAAATTTATCTTTGAAATGTATGTTTCCAGTAAATACAGACAATGTGCAAAATATTTACAAACAACCTAGTACATTTATACCAATTACTCCACCTGGGGTACAAAGATTTATTGATATATATGAAACTACATTCAGAGAAATAAGTGTATCTGATAGCAATGATTACTCTTTTTGTAATTTGACTTCAGAAGAGCAGAGAGCTCTGAAAGAATTAAGGAATTTACACTCTCTGGTTATTAAACAAGCAGATAAGGGTGGTGGTATAGTTCTCTTAGATAAAGAACTATATGTACAACAAATGGAAAAACTTTTATTAAACACTGATACATACCAGTGCATTTCTAAACCTGCTGTAAATGCAATTATTTATAAAGTTTTGTTTTTCCTTTTTGATCTACTTATTACTGGTTTAATTGATGAACCACTTTTTAAATATTTTAATATTACTAAACCTGTTGTCCCTAGTATTTATGGTCTACCTAAGGTCCATAAAGATCTTTACATGCCACCAATGCGGCCCATTGTCTCAGGGGCTGGCTGGTGCACTGAACCCCTTTCTATATATGTTGAAGGCAGTCTACATGGCCTTTTAGAGAATTGTCATACTATACTAAGGGATACCAATATGTTCTTAACAAGGTTACATAACAGAATGGATAGTATTGATATGGATTTAGATTTTGTCTTGGTTACCATAGATATAGAATCACTATTCACCAGCATACCCAATACATGGGGCATTGAAATGACAAGAGAGTTTCTGACAGTTAACAAGTGTTTTAATAATACCAAAATTCAATTGATTTGCAGTTTACTAGAAATTATCTTGGAAAATAACATTGTTACGTTCCAAGAACAGTTTTATTTACAGAAGGTTGGCGTAGCCATGGGGACTCCCTGTGCCAACAGCTACGCCAACCTTGCCTTGGTTTGCTGGGAAGAAGTTAACATTCTATCTGACAAGAATCCTTTCTTAGGACAAGTACTATGGTATGTACGTTTTGTAGACGATGTCTTCATGTTATGGAAAGGTAATAGTTCGGACTTTACCTCATTTTTACAATACCTACACACCACCACTGATTTTTTGAGATTTTCTCACCAGATCTCTGCCACTGACATCAACTTTCTTGATGTACACATTACTAGGTCTAGTTTAAATCAGTTAAATAGTACTATTTATTTTAAACTGACTAGAAAGAATACACTTTTACATATATCCAGCATGCACCCTAGACATATACCTAAGAATGTACTTAAAGGACCTTAAGACTACATGATAAAGATGAGGATGCAGAGATTGCACTTAACAATTTAAAATATGATTTTCTGGAAAGGGGTTACCATGATCAATACACTGATGTTATTAGGAGACATTGGCATCTGTTACAAGAGGTCCCTAACCTTAATGCCACAATTGCCAATACTCCACGCTTTAGCTTTAGGAACAAAAGGTTACTTAAACAGTGGGCCGGATTCACAAAGGCTTGCACGGAGTCTAAGAGTAGTGTAAGACTCCATGCAGCCTTCACGATCCAGGAACAGCCCAAAGTCCATAGACTAACTCTTAGACTCTTACACGGAGTTGGCGCGGATAAGCTAATCACCTCACTTGCAGCCGAATAGCATGCAAATGAGGATGATTAGCGATCCATGAAGCCCAGAACAGCTCGTGTAAGAGCTGTTTTAGCTGCAGAAATGTACTCAGTTGACAACTGAGTACGTTTCTGCAAAAACTGCAATGGAGCCATGTCAGCTCCAAATAAAGGGTGCATATGTGTCAGGCAGCATGCCAATGGCCAAATATGTGGCCATTGGCAAAGTAACCTGATGCAAATATATAAAAAATATAATTTTTTTTTCGGCGATTGCCGATGTTTAAACCCAGTGCCGCCCCGCGCAAATGGGCTGCGCTGTATAAAACATAAAACAAGGTTTTAAACCCACAAATGTGGGTTTTATGCAATACATGGAATGTCAATGCAGGGACCAGCAGACCAAAACCAACATGGCCACCGTGTAGTGGTTGCTAAGGGGGGAAGCTGAGTCTAAGAGATGTAACTAAGCATTAGTAGGCAATCTGATGCAAATGAGTGTTAGGATACTGAATTCCACTGTCAGATAGCAAATGAGCACAGTCTGAGTAGTGTAAGAGTTACAGAAGGGGGAGGAACAGAGTAGGAGATAGGTGACATCACAGGGGGGAATGGTAGAAAGAAATGCAGTTCATTGGAGGTCAGAGTTACATGACAGATGTCAGACAGATATCATGGAAAGAGGTGTGCCACTAAATAAGCATGAGAAAGTCAAGAAATGGAAGGTGTACACTGTTGCCTACACCGAAGTTTCTTGCTGGGTGTGTATGCGCACGTGTGCGCGCCATGAAGTGCGAATAAGGCAGTGTGCGCGCGTGTAAGGCAGACTGAGCATGTGGGAGCATGTTGGGAGATGTTTAACACTGTTTGCGTGGGCGTGCATGCGTTTTAATCCGAATAAGCATATTCTGAACCGTGTAAACATGTGTGCGTGCGTGTAAGCCACTGTGAGCGTGCTTCTGCTGGTTTGCACACGGCTCCTCCCTGAGGAAACAGAGAGGAAAAAGGAAGCAACAGATTCAGTAGGAAGCTAGCAGATGAAAACAATTAGACGCAGGCAATTACACAGGCAGAATAGTAGCCCAGCCCAGCACTTAAAACTCTGCAAACAGCAGTGCAGGATGTTTCTCTCAAGAGACACTGCAAGACAGGAGTTAAGTTATCAGAAGTGAAAACTGAAAAAGCTGAACTCAGAGCAGAAATGTTAGGGGCTGCCATAGCTGTCATAATGAGACATAGGCGACTTGCTGAGGGTGGTAACAATGCAGATGGTGCCAGACAACCCACTGTGAGGAGACAGAGAAGAGTGTACAGGCCCAGGGTCACCTACCACGGGTTACATGAGCTGGAGATAGTAGAGCGCTATAGAGTGGACAGAGACCTCCTGCAGCAAATAGTGGAGCTGTGCAGGCCACGCCTCACACACAGAACCAACAGGGGGGAACCCATCTCAGTGGAAACGAAGGTATGTGTTGGCCTAAGAATACTAGCAACAGGTACCTTCCAGAGACCAACTGGTGATATGATGGGGATATCACAGGCATCAGCCTCCAGGGTACTGCACCAGTTCCTGGATGCCATGTCAGCACATGTTGGTGATCATGTATATTTCCCCAATGCCTGTGAGGTATTGGCCAGCAATATGCGTCTCTTCCAGCAAATAGCGGAATACCCTGAGGTAGTGGGTGCAATAGACTGCACGCACATACGCATCAAAGCACCAGCCGGTGAGCAGGGTAGGGCATACATCAACCGCAAGGGCTTCCCCTCCATCAACTGCCAGGTTGTGTGTGATTCCCAGGGCATAATAATGAATGTGTGTGCTGGCTGTCCTGGGAGCTACCATGATTCCCACATCTGGCATTTGACGCAGCTGTACCAGACATTTTCCAATGGGGACATCCCGCACGGACACCTAATGGGGGATGCAGGTTATGCACTGGAGCCGTGGCTGATGACACCCATCAGAAACGCACACACACCTGAACAGGAACGCCATAATGAGGCACACGCACAAACACATAATGTAATAGAGCATGTGTTTGGGCTGCTCAAGTCACGGTTCCGGTGTCTGGACACATCTGTTGGAGCCTTGCAGTACACACCAACTAAATGTACCCAAATTGTCATGGTATGTGCTATGCTACATAATATGATCTTGCAAAAACAGCTGCAGCAGGACCATCATAGGGCCGGGCCAAACAGCCCCCCACCATTGCCAAGGCCATCACAGGCAGAGCGTGACTCAGAGGAGGAACAACCTGAGCCTGCCCCAGTAGGCAGAAGGAGGCATGCCCAGTATGCCCTGGCCTTGGCAAAGAGGCAACGCATAGCACATACACTGGCTCAGTAGGAACCCTGGGAATGATACCCCTCTCTGACTCACTCATATAGTAACAGGGATGCCTAACATGACACAACCTGCTCTCAAACATGTACAGGGAAGTGTAATATGCGCATCCGACAGAGGCAGCCCTGCAGCACCACCTGAGGCATGAATGCTATGTGTTAAGTAATGTAACACCATGTACTATATGCACACCTGAGGACCCTGACTAACATCCTACCCTCACCAAGCATCATGCCACAACATGACAATGAGATGATCAAGTGCAATAATTGACTGAAGTATCGCAGTTAGTCAAAGGGGATCCAATGTGTGCCAGTCTGGGATGACATGCTGAGCATGACATGATCCACCACCTGCTAGGACTGATGTGCACCTATCAGTGCAGGCCATATGGATACTGGCAAAGGCTGTTGTTACCCACAGTGTGCCCTGAATAGGTAAGGCTCAAAACACAAACCTATCCCCATAGGTATCAGAAGGGATAAGAATAAGATAAGGGATAAGTCGAAACAGCAAGATGCATGCAGTCTAAACTCACCCAGTATGGAGAATGTTGATATCTGCGCTGTAACAGAAAACTGAGTCAAGGCTCACAACAGCACCCTAACACTACAAGGTTACACCTCATACTGTGCTGTTCAGCCTCAAAACATGGAACAAGCTACAAAAGGAGGGTGACTAGCAAGAATTGTCAAGGATAACCACACCCCCATGTTGGTACCACAACAAAAGCAGCATGGACTAGCCATGGTCAAGTAACAGTGGCTAAAACTGCCCCCCAGTTTATAGCCTGCTACAGACTACTGTCCCAACACCAGGAACTGCACCTGGCCTATGCTGGAATACATGAATATATCAAGTCCTCCAAACCACATTATATTGGGTGACTGAAAATACCCAGACATAGACTGGGAGCATTATACTAGCTCCCACAGTGTAGGACAAAAGTTCATAGAATCCATAAACCAAAAGGCCCAGGAACAACATACCACTCCCACAAGAGGGGTAAGCATACTGGATGTGATAATCAGCAACATGGGTACTGGATGGCAAGATGAGAAGTGTATTGCTCACTGGTAAAACCAGACCATAGAGTAATCACACTGGATATACAAATCCTGACCACAGTCCCTGGCCAGAAAACCACAGTGGAAAACATGTGTAAAGCAATATTTGCACTCCTCCAAACTGATGTGGAATCCATTAAAGGTCCTGTGCATGTGCAAAATATGGGCCACACCTCAGAACCTGTAATACAGGCATTCCATGAACACTGCCAGGAATGCTTGGATTATGCAATCCTAAATTAAAGCAAGACACAATGCCATACACGCAGGAATCTGGCATGGTGGACACCAGCCATAACCAAACCATGCAAGAGAATGAGGAAGCTACTACATGATAGAGCAAACATAAACAATGAAGTAATCACTGATCAGTAGTATGGCAATAAAATCTGTCCACACATACAATCCACTAAGGCCAGCCAGAACAAGTTGAATCTGTGAATCCTGAGGCAATGTTACACCTGCCCCAAGTACACAGACAACCCTCAACTCCACCCAAGAAATACAAATATATGTGAGAGATGCAACCATCTATCCAAACTGGAGGCTGAGCTCCCTCAACTCAGTACTCCCAAAACTAGTCAGGAGGAGAAGGTAACCACACACACCACAAACACAGTCCCACATAGACCTATCACAACTGCAAACCAAACACATAAACACAGAAAAATATTCCCGGAGGCACAAATTACAAACACAGCACACCAACAGAGGCCTCTAAAGCAGACACCCAATCAAACAACCTCCAAACATAGCACATGCAACACATAGTACACAAAGCTGGTGTGCCAAACAGTCACAGGCCAGAAGGAGAAACAACATGCCTGATACAGTTGTAATAGGTGACTCCATAGTCAGACACACTGCTGTCCCGCACACCAGACTGAACAAGGGAAAGGGTACAGTAAGCTGCCTGTAGGCTGCCACAATACGCCACATAACAGAAGTATGCAGGTCACTTCAAAGCAAGTAGAAATATGATGCAGTCATAGTCCATGCTGGTGTGAATGACCTGAGATGTACCTCCCTAGACTACATGAAAAGAGACATAGATGAGTTCTCTGATTATGTAGTCTAGGCCGGTATGACACACACCGTTTGCAGCATCCTACCCTTACCAAGAATAATGCCACAGTACAAACACGGAATGATCAGTCATAGCAAGTGGCACACTTACTGGTGTCATTCCAAGGGGGTCCAATGTCTGTCTGCTTGGGATGTCATGCTTGACAAGCCACGCAGCTGTTCTTGGGATGGCTTGCACCTGTTACCCCTGGGCGTCTGGATATTGGATAAGGCCTTTGCCACCTCCATACAGCCTTTTGTAGGCAAGGCTGAAAAGACTGACCACCACCCTAGAAAACATAAGTGGAAAGAAACATAAGGGTAATGCTGACCAATGCCAGATGTGTAAACCCCAATATGCATGCTCCCAAGGCCATCCCCAGTAGGGAGAACATTGATGTCTGTGCAGTGACAGAAACCTGCTGCAAGCCTCCTGACAGCGCACCAGCACTACCAGGTTATACCACATATCATGTGTCATGGCCCCAAAACCTGGAACAAAACATAAAAGGAGGGTGAGTATCCATATTCAGCACAGACACCCATACATCCAGGTAACTGACAATGCACAAGGCATTGGAGTCCACCCATGTGCAACTAACTGTAGGCAAGACTGCTGTACAGTCTGTAGCATGCTACAGACCACACTCTCACACACAGGAACCCCACCCAGCCATCCTGAAGACACTGGACAGTATGAATGTCCCACCAAATACCAAACAAGGTACCACAAATTACCACATAGGTGGTAAACCATTATGTATGGAAGGAGTAACCAGGGACCTAGGGACACAAGTGGACAGTAACCTGTTATGTGACACCCACATTGCCAATGTGGCTAGGAAGACTGTCTACATTTGACACCGTATCAGGAAAGTATTCACATCTCTGTCAACAGAGGTCATTGTGCCCCTATACTGTTCTCTTATCACACCCATAATCTAGTACAATGCCTCATATGGGATGTACCTTACCTGACACATGCAGCAGTTAGAAAGACCTCAAAGGTACCTCACCAAGAGGATAAAGGGTCTCAAATATATGTCATATGCTGCCTGGCTGTAGACACCCCAGCTGAATGCAGTCACATACTGCCTACACAGAGGCATTGCATGCCTGTTGTAGAAGGCCATGCCCAACACAGGAGTAATGGACATGCTCCACCCCAGAAAACTCAAAGCCATCGGAGCTGTGAGAGTGAAAGATGTCAACCTCAACAAATAATGAAATAGGATGTGCTGGTGGGACAGATACATAATCCAGAGGCTCCCCACACCCTGGACCAGAATCCCACTCCATGTTAGGCAGAGCCCCTCACTGACACTCTTCAACAGGAATCTTGCCAAGTGGATGGATGATTGTAGAGTTACACTGGGGGTCTTCACTGTGTCATGTCCAGACAGAGGCACAGCAAAGCAAATCATAAATGGCCATAATATTCACATAGCAAGGGGTGGTAAAAGCCATGCACACTCTGGCTAGGCTAACAAATGCCCTAGGGTGGATAGCCTAGTATGAACCTATGAACCTATGAAGATACAAATTGTACAGGACACTAAGGATAATCCCAAGGCTTTCACAACTGATGGTAGGAACCATGTTGGGAATTCACAGATATGCTCTGAATCACACAAATATCACAAACACACACACATATTGCCAACATACATCCTGACAGGTGCAGTGCAAACCCCCGCCCCCCAAATGCAGAATATCTATCCCAGCAGACTGCTGTCCCCCTGACATTGCAGATGCTGAGGTAACAGCCAGCATCTACAAAGCAAAACACACAGCAGCAATGGTATGAGATGGTATCCTGGGCTTAGTGCAACATGGACTCCAAGATGAATGGAATGCCAAATCACACTACTGCTCAATGTCAGCCTTACCACAGAATATGTACCCAAAGAGCAGTGTACAACAACAGTGGTCCTTCCCAACAAAGGTGTTGCCTGAATGGATACTGAAAACTACTACCCCAGAATCCTGAGAAGCTCGGTCTGCACAGTTATGGAAAGGATCAGCATGTACCACAGACATAAAGATATTGGGGACCTACTGACACCGGACCCTACCCAGTGTGGCTTTCTTAAGTGCAGATCCTGCCCCTAAAAATGTTTGACTCAATTGAAACAGTCATTAAGGTCATTGATGAGGACAATGTGGTCCACACAGCATAGCTGGACCTTGCAAAGGCTTCTATACAATACCCTACGTGTTCATTATAGATAAGCTCACCAGCTTAAATATAAACCCCTATGTCAGTAGAGGGGTTGCAAACCAGACCAAGGACAGAACAGACATGGTCAGACATGCTGCAGCCATGTCAGACTACATCCATATATAATTGGCATCCCACAAGGCTTGGTCCTGGGATCTCCCTCGTCTGGTATATATGTCCCATAGGTACAGGCAAACATGGAAGGACTGTGTCCGAACATGTTTGCAGAGGACTACAAACTGCTCACCACATATGATCCACCAGCTGATACAAGCATCCCACAAAAGGGCCACATAGAAACAGACAACTGGTGCCATAGCCATGTCAGCAAGCTAATTGCAGAAAAGTGTATAGTCAACCCTCGTGGATATACAGTAAGTGCCCACCAATTACCACATAGGTGTTAACCCATTATGTAGTTAGAGCAAACAAAGATGAAACGTTATGCTGAAGTCCCAGAATACTAAAATAGATAAATCCAAAAAACGAAAAGTAACAGGACACTGCCAAGATAAAACCAATAAAATCACCATTTATTGAATAAAAAGTTAGCGCTTTCGGGATAACCCTTCATCAGACATGATTTTTAACACAATAAAACAGCCATATTTAATATACAAACCATCCAATCATCTGCTTACAAAAACCTGCCTATTCTGCAGTGCAGGTTTAATAGGTAACACATCATTGAGACCTGGGGGTCTATGTGCTCTTAAGTCAACAATCCATTTGGATTCAGCTAGAGCTGTTCTGTGTTTGATGTCACCCCCCCTATCATTGACCCTAATGTTAACTATACATCTAAACTTGAAGGTTTGTGTAGGATGTTTGCTTATATGTCTATAAAGTGCATTGCTCAAATCACAGTTTCTAATATTACTCAGATGTTGCAAAATCCTGACTTTTAGCATATTATTAGTCATGCCTATATAAAAACATGCACATTTTTCACAGTTGGCCATATAGACCAAATGTTGCGTCCTACAGGTTGCCCTTCCCTTAAAATAAAAAGTTGTACTCATGTCAGGATGTTTAAAATCTGTATCACCCTTAATATATATGCATGCCTTACAGTTACCACAGGGGTGAGCACCTACGCTCATATTTGACATCGGTCCCCGATCTAAATGTACCTCTTTACATAATAATTCTTTTAAATTCTTGTTTCTTCTATAATTAAACATGGGGCGATCACCAACTATGTCTTTCAGTCCAATGTCACTTGTTAATATATTCCAATTTTTCTGCACTATTTGACATATGTCCTTAATATTGCTACCATAAGTGAAGAACAATTTGGGTTTTTCATTTTTGTTTCTATTGGAAACAGTATTGTCATGTCTGTCTCTATCTAAGCAATTCATCCAAGGTTTATATCTTGTTTTTCTATATTGTTTGTTGTTACTCATGACATTATTAATTAAAGATCTCCCATATCCTCTGTCAGTAAGATGTTGATCTAACCTAGACAATTCCTCATCACAGCATACATCCTCAGAGCATACCCTAGAAATCCTGCCCACCTGGCTTTTTATAATGTTGGGAAAAATATGCCTCGGATGCATGCTGTCAAAGGACAGCAATGTATTTTGCCAGCATTCTTTTCTATAAAGCCTCAAAGTGAAACCCAAAGCTGTCTGTTCCACACAGACATCTAAAAACTCTATCCGGGTGAAGGAGGTTTTGGAACTAAAACTCAAAAAAGTGGTTGTTGTATGTAGAAAGGCAACACGCACGGAGGCAACACGTACAGAGGAAGCGACAGAGAGACCAGCGATACAGCATGTACAACAACGTGGATATACAGAGGTTTCTGTTTCTGTTCGTTCTTCTAGTCAGAAAACAGAAGCTGAGAAACGTTCAGCATTGTGTGCACAGGAGGAGCGAGAGGAGTCGCACACGCAGGAAGAAAATGATACACACCACAGTTCCTCCATTTTCATAACTCCAACGGCTGATAGTAGGGTTTTACGAGGCTCCCTACAAGAAGAGGAAGCACCAGATGGTGTGAATCAACATACAAACGAGGCGCTTGCCCCGTGTTTGTTAGGTGATGTGCCAACACCATCGGGTGTGTTGGGATCTGTTAATACAGTCGTAATGTCTGAGGCAGCAGGGACAGTTAATGAACATAACAATGAACCGGGGGCCCGCCCGAAAACCAGCCAAGGAGCACTACATTTTTTGGGGAGCCTTCCGGCACCCGTGAGGAAGAAGGGTGCCTGGAAAAGGTCCTCAAGCGAGGACAGAAATGTGGAAAAACGCAGAAGAACTTTACAGTGACTGACAGTGCTTCTATTGGTATTGTATATAATCTATCTAAAGTTTTGTTGAGTCCTGATGAACTTGAAGTACTAAACAAAGGGTTAACCTTTGTACCAAGTAGAATGTGTGCGTACAGTGATATTATTTTTGATTTAATGTTGTTTTGCAGGAATGTTGTGTTAAAACTAATGTATGACAATCAAGTAAGAGATCAATTAGAGCCAAGAAAACCGAGTAGTTTTGTGCCCAACCTGACACCATCTCTTAATTTGTTTATGAATGGATGTGAGAAGGATTTATTTAAGTATTTTGAGGGAAGGAACACTAGTGTATATTATAATTTAACCTTGGCACAAAAACGGGCACTTCAAGGGTTGATGGAGAATAAAGAAATAACCATTAAGACGGCGGATAAGGGAGGTGCAATTGTAGTGCTGGATACGGAATGGTATGATAAAAAGTTGAGGGATACATTGGCTATGGATGGAGCTTATGAACAGGTCAACCCATTGCAGGTTAAAATGATAATAGATAATGTACATAGTGAATTAATAGCCCTGTTAGAGGGAATGAGGATAACTAAAGAAACCTATGAATTTTTAAGAATAGATAAACCTGTTACACCTATATTTAAAGCTTTGCCGAAGATTCATAAATCTTTTAGTGACCCACCACTCAGGCCCATTGTTTCAGGGAGAGGGTGGGTCACAGAAAACATATCAATTTGGCTAGAATTCATCCTCAAGCCTTATTTAGAAAAAATCGATAACATATTGAAAGACACAGGGCATTTTTTGGGGCTATTAGCCCAGGTGGTCAAATTGAAAGAAAAGAGATTATTAATGGCCACGCTGGATGTTAACAGTCTTTTTACTGTTATTGATCATGACTATGGGATAACAGCAGTGGGTGAAGTTATCAGTAACATGGGAGCAACAGAACATATGCGACTTACTGTGGAAAGCCTGCTATCCTTGGTTTTGTATAATAATGTTTTCCTGGGACCAGGATCCCTATATAGACAAGCACGGGGGGTAGCCATGGGCACCCCCTGTGCTAATACTTATGCTAATTTAGTGCTATCTAAATGGGAGACCAAGGAAATTTTGAACAACCAGGAATGGCATAAACACATAGCTTTGTATGTCAGGTTTGTAGATGATGTTTTTATTTTATGGGATGGGGATCTTCCCACCTTTGAACGCTTTCTAGACTTTCTACATACAACAACCACTTTTTTGAGTTTTAGTGCCAAAACCTCCTTCACCCGGATAGAGTTTTTAGATGTCTGTGTGGAACAGACAGCTTTGGGTTTCACTTTGAGGCTTTATAGAAAAGAATGCTGGCAAAATACATTGCTGTCCTTTGACAGCATGCATCCGAGGCATATTTTTCCCAACGTTATAAAAAGCCAGGTGGGTAGGATTTCTAGGGTATGCTCTGAGGATGTATGCTGTGATGAGGAATTGTCTAGGTTAGATCAACATCTTACTGACAGAGGATATGGGAGATCTTTAATTAATAATGTCATGAGTAACAACAAACAATATAGAAAAACAAGATATAAACCTTGGATGAATTGCTTAGATAGAGACAGACATGACAATACTGTTTCCAATAGAAACAAAAATGAAAAACCCAAATTGTTCTTCACTTATGGTAGCAATATTAAGGACATATGTCAAATAGTGCAGAAAAATTGGAATATATTAACAAGTGACATTGGACTGAAAGACATAGTTGGTGATCGCCCCATGTTTAATTATAGAAGAAACAAGAATTTAAAAGAATTATTATGTAAAGAGGTACATTTAGATCGGGGACCGATGTCAAATATGAGCGTAGGCACTCACCCCTGTGGTAACTGTAAGGCATGCATATATATTAAGGGTGATACAGATTTTAAACATCCTGACATGAGTACAACTTTTTATTTTAAGGGAAGGGCAACCTGTAGGACGCAACATTTGGTCTATATGGCCAACTGTGAAAAATGTGCATGTTTTTATATAGGCATGACTAATAATATGCTAAAAGTCAGGATTTTGCAACATCTGAGTAATATTAGAAACTGTGATTTGAGCAATGCACTTTATAGACATATAAGCAAACATCCTACACACACCTTCAAGTTTAGATGTATAGTTAACATTAGGGTCAATGATAGGGGGGGTGACATCAAACACAGAACAGCTCTAGCTGAATCCAAATGGATTGTTGACTTAAGAGCACATAGACCCCCAGGTCTCAATGATGTGTTACCTATTAAACCTGCACTACAGAATAGGTGGGTTTTTGTAAGCAGATGATTGGATGGTTTGTATTTTAAATATGGCTGTTTTATTGTGTTAAAAATCATGTCTGGTGAAGGGTTATCCCGAAAGCGCTAACTTTTTATTCAATAAATGGTGATTTTATTGGTTTTATCTTGGCAGTGTCCTGTTACTTTTCGTTTTTTGCCATTATGTAGTTAACATGTAATGAGAGACCTGGGGACACAAGGTGATAGCTATCCTGCATTGGACAAACATGTGCTGTAGTGTTTACAGAAACTTACCATATACCCACCTAATCATGAAGGTTGTCAGATCTAGATAAGGGGAGGTCATTGTGGCTCTGCAGTCATCCTTCATCAGCGGTACAATTGACTACAATAGCCCCTGTAGGATGTACCTCAGCAGACACCTCCATCAACCGTAAAGTCCCCAACAGTACCTCACCAGGAGTATCAAAGAGCTTGCACAGATGCCATGTGTTGTCTGTGTTGCTGGTATCAATAAACATGCTGAAACTTGTACAATCTGAATGGCAGTGAGCTATGCACATGAGAGACCTGAAACCCAGCACTGACTTACATAGGACAAGCTGTACTGCATGATCCATAACACAGAAGCCACCCCCACCCATGAGTGAACTCCCAGTACAGGCTACCCATAGAGTCACTTATCAATCTTCCTCAATAGGAATCTTGATGAGTGGATGGGAGATGGTAGCTTTATCCTGGGTATCACTGTCATGTCACAGGTAGACAGAGGCACAGTATACTAACCATGACATATGTCATGGCAAACTCCACTTACAATGTGTGTTGAAGGACAAACACACTCCAACTAGCATTAGACATGGACTAGGGCACATCGCTAGTGTTTGCAAATGTACACCTATGTTGTGGAATACACTACCAATGTTGGACAAGCCTGGTTTAAGTAGTTCATATCTGAACAGAATGCAGCATGGTCAGATGTACACAACTGGCCCCTAACCAGGCTGTTGTGCTCACTATCGAAATGTAAAGCAGTGATAGCACTAAAGCCCAGGATACTGTCCACCACAGTCAAAGTACTACCAGTACACAATACAGTACTACAGTGTTAGGTCAGTGTGAAAGGATGTTGACAACTGTATGCAAAGTATCCCATGCAAACACTGCAGGCACAATATAATCCTGTTGTGTTCACACACAAAGCAGTTGTACAGTAACTACACAACATGACACACAACACACAACCATAAACGGGTGATATTTGTTAAAGTTCACACTCATCCACAAATGTGGTGGGCTGCAGAATCCAACATATGGAATGCTCACACTGGGCATGCGCACACACTTTGATAAATGAGACATATGTCAGACAACATGCCATGGGAAGGCTGAACTGGGCATGCTCACACACTTAGGCCAAATCTAAGTTTAGCAGTTGGACACACATATCTGGTATTTTTATGTGTTATTCCAGGAACCAACCACATTACAGCAGTCTGCCCAGTGCACACAGTTAAATGACTACAGAGACATACGTGATATAGTGGATCCCTCCCATATGCAAACATCTTCCACAGATGCAGAAGTTGTTCATACAAACAGGGAATGCTATGGCAATAAAGATGTGCAAACAGTCTATCAGCAATAAATAATGTGCATTTGACAATTAAACATATGGGTGTAGAGGTCAACACTAGGCTGTTTGCCCTAGCGAATGACAGCTTAGCCAGAGTGTGCTTGGTGTCTGCCTCCCCACAGGATGCACATTCCCCTTTCTAAACACCGATGATGTCAGCACCCTATAAGTAAAGCAGGAGAAAAAAAAACTTCCCAGTAATGCGAATAGCGCGCTCTGCTAATGCGGCTGTCACAAGTGTCATAACATAGTTAGGTAGGGATTTGAATCCTGCAAATGCTCAGTGTGTGTGTGTGAGTGAGTGGGGTTGGTGTGTGTGTAAGTCTGTGGGAGAGAAATGTCCCTTTTGGCAACTGGGAAAACACACTACAGGATGCACATTCCCCTTTCTAAACACCGATGATGTCAGCACTCTATAAGTACAGCAGGAGAAAAGAAACATCCCAGTAATGCGAATAGCGTGCTCTGCTAATGCGTCCGTCTCAAGTGTCATAACATAGTTAAGTAGGGGTTTGAATCCGGCAAGTGTGTGTGGTTGTCTGAGGGGGGTTAGTGTGTGTGAGGGAAATGTCCCTTTTGGCAACTAGGAGAACAGACTACAGGATGCACATTCCCCTTTCTAAACACTGATGATGTCAGCACTCTATAAGTATAGCAGGAGAAGGTAAACCTCCCAGTAATGTGATAAGCACACTCCACTAATGTGTCCGTCTCAAGTGTCATAACATAGTTAGGTAGGGGTTTGAATCCTGCAAGTGTGTGTGTTTGGCTGAAGGGGTTAGTGTGTGTGCAATTGTGTGCGAGAAAAATGTCCCTTTTGGCAACTAGGAGAACAGACTACAGGATGTACATTTCCCTTTCTAAACACTGATGATGTCAGCACCCTATAAGTACAGCAAGAGAAGGAAAACCTCCCAGTAATGCGAATAGCACACTCTGCTAATGTGTCCATCTTGAGTGTCATAACATAGCCAGATAGGGGTTTGAATCCTGCAAATGGTAAGTGTGTGCTTTTGGCTGAGGGGGGTTAGTGTGTGAGGACAATGTCCCTTTTGGCAACTAGGTGAACAGACTACAGGATGCACATTTCCCTTTCTAAACACTGATGATGTCAGCACTCTATAAGTACAGCAAGAGAAGGAAAACCTCCCAGTAATGCGAATAGCACACTCTGATAATGTGTCCGTCTCGAGTGTCATAACATAGTCAGATAGGGGTGTGAATCCTGCAAGTGTGTGTTTTTGGCTGAGGGGGGTTAGTGTGTGTGAGGACAATGTCCCTTTTGGCAACTAGGTGAACAGACTACAGGATGCACATTCCCCTTTCTAAACACTGTTCAGCTGAAGGCCATGGCTCTGGCACAAGTTGTCTGTTTCTATGATGCCCCTTTGGAAGATGCTTGTGTCGGCTGGAGAGTCGATTATGGTGGCCAGTTCGCAGTCATCTGCATATTTGGTCAGCCACAGTCCATCTGTGTTGGCCTGTACCTCCAATAAATATATACCAAACAAGAGAGGTCCCAGGACTGAGCCTTGTGGGACACAACTCGTAACTGGTTTGGAGTCTGGCATGGCTCCAGCAATTCTAATCATGTGGGTTCTGTCCTTGAGCCACTGTGCAATCCATCTAGTGACATAGGGGCTTATATTTAAGCTGGTGAGCTTCTCTAGAATGCCCAAGTGGGGTATTGTTGTGAAGGCATTTGCGAGGTCCAGGTAGGCTGTGTGAACCACCTTCCCCTCGTCAATGGCCTTGGTGACTGTTTCAAAGAAATCAACCAGGTTAAACCTGGTAGTGCTGGTGTGCTCTCAGTAGCCCTGAACCAGGCATCTGTTACTGCACAGATATCGATGTTCTCCATGCCAAGGAGTGTTTTGGGTGCATGCATCTGGAGGTTTAGACTTCTGGCGTTGGGTAGCATTACTCTTAGTTTCTTATCCCTTGTGATACCTATGAAGGTGGGTTTGTCATTTGAGCCTTGCCTAACATAGGCACTATGCGGGTAGCAAGAGCCTTTGCCAATATCTGAAAGCCCAGGGGTGACAGGTGCAGGCCGTCCCTAGTGAAGCAGGTAGTTCAACAGAAGATGAATATGTGAAGGTGTAGTGCCTGTAATTAGTTAGCAGTAGCATATATGACTGCTCACGTGGACACATGCCAGGTAAGTCATATGCACTGTGTCACAGGCAATGTACATGTGAACAGGACAAACAGTGACATCCTGTCAAGTGGGACATGGACATACATATAGTAAGCTATGCAGATGGCACTAGGAGTCCACAGAAGCTCTATAACTATGCATTGCAGGTGTGATCAGTATTCCAGGGTAATTGCAAGCAAACATGCGTGCAAACAAAGCTACAGTAAACAGGGCTGCATGTAGTCCATTGTACAACAAACAAGCTGTACCAGTTCCAGTAGGTAACACTGCAAATATGCAGGCACTATGCACATGTACATGGAAATACACGGGTCAGATGGCTAGGGTCCAGTCTCAGTGCACACAAGTGTACAGACCATGTACTGTCAGGATGTACAATAACTGGATGGAAACTCATGTGCTCATACCTGCAGTAATACACGTCAAATAACAGACACTGAGCCTTCACTCAGTGGTTCCATACTTAGTAGGATGTATGCTACCTGGCCTGCCACCACAGTATCCCTGACATATATGGGGACTCTCTCTCCTGTGACAGTTAGTTTTGTGTGTTGGGGCTGTCTAGCATGGTATGAGATGTGAGCATGCAGTGCTAGGGTGCTCCTGTGTGCCCTGTACCAGTCGTGTAGTACTGCACACATATCAACATCCTCAAACATCTGCATTGCAGAGTCCAGTGTGGGCAACATGCCACTTGCAATTTACATGTCCATCATTGCGTATTACTACATTCATTACCTTATCCCCTGTGCTACCTATGTATGTAGCCTTCTGTTGACATCATTACCACCATTATGCCAACATGCGCAGATGATACACTATGGTACTTACCATGGATGTAGACAACAGGACATGACAATCACACACTTACTGCATCAGGCATGCTGTGATATACCCACAATTAATTCAGCACACAGTACTGTTAACAACATGATACTATTACTACACATCTATGTGGTCACCGTGTGCATCAGCAACATGTTAACCTGTACCTGCACAGTTGTTACAGATTGCAGGAGGTGGCACAGTTTCATCATATGCACAGGGTGTGCACTTGGTATGCCTGAGTCAGCCACCGATACCACCAATTGACATGTATGTGTATGTGTGTTGGTGAGGGACAGCAGTAGAAGGTGGGGCAATGTTGATGCAGTGTGTGCATGTATGCGGTAGCCCTAGATGTTGTCAATTCACATGTGTGTATGGATGCACACAGTTCCACCTCATGGCTGCCATATACTGGTGATTGTGGATAGCCACAGACTGTACCTGCCAGGTCATACAGATCAGTGTCTCTGGCCATGGACACGGTACCTGTGCCTTGCAGGGGTGCTACGGACTGTATCCAGTACCAACCCAGACTGGGTACTGTCATCAGAAGCAGGTGTTCATTGACTGGACACAGATCCTTGTCGGGCCTGGCCAGAGCCACGTGCACATGGTCTCCTGGGGCGGTCTGATGACAGCACAGACCCAGCATTGCTGGGGCTGCTGCTGGCACTACTGGGGCGGCCGCGGCCCTGTTGTCGTCCACGACGACTGCCAGCTGCAGCTGTTGCTGGCATACGGCCATGTCAATGCCTCAACCGCCCACCATCGCCCTGGCTCATGGACATGTAGTTGTGGAACCGGTCTAATATGTCCCCACAACGTCTGTCTATGACATCGGTGAAATCACGGATGGCAGCCGCAATGTCACGCATACTGTCAGTCATGGCTGTGCGACATGCTGTCAGCTCCCTCAGACCCTGTCTGGTGTACCATTCCATACGTGACTGTGCCTGCATGACAGCCCGAAACATAGCTGAGGTTGTAAGACCTCTGTGGGCACGTCTGACAGGGGCAGTGCGCCCATGGATGCTCCCACGAGAACCCCTGGACATCTGTCTGTGTGGTACCATCTCTGGGCCATGCCCATGGCTGCTGTGTGGGGAGGCATGTGCCACAGATACCACATTACCCTGGTCAATGCCCACTGTATGCTGTCCATCACCTAGGGACATTGGTGACAAAGGGTGTATTGGCAGGATAACTGTGCGCATTGATAGGGTCGACAGCTGTGTACTGTCAATCGGCTGACCAATGGTGACCCTGGCATACTTTCCTGTGCCATTACACAGATGTCATCATTATCAGTACCCACAACACCTGATTCAGGTTCCCTGCTACATGACACCAGAGCAGCAACAGAACCTGTGGGAGGGAAACAGGAAACACAGTTTACAATGTCTACACATTACCAGTGATGCACATATGAACACATGCACACATGCACAGGTGCACACATGCACAGGTGCACACATGCACACATGCACACATGCACACGTGCACACGTGCACACATGCACACATGCACACATGCACAGGTGCACATATGCACAGGTGCACACATGCACACATGCACACATGCACACGTGCACACATGCACACATGCACACATGCACACATGCACAGGTGCACACATGCACACATGCACAGGTACACAGGTGCACACATGCACAGGTGCACACATGCACACATGCACATGCAGGTGCACACATGCACACATGCGTGCACATGCACACATGCACACATGCACATGCACACATGCACACATGCACACATGCACAGGTGCACACATGCACACATGCACACAGTTTCACACAATTGTACAGTACTCAGTATGCATGATATCAACACACAGACACAGCCACACCTACATGCATACAAAGAGCACTACTAAGTGAGCCAAATAGTACTATTACTATCAACACTATTACAGGAATTGTTAATACACACTCACCAGCATGGATAGGCTGCATTGCTGTTATACCAGAGGGTACTGAAGACGTGAAGAAACTAATGTCAGTGGGCACAACTGTGCCATTGTTACTGAGTATGATACAGGTCAGTAGTACAACAGTCGCCTTTCACAGGTCAGCTGTTAATATTGAGGATATCACACTTGCACATTAAATACTATGGTGACAGCTACAAACCAAGGACACACCTCACACATGCATTAACTACCAGTGTACACAACAGTCAACTATACATATGGCATATTACCTGCACGTTCACTGTCTTGCTGCTGCGTGGCTCCAGCCTCCATCATAATGCATGTCTGCTGCTGTTGTTGTTGCTGGCGGACTGGAGCCACTACACTCATGAGTAGTCCCTCCAGTCTGGTGAGTGGGGATGTGTAGCCACCCCACCACCTGTGGCGACCTGTTGCCTGTGGATATCCGGCCGACGCTGACGGACATGTCTGATTAAATCACTGCAGTGATGTCGTACCTGCTCATATGTCCTATTATGCGTGCCTATGTCATTTACCCGACGGACAAGGTCTTGCCACAGTGCAGCCCTCTCCTGCTGATTCTGGCTGGTGCGGGAAAAGAGTATTGCATAATCCCGTACCAGGCTCTGGTGTATCTCCTCATCCTCAGCTGTGGAGTAGATGGGATTCCGCGGGTGGGCCATGTACCTGAGAAAGAAAATAACCTGATATCACCAATATATGTCAGCAGAATTTGGCACACATACTACACATGCTACTCGACTGTTATGATACAACATATCTCACATATGTAGCATCTGTCTGTCTATTGGTGGATACACATGTAAATGGCCAGGTATCAGTGCTCAGCCAGCAACTGTGCAACAGTACCTGGCACACTCCATACCACATACTACCAAACCCCAGCAGTCAGAACACTGATTCAGGTCAAGAGCACCTCCTCACTCTGAGGGTTTGTATCTAGGTACTGTATGGCCTACACCATCAACTACTGTGAGCTGATCACACACTGATTGCCCTGGATATACATATCCCACCTCCACCACCAGCACAAACGACTATAGTGCATAACATTACAGATGCAAACTTTACACTTTGTAACAGTGACATGGTATCCTTTCAGCCCACTGGGCCAGTGGCAGATACAACCCACAATGCTGACCCCTACACAATTGCTTTCTACAGACATCTCTGAGAATGCATGGATCATGCAATCCCATATATGACCAAGACACTCTCCACAAAGGGACAGCATCCTGTCTGGTGGACCCCAGCCATAGACAGATTGTATTACAGAAGATGGAAGCTACTGCAAGACAGAGCATAATTCCATAAAGGGAGGTCATGTCTGAGCAGCACTAGTAAGGATCTATTTTCCACCATACAAACATCCATGGGCAACTTTGGGAGGGAAACTACAGATAACCAGAAGGCCTTCTTCAGTTATGTTAGCAACCTGGTCAGGATCCATCCTCTATGCCCATAGTTAGTACACAACAACACATATTTCACTGACACCACAGATATTGACAACATTGTGGCAGACAGGTTCAGTGCAGGTGTCACCCCGCCCTCTCCCCGAAAATAAGACATAGTTATCCCAGCTGACTGTAACCTCCCTGTCATCACAGATGTCCAGGTGAGAGCCACCCTCAGGACAGCAGAATACACAACATGAATGGGACCTGATGGTATCCCCAGTTGCATGCTACATAAACTCTGACAGGAGCTAAACACACATATAGAAGTGCTATGTAACACTAGCCTGACTACAGGATATGTACCTGTACACTGGTGCACAGCAGCAGTGGTTCCACTCCACGAAGGAGGCACCTCAACATACCAATACAATACAACACAATACATTACATTACAATACAATACTATACAATATGCTATTGCCCCTGGGACTACAGCAGCATACTGTTGTGCTACCATGACCATTGTGACACATGTGGTGTGATGGTACCTGCTGCTGTCACACGGTTACACAGGGTGACTCATATGGCATATTACCTATCTGACTAACATTCAGCAGGGGTATGTGTGACATGTACTCATGGGGAGTCTTGCTTCTTAACACTGTGTGGTTTATTGCAGGGTATGTCTTATCTGTGGGTAGGAACTTTTACCTCCACATGTGCACTCTATTGCAGTGGCACGGACGACACACAGCAGACATTTAGGTTGTGGATGGTGTGAGGTGTTACTATGGTTGTTGGACATCTGTCATGGGTGTGACTTACATATGTAAATCCGGGAGTGGTAACCTCTATGTGGGTAGTATATGTGTACTCTGTGGTGTTGTCAGTCACTGTGCATTGGTAATGTGTTTGGGTTCATTGTCACAGTATTGTACATGTCACTGTGTCCTTCTCCATATCTGTAGCTGTCATGTGAGGTCCATACCATGGCATCCATTATGTGGTGTGGAGGGGTACACCGACCTACATGTCCATAGCTGACACACCATGTCCACTGACACATACCATGTGCAGGTATTCCAGGGATAGTGTGCCACTATGAATATCATTGGGGCCACTATTGTACACATTTATGACCCTGTTCACCCCTGACACAGGCAGTGGTGGGCAGCCAATCACATATCTGGTGGTTACTGGTGTAGGTGATTTGGAATGTGGTATGGTACTCCGGTTTTGACACTGGTGTTCACTCCATGCCTTTGTCACCAGGCACCTGTTGCAATACATCTGTACACATGTGCCTCACTCAGAATTTGTATACATCTCTCTCTCTCTCTCTCTCTATATATATATATATATATATATATATATATATATATATATATATATATATATATATGTATATGTATATAGATATATCTATATGTATATATATATATATATATATATATATATATATATATATGTCTGTATATATATACATATATATATATTGATGTAGATATATTGCTATAGATGTGGAGAGGGGGGGACACAGAGGGGGTGTGAGTGACAGAGGGGGTGGGACAGGCTGTGTTGAAGGTCGTCATATACAGTCATACCTGTAGATATTCAGATCAGTCTGTCTATGTATATGTATCTACATATATCTATATCTGTATGTGTGCATTACATAAATATATTTGTACAATATTCTATCTACATCTGTCTATGTATTCCTACATCTCTCTCTCTATGTATGTATACATATATATATATATATATATATATATATATATATATAT
Source organism: Protopterus annectens (assembly GCF_019279795.1). Classification (NCBI taxonomy): domain Eukaryota; kingdom Metazoa; phylum Chordata; order Ceratodontiformes; family Protopteridae; genus Protopterus; species Protopterus annectens. Next base: position 788,454,375 of record NC_056732.1, on the reverse strand, counting down.
ATATATATATATATATATATATATATATATATATATATATATATATATACACATACATATGTTGACATACATACGTATCCATATGTTAGACAGGTATATCAACATGTTTGTCTACCATACTGTATACACACACTAACATACTGCTAAACATACATAACTGTGAAACCTACTTTGTACATGGCACTACAACCTACAATCAACCAACATTGATATGTGCACATAGATGCTCTCACATACAAATGTATGTACAGCCTTCACTGATAGTTGCTATATGTCCCCTGCCCTTTACACATCTTCATATACATATGGATACAGACCAATGACACATATGGAGGGTTCACAGTATGTAGACCTTTATAGTATTACTTTACATTACCTGTGTTTGTCACAGCTGCTTGTGTTGCCGTCTGGTTCTTTGTCCTGCTGCTCCATTTCCCAGTTGTCAGCTTTCAGGTGGCTGTTGCTGAACAATTTGTTTGTGTCTGCTTAATTGCAATTTTCTCTGTCTCTGTCTCTCTCTCTCTCTGTCTGTCTGTCTCTCACGTCCTTCTCAGGGTGCAATAAAAGTATTGCATGTGTGGACTGGGAGTACATCATACTTTTGTAGGTATCTGCATATGCCCATGTGATGGCCTCTGCACCAATTGTTAGCCAGCATTTGCTAATTGCATGCAGCCAGTTGTGTACTGATTGCAGTTCTTACTGTGATTTCAGAACAGTGCTATAAAAAGGTATGTGAGATAGGCATAGCCCTTTCAGATTTTAAGGGCAGTGACCATGTTGTTATGCTGTGGACAATGTTCTGTGAGTGTAAAGGTTGGTATTTCTCTCATATTTCCAGCTGTGTTGTAGATTAACATTCCTCCATTCATTTCTCCAGTTTCCTGTACTAACCGTGTATGTACACTGACACATACAACTACTACTACTGTTAATGTGTGTGTGTGTGCTTTCCTTTCACTTTTGCTTGCACTTTGTTGCTAAGGCTTCAATAGTTGCCCTTTACAGTCACTACTTGTATGCCTGCTAGGTGTCCTGACTGTAGTGTGCTGCTGTAGCTTTCCTATTTTCCATGTATATTCACACCTTGGAATGCTTGCTATATCTCCTAGGGTGTTACAGCATGCAGTGTGGTCTGGCCATGGTGTGGGCCTTGACATCTATTAGGGTATTTGAGTATGCTGCTGAGCAGGCCTCAGAGACTTTCAGGTTCATCTGTTATGTGCCTCATGGAATGGTACATATCAGTGGGGTACACCCATTAAAATGTCTGGTATGCTGCAGTTGTGACTGTGGGTTAGCATGAGCATATGTATTACTACACTTTTTCTGCCATGCAAGTGATGAATACTTTCAGGACTCCATAGTTACCATTGCATGTGTTATACCTTTCTGCCTACTGTTTGTACATTTCACATGGGGTCTGTGGGGCATCCCTGTAAGTCATTCACTGTTGCTATGTCTACGCTCTTAACTATTCAAATATGGTGGTGTCAGACCCGTCATGTGTACAGATATTTGCAGGTTGTCCACAGTTCTGCCTCATATTTTGGTCAATATCTCATGCACACCTTTTTCTGGCAAATCACTCTGGCCTCAAGTCAGAATATGGTGACAAACATTCAAGTTTCAGACTGCATACCCTTCCAAACATCCCACAAAGTGCAGACCCTGTTACCCTCTGAACTGTCTGCGTTAGTTGTAACATTATTTGTAATGTGTCCCTGGTTTTGGGCCTTTGCTCCACATATTTTATTACTTGGTCCAGATGTGTTCCTGTAAGAGGTTGTGGGGTATGGGCAGTGCTTATCTTGCTGTGAGTATGTGTGTGGCTTGCAAGGTGCTATAGTGACATTATTACCTACTAGCTTCCAACTAGCATGGCTGTTTCTGTTCACACACTACTACTATTATGGAAATCTGCTAGTTTTGATAGTAATTCTAAATGGCATGCTTTGTGTACTACACATCTATATTCCCTTTACATTCATTCCTACTATTACATGATATATTTATTTTAGCACAATGTTCTTGTATAAGAGTCATGGCTTAGTGGTAAGTCATGCAGACTACTGTTTCCAAGGTCCTGGGTTCGGGACTGACAGTGGGATTTTATTTTGCTTTTGAACTGAGTACAGGACCTGTCAATCAAAGTAACTAAGGCACTTTTAAGCAGTTGTAACTGGGTTAGTGCTGGTTTGCGCAGAGCTCACGCATGCGCACTGGCGGTTAGCTCCGCGCACACCCGCTTACAACCATTTAAACGTGCTTACTCTTGCGCACACCCGCGCTATTTTCTTTGAAAGAAAAGAAAATGGGGAGACAGGAAAGTGGTGAAAAAGGGGTCACAAAGAGAGTAAGACAGTAGGGAAACAAGCTTGGGATGTGCAGGAGGGATGTAGGTAAGGCCCATAGCTGCCCATTTCTTCATCAGCAACAGCTGTGCATATGTATGTAATTTGGTGTGACATTTGAAACCTTCCACCCCTGAGAGAGGTGTCAGGACAACAATAATACTTGTTGTACAGCCAATTGTAATTGATAGGTTCCATGTCCAGCAGACATGTGTGCAGAATGGGCAGCTATGTATGGGGCATAATTTTTTTGTGGGTACAGAGTGCCCTTTTTTTTTTTTCAGGTGAGAGTGGTATGTCAGGTGAAGGAAGTCGGTACAGCTGGGGAGGTAGGTTGGGTAGGTAAACAGACAAGACAAACAAGACGCATACAGGGGCAGTGTATGACACATGTGGGGGGGTTACGCAATTGACAGGGACGGAGGTTTGGATATCCAGAGCCCATGAGCCCACAGATGGCAACAGTGGAACTGATATACCCACCCATAGGCAGTTGCCACTGTTCCTTCACTCCCCAGGACAGGGCTGTGCTGGGGGCTGTGTAGGCGGGGCAACAGGCATGCCTGTTAGTTGTGCCACCCGTGCCTCGAGCTGTCATAGGGGCTCAAGAACAGAGTCCCGAATCTCCCTATGCACCACAGTCCGGACGCTATGGAGGGTGAGTGGTGGTTCTCCTCCGGCCACACTTGCAGAGGGGGGGTGAGCCCCATCCCCTGCAGCGCTTCCACCTGCAGGTGCCACAGGGCTACTGGAGGAGGGTCCGGACTCGGCACTAGTGCCAGGTGCACTCGCCAGCTGAGGTGGGAGAGGTGGGTCCGCTGGAACCCGCCTTCCCTGTCATCCTATGTTTTTCATTATGTCATGACAGTTTGGGTTAGTGACATATAATACCATTCACAATTAGTTGTAACAGCATGCATTAGTATTCCCATTAACCAAACACCCAGATATTCACACCATTGAACAGCGTGCATAACACATGCATAATTTGAACAGAAATACACAGTCCAACAACATGCAGGGTTAATTGATGGCAACAGGCCATCAGGTGTGGATGTATGAACAGGGCAGATGCATCACCGGACATGCAAATATATATGACCCAACGGGACAAACGTCCAGGGGTGTTAATTGTGATTGCACATACCATTTTCACGTGGAATGGGTTATATGTGGTTATAGGGTGGGGTAAAGAAAGTAATATTAACACATTCGAATAACAATACATATGCTGTACATTTCTAATAGCTACAGTTATATACACACTACTGTTCTAACTACAGTTTCCTACATGATAACTATTTCAACTTGGTGATAGGACTGTTACTGCAACATCAATATACATTTTATGGTTCTTCATACACATTCATATCTAGCTTTGTTCAGCTACATCATCCTGCTACATTTGCTTTATATAGCTGTAGACAAGTGTGGATGTTTGGTATATCAGACAATCATCCTATCTGCATATTGCAGACTGAGAGCAACATATCCAGATTTTGGGATACACATTCCAGATGCAGCAACACTTAGAACAGATTTTGCTGTTTGGTTTTGAATCTCACATGCATTTCATTCTGTCTTGACTGCAGTATACTTTATTCAGGGGTTATTACTACGGTATTGCTGGATTCATGACACTTTCTCACACTCTCTCACTTGCTTTCATTTTACTATTCAGGATGGTACTTCTAGGCTTTATTGACATGTTTCACCAGTAGTTATTACAATCCTTTCCAGCAGTCTCACTTCTGTCATGTTTCAGTATTTCCACAGGGATATATTTCACACGTGATTTCATCATCTTCTGCAGCTATACTTTTCAGCCTGCTGCAGGTTGTGTACTATTTTCTTACAGGTAGGGCATTTTTATTTCAGAATATATGTCAGACAGTTTCATTTTTTTGGTTAAACTTACAGGCTGAAACACACTTTTGTAATCAAGCAATACTTGCATACACTTTCACACTGTTACTTGCAGATTTTATTCCTTACTGACTACACTGCACTCTTTTGCTGACTGTCATACTTTTATATTTCTTTACAGTTACTGGTAGTGGATTACTGACCTGCCTGGTGGCGCAACCGCACCAGCCTATCGCCATAGGCTCTGCGGTTCGCAGAACGGACACCTGCAGCTGTAATATAAATGAAGTAATATTGAATACACATCTCCATAATATCAGCTAGTTTAATTTCTTACATACATAATTAAATGTTACTTACTCAGTAGTGGGGCGTTGGGTGTTTGCCGGGCCTCCTGGATCCAAAGGTTCAGTTGGTCCTGCTTGCGTCTCTTCAGGTCCGCATGGTGGTGACGGACCTGCTCACCAGTCCTTGGAATCCCTGTGGCACTGGTGAGATCATGAGCCAACCGGTCCCACACCTCGGCCCTGTATGCTCCCCAGAGGACCTGGCCCTGCATGAGTTGGGCCTCATGATTATGGACTAGGAGCCAGACCATGTACCTGGACTCCTCAACACCCCACCTCTGTGCTCGAAAGCAACTACCCTCTCCTACTCCTGTCATTCTGCCTGCAGGTCAGTTCTACAATTGTTTATGCTGTGTATTCCCGCCTATGGGGCTTATATAGTCCGTTTTTCCCGCACATATCTGTGATTGGCCATTTTGGAATTGTATCAACTTCAGTAAACCTGCATTGTCATGCTCCAGTTTGTATTCATTCCTATATATTAGCTATTATTGCATTTCTAGGTACTGCTGTCATGGCTTAGTGGTTTGGTACCTTGACTATGGTGTATAGTATCCTGGGTTCGAACCTTGCCAATGCTTTTTATTTTTCATGAATGTCTAGACATGCTGAGGGGTGTGTCTGTGTAAAGGCAGTTTTGATACAGCTTGCTCAACGTTGCCTGTTGGTTAGCTCGTTTGCGTGGTGCGCAGCTCCGCGCAAACGTGGTACGCTGCTTTAAGCCTCATTTGGCTATCGGCACGCATATTATGCTCAGCTCAGTTAGGGGCACATAGATTTAGCGTGTTAGACCACTGCTCAGCTACGGGCACTCATTTTGCGCCAGTTAAACCACTGCTCATCTACGGGCACATGCACACACTCTGTTAAACTGTAGCTCAGCTATGAGCACATCTGGCATTTTTTCTTCTTTTGTTACCTCACATGTCTTCAATATAAATGGGCTATTTCATTCCATTTTACATAAATTGTGGTTTTATGTGTACATATTTGTCAGGGACTTGTTTCCTGCTTATTTTGAAAAAAAAAAAATTGGTGTTGTTGGGGCTCGAACCATGAATGCCTGCTCTTCAGCCAACATCTCTACCGCTACGCTATTGCTTCCTGGCTTATTTTGCATATTTAGTTCTTATATGCTTTCCCACTGACTGCTAACTGTAGCTGTGCTACGTGCACACCCGCGCAAACAAGCGCACTCACAGTTAAACATCTTTACAATTTAAAAAAAATATATAACATGTTCATTTATATATATTTTATGTTCATAGTCAGTGGGGACATGTGTTGTGTTGTGTTTATTCACATTTCCGTGGACTCTGTTGTGGGTGTTTACTTTGGGCACTTTTACACTTCTGGGGGCATGTCCGCTTGCAGGGCTCAGCCTACGGACATGCTCCCTACTGTCTTATACGGACCATGTTAGACTTAGGTGTGATTCAGCATGCTCTCATGAATATGCAAAGCATGCTGACATCACTCCGTTTAACTGCAGCCTCCGTGTAAGAGTTATAACTCTTACACGGAGGCTTCATGAATCCTGGGGAGTATCTTTGCAACAGTGAACCACGCAACACTACATGCATTTCCACCCATCATGGCACTTTTCCATGTAGATCATGTAGTGCATGCCCATGTATCTACAGTAAAAACATATATTCATCCAACTAGACATTTTAAACTGCATTCCAACACTTATTCAGATTGCAAGACTACTAACATCATTTACTTTTGTTTTTGCCAGCAATGTCCTGCCTTCTATGTTGGCAAAACTAATAGGCTTTTTAAAGACAGAATTTTAGAACATATCCGTGACATTAGGAATAATAAGCAAACAAATGCACTTGCTAATCATGTTATGTGCACAGACTCTTCTCATTCCTTCAAATTCTTTGTCTTGCAATACATATATAGAAATCTGAGAGGTGGAGATATAGAAAATGTCACAGAGAGCCACGAACAGAAATGGATACTGAAACTTAATGAAGAAAGATACCCAGGCCTCAATGGTACCACCTCTTTGATTCCATTGTTGAAAGCTAGATGCCTTAAACATTGACAGTTTTTATTGTTCATTTTTATTTTTATTGTTACTTTTATTACATTACATTTTATGCATATGCAAATGTATTTTATGCAGTATTTATTCAGCATTTTATATCTTATTCATACCATTACTATGCTCATGTTGTAACTGTCTCTTTAAAAAACTTTTGGTGTATGACATTATTAATTCATGAGATAATTGTTTTTTTACCTATTTAAGCAGTGCTATTCACTTGATCTTTGTCTGATGAAGCAACTATTGTTGCGAAAGCGCTCACCTCTGTCTTTTACTTTTTGTTTTCATTAAACATTATTGTGTGTTACCTTGGTGCATTGTGTTTATATTTTTACTTAGTGTTTTATTTGTGTAGGTTATTTGGCTTGTTTTTTTTTTTTCTTCACAAAAGTGCATTTTTGAGATATATATATATATATATATATATATATATATATATATATATATAAATACACACACACACACACACAAACACACACACACACACACACACACACACACACACACACACACACACACACACACACACACACTCACACATACACGCACATATACACATATGGGTCCCTATCACAAGGTGGGAATATAAAAAAAAATCTACATTTTTTTTCCAAGGGGGCAAGCCCCACTCACCCCCTGCTAATTATATATACAATCTTCAAGATCACACTATGGTAAGGAAAGGAATAAATCCCTATTTCCCATTGTACCACTATTCCACACAATCAATGTCTTTGCTTTGCTGTTCTCACTCTGAGGTTCTTCAATAACTCAGTAGGGGTCTATATTAGATAAACGAACGTTTATCTTACCGAACTCTGACATTATCGAAAATCCCGGAACTCGAAACTGCAATTGTGTGTGGCTGCGTTCCCCCCCCCCCTGCTAAATATATATTCCAACTCTGAGATTGCATTACAGTGAGGAAAGGGCAAATATTCCCTTCATTCTTCACTGTACTGCGATCTCACAATTCCGGTTTTGGGTTCCGGTATTTTCACTCATGTTAGCGTTCGGTAAGATAAACTTTCGTTTATCTAATATAGACCCCATGAGCAGCAATCATTTAGAGCAAAGACAAATGTGTTACTCTTTCTGCAAGGTGTTCTGATCTCTGAGTTAATATAAATTGCTACAGCCTGACCCCAAGCAAATTGTTACAACACCTATGTAAAAAAAAATATTTTTATATTTCAGAATGTCAGCAAATATATTAGATTTTTATCTAGTCAGCTTCTATGTGTCATATTACTTCTGTTGTAATGATGATATAATAAGGACATATTCTGTATATGGCTTTTTTCTGCCATCTTGAGCAGATGTCAAATACTCACATGTCACATGTAATTGATGCAGAGTAAAATGCAGCTTGGCACCTGACATATTCTATTCACTACGTAGGCCTACTGCCAGAGAATATTAGCACAGGTCTCTAAAACAATTTGACATTTTCCATTTCTTTTGCTAACAAATCTGGATGTGCACTTATGTAGAATGGTTGTACTTCTACATAGACAGGTAAGGAGCAGCTGCATTTTGACTACATGAGTGCCAGGTCACAGTTCCTGGTAATGCTTTTCCTTTTTCATTTTTACTGTATTACCATTTTACATGGAAGCAAACATCACTTTCAAGGACAAATAAATAGCAATGTTAGCTAAAAATGAGCATATTTATTATGAATTGAATCTGAAGGAATTTGCATTAAGGGATGCTGTGAAATTATAATAGTAATGATAAAGTAACAGCTTGAGAGCCTGTCCAGTATCCCCATTATGGTTGTATCCTAATGATGGTTCTAAAACAGAAACACTAATTTTGTCCCCTTTCAAACAGAAATTCTTGGATTTGGAAAGATGCTCGTCACAATCCTGCTGGACCATCCATATTAACCTTCTGTATGCCACACAGCTCTGAGCTCATTAATAATTAACAAAGTAAAAATGCAAAGCTGAAACAAGAGCTAATTAAGATCTTGCTTACAGCCAGAGTAGGACAAAAGGAGAGCTGACCCCAGTGTCAGATGTATAAAGGCTTCTTGTGAAGTCCTCCAAAATAAACTAAGAGTCTAAATTAGCTTCCTCAACAAAGGACAACCCCAAGGCATTCTATAGTTACATCTGCAACCTAAAAAGAAAGGCCCAGATTTGTACAGAACTGCTAGTTAATGATATCACATATATTGAGCCAGTGGACATAGCTAACATGTTGGCTGACAGGTTCTGTGAAAATATAATAACCAAACAATTCATGTAGTATAAAGGGCAGAACACAGGTAAAACTCCAAAAAATATTTATAAAAATACCAAGTTGTTAAGTGTTTTCATTGCATATACCACTATCTGGAACTTCCTCAGAACAAACTATCAGAACTAAACAATCAGTTTAATATTACAATAAAATCGCACGACTCAACCAATTAACCAATAACAAATAGAAAAAAAGTATAATGATTAATTAGCTAACTGTTTCATCTTCAAAATGGAAGAAATTGAGACTGTATCATTTAACCCAGGGAAACAGGTAGCATCTAACTTAATTTGCCATAATAATTCACTTTTAGCAAGATGCTTTGTTTAGTCACATTGAACATAATGTGGACCATTCATTTAATTTTGTTGTTTTAGATCAAATAATGTTTGATTCCCAGAGTTATGTGGTAGATAAGCATCTTGCTAAAGTTAGCAGCATTCCATATAGGTAACTGGTCTGGTATGTATGCCTCTACAAAGGATACCCTTCCACACTTCCCAATAATTATGGACCAATAAGCCTTGTAAGAATATTGTGCAAGGGGATGGACAAAATCATTATCTAACTTATTCAGACAGACAGAGGAAACATCCTTTTCACTGACCAGATCTAGTATGTTACTGTCAATGACAATAACTGCAGAAGTTTGGCATTTGGTAATCCTCACCAAGCAAATTTGTGCACTGTTAATGACAATAACCAAAAGCTGAGTACATTGCTTTCATTTCATAGGTTCATAGGTTCATAGGCTGATACTAGGCTATCAGCCCAAGGGCCTGTACAAGCCTAGCCATAACAATTCCCTGGCTAATTCTTCCCACAATATTTATTTCCCTGGACCCCTGTCTAGCAGGGCAACTGACTTAAACCCCGGGGTAAATTTCCAATCTCCCATCCAGTCATCAAGATTCCTTTTGAAGAGGGCCAAGGAGGCTGTTACCATTTGCAAAGCAAATAGATTTGCTTACCTAGTCCTCTGTGGACTTTAGGGGCATGCCACAAAGTTAATTGCCCCACTTGTATACACTCGTCTCTTGCTAATAATGGAATTCTAGAAGTTGTTCTACAACCTACTTGACACATCATCTGGTGCAATGGGAAAATGTACAAAAGCTCCTCACAAATAGAATAAAAGTGTTTCAGGGCTTTTCTTATGGCCAAAGATTACAACAACTCTCTTGCTTATCTGTACCTTATCTCATTCCTGGAGGAAGTCAATGCCTGAAATACAAAGCATTAAAGGACCGTTTATTATTTGAAACTCTTTGCTTAAAATACCCACTCATGACCTGAACACATGGGGGCATAGTCTAAGTAAAATGTATATCAACTGTACAGTGAAATGCGACAACTTCATATCTCAATCACTCACGCATTATGAAATAAACTCTCTGTATCAATTAAATTAAACTTAGGCCATCAGACTGTTCCTTCAAGATGGAACTGAGATACTGCCTGGGTACCTGTTAGCTTCAATATTCAATCTGGGGCATCAGACTACTCCATAACACCAGTCAGCCATGAGATCATTCACAAGCCCTTGTACCAACAAGATTTAGTAAAAGATTACAAACTTCAGAAAACAGGGTAATTTCTTATGTAGAATGTTGTAAGTGTCAGTGAAATAGAGGAAATTAGGTGGGACTGTGTAAAGTGTGGTGGGAAGTTTAAAGATAAGTCTTTTATCTGTTAGTTGTACAAAGAGGAACATTGTTATTTGGATTATTGAAGTGATTTCCCAGAAGTGATTTCTGCTCACTATAACTTTGAAATAGAAAGAGATGGCCTTTGCCCAGCAATTTGGGATTCAGATTTTTTTTTTAATTCTAGAGAAATTTTTAGCCTTATATAAAAGAGGCTAGTAACAGAGTTATTGGTAGACTTCCACGTTTAAAGAATTCACCATTTGATTTTAGAGACTATTCCAGTTTCCTGGTTAAGCGGGGCAGGTGTTACTCCTTAATTTGTGATCTTTAATGGAGTAGTTATTATTTTACGGAGGAAGTCTTGAGCATGTTGAGGATTGTTCATAGAAAGCAGTCAGACTAAATATATGATGACTAGTTAGCTGAGTAGTGTAATTTATTTTAAAAGGAAGTGACCAATAAAAATAATTGTAGGCCAGGTAGGAGTGCTGCATTACTCAGTTGCCCTATTACATTTGTATGTAACACCTATGTAGTATACTGGGGAGCACGATGTCTAAGAGTGTATTGGTTGTAATGTTTTTGTTCGAGTCAGGGAAGAGACTGATTAGAAAGAGAAAATTAGGATACTTGTATGGTTGAGTTTTGGGTGAAATGGTCCTAGCCTGTCCAGATTTAGGTCTCCATGAATTATAAAGCAGGATTTGCATATTCATTGAGTTAGATTTTTCAGTTAGATTATTAAGAAATGAGGACTAATTATATAGGGAAGATAATGTGGCATATAGGCCCATGTACAATTATAGACAAGTGGGAATACATAGATTGACTTGTATTAATATCCACTTTGGATTAGTTCAAGTTGACAGATGCTTCTGACCTGGAAGCTGATATAGAACATGTTTCTAATGAGGAATAAAGTATTTGTTCCTGCTCTAATCTGAGGTCAAGTCACTTACCTCAATGCTTCTTAACTCAAAAATTCTGAAACAAAGCAAAAAGCTCCAGTTCAAGGACAAGGTTTGTTAATCTAATTAATTTAAAAAGTTAATAGAACAACAGGTTTTGCATCAACATGCATTTTTTGAACAATAACATTTATAAAACTCTAATGTCTAGCATTACTGGCTGACTATGATCCTTAGTGATTTATCAGATAATAAAAAATACATGACAGACAGGGCAAATATGAGGCAAAATTAGGGATTTTTTTGCAATATCAGGGACAGCTGACAGGTATGATCAGTCATCACAAAATGGAAGGCAGATGTCTCTGCAGAGTAAGGTTGTTAGCTTGGGGCTTCAATCAAGTTGCTTTTATGAGTTGTGTAAAGCAATCCAGGCTTCGTAAAGGTTAGATTCATTATTCATAATGCAGCTATTAAGCAAGTCAATTTTTAGGCTTCATTGTTATGTGTTGTGGTTGAAAATATGAGAGAAACTACTATCAGTTTTATATAGAAGGCATAAACCAGAGAAAGCAAAGAAGAAAAGGGAAATTTTATAATTTTAGGAGTAGTTTTAAACATTCTTGACAAAACTTGGAAAGTAATAAGTCTCAGTGTATGTTTTATTTACATTATTTAACCCTGATAGTCCATCTGTGCATAAGCTGATTTTCAACAAAGGCCAGGAGAGAAACGTTCTAAAGCAGGGAAAGATGAAGTGGTGTGGTATTAATGCTACATGATCAAATGCGATGGAAGAGAAAAAAACTGAGGGAATTATTGTTTAGAGGATTGAAGAATGAAATAGAAATGTGTGGGTTAATCCAGTAAATAATATGCTTAAGAACAATAATAGTTTGGGACAGATATTAATGTAGAGAAATAATGCTATATAAGAGAATAAAAACAGTAAAGAGAAAGAAAACGTATCTGGCAAATGCCTCATGGCAGGAGATGGAAGGCTGGGGTAGAGAGACAACTGACAAAAATGCCACTAAGGATGATAGTATGTCAGAGCATGCATTAGATTCATTTGTACTTACTAGGCATGTGATTCAGGACATCAGTGAGGAACCTAGCCCAGTTTCACAATTGTCCAGAGTACTGTTTGGTTAAGTGCTTTGGTCAGAGTTTTACAGTGGACAACAGGTAGCACACTCTGTTTTAGTGCAGAAAGCTGTTGGTTCTATTCTCACACCAGGTAAATCAGTTGTTAACACTGCAGTGCAGCATATGGTGTGTTGTCCTTCGGATAAGACATGAAACTGAGATCCCAGCTGCTTAACTTGGTGCTAACTTAGCTCATAGCTCTCAACAAGGAGGCAATTAGGGACACTTTTAATTAGAGGCAGAGGGAGAATTCAACTCTAGACTAACTGTCAGACTAAAATGTCTCTCACGGTGTGTGTGTGTGTGTGTGTGTGTGTGTGTGTGTGTGCGCATGCATGTGTGTGTGTGTGTGTGTGTGTGTGTGTGTGTGTGTGTGTGTGTGTGTGTATGTGTGTGTGTGTGTGTTAGAGGAGTATGTCTTGCAGGCCTTGGGTGTTCGATAGAGAGAGTGAGAAGACAGGCGAACATGATAGTGCGGTAATAATGCAATGTGACTAAGTGTTGAAAGGAGTGATAAGAGGTTACCGTGGCTCCCAGAAATGTATTCAATCTTCAGGATTTGTATGCCTGTTTTTCACACAAAAATCAGATATGCATTACCTTGAAGCAAAATAATTGTTCAGCATTTCAGATAATGCCTATATTTTTGCCTCATATTTCTAGTCTGCATCTCTTAAAATGTATGTTTTTCTGGCAATTCACTGAGGTGTTTAGTCAGTAAATAATAACACGCATTTGAGTTTCAGACTTCATATCCTTCAGAAAAATGCACGCCAATGCAAAAGGTATTATTCTAGCAGTTTTCTTAGTTTATATAAGCAGTTTTTAAAATTTGTCCCTGTTTGTAGGCCTTTGTTCCCCCATTATTTTTGGCTTTGTCCCTGATCCTTTTGCTCAGAATATTTGAGGTATGGTTTGGCATGAGCTGTTCCTACTCCTACTTGCTTTTAACAATGATTTATTTAGTAATGACACTAACTCATAATATTCTATATGCTAACCTGAAGAATATGTGTCTGATTAACGTGGTGATAAATTCTCTTGACAAGATTATACATGGAGATTCATAGATATGGTCTACCATGCATATAAGATAGGGAGAATTTAATAAAGCCTACACGTTTTTTTTCATGTAGGCATCACGCCACATTGTTTACACAGACACAAACATATTAAGATTCAGTAAGTGGTGCTGAGTTGCGCACACACACGCACAAACACGGAAACTTCTGTGGCATGCAAATTTCATCATAAACTGGTGAATCTCATGCAAATGAGGCAGGTAGAGTGATCCAACAAGCAGAAAGGCACCTGTTCAGACCTCATGTCAGTGCCCATAGTGTACGTGGAAAAATTCCGCATACAGGACTCTAGACAGACAAAAGGGGGTGTAAAACTGTAGAAATGTGGACATATATCCCCTGAAAATGTAATAGCACATACACATGTGAGCAAAACTATTATTCTGTATGTCAGAAAGATTAAAGGAAATAAGTTAAATTAATAATTTTTTTAAGAATCTCGGCATGTTTGCACTATGCATCTCAGTGCACAAACATGCTTAATAGAAAAAAAAAATAGGAAAAAAAAGACTTTTATACTATGTGACAGAAATGAATTATAGGACCTTGTGTGGGGTCCCTACAATGGTGCATTGCTGCTGTTGCTAAGGTCATAGCACTATGAAGCATGTAGCTTCCAGGCTGTCAGCATGGATAAGTATGCAAATGAGGGTGGAGTTATTGAATAGCAGAAAGGAGTAATCATATCCGCATATCTCCTTCGTGTAGGGTCTTACACCATGTTGATGTTTACACAGGATGTGGCTGACATCAGGGGGTGTGTCCTCTCACTTCTGCACTCTTTCAAACTTAGTTGCACATGTTTGCACGGCACGCTGCCTGGCTGAGCGTGTTCTTAAAACTGGATGTATTAAACATTTTGACCTTTGTATATGCTATGCTGTGCACTGACATAGGACCATTAAATGCTGTTAATTATATTGTAGGCAGGTGGAATGCATCATAGTTAGCCAATCACGCATTCTGCACCTACAGCAGAGCTATATAAAGTATGCATACACCCTACATTCTGATTGTCCCCCCAGTACTCCGGCCATTGGAGTACAGACTTGGGAATTTTAACTGAGATTATGCTAGGGGCTGCTGCAGATCTGCTACATCTGTATGTACTAGATGCTGAAGTCAATGCTGCTGCTGCTGACAATAGGCCTAAACTGATAAGGAGAAGAGTGTTCAAGCCCAGGGTAATCTTCCAGGAGCTACATGAGCTGGAGATTATAGAGTGCTATAGGGTGGACAGAGACATACTACAAGCTGAGCTCTGCCATCCTCAACTCAAACCCATAAGTTAATAGAGGGGCACCCATCCCAGTGGAAACAAAGATATGTGTAGCTCTTAGGATACTAGCTACAGGTACTTTCCAAAGACCAACTGGGGACATGATGGGGGTCTCACAGGCATCTGCATCCAGGATACTCCACCATTTCTTGGATGTCATGATACCACATGCCAGTGAGCACATATCTTTCCCTCTCACCGCTGAGGCAAGGGCCAGTAATAAGCAACACTTCTACCATGTAGCACACTACCCTGAAATACTGGGTGTCATAGATTGCACTCATGTACACATTAAGGCACCACCCAGTGAGGAAGGTAGAATCTACGTCAACCAGAAGGGTACCACTCCATCAGCTGCCAGGTCGTGTGCAATGCCCAGGAGATTATCCTGAATGTGTGTGATGGCAGCCCTGGCAGTTATCATGACTCCCATATCTGGCATACATCACAGCTGTAGCAGATGTTTGGTAGGGGGACATCCCACATGGCCATTTACTGTGGGATGCTGGCTACGCCCTGGAACCATGGATGATGACACCCATCAGAAATACACACATACCCATAGAAGAACACCATAATGAGGCACACAAACAAACTGGGAACATTATAGAGCATGTGTCTGGGTTTCTGAAGTCATGGTTCTGGTGCTTCAGTATATCTGGTGGAGCCCTGCAGTGCTTTCCAACCACATGTGCACATATGCTCACTGTATGTGCTATGCTACACAATCTGATCCTGTGGAAACAGCTGCAACAGGATCATCAAAGGGAAGAGATACACAGCCCCCCCACCAGTGCCTAGGTCACCGCAGCCACAGTCGCAGAAGGACTTGAAGGAGGAACACCCTGCTGATGTCCCTGTAGGTAGACATAGGTGTGTGCAGTACAATCAGGCTTTGGCTAAGTGACAATGCATAGCACATTCATTGACAACCTAAGGACCTAGGGACTGACACCTTACTCTTACTTACATACCTATATTAAACTTGATACAGGGCAACCCACACAACCTGTACCTATCCATGTATTGGCTGTGTACTGCTTGCATCAGACAGAGTCAGCCCTGAACTACAGTTCTGTCAACTGCTGCATTCACAAAGTCAGTCTCTAACCTAGACAGTACAGGATTAGTATGATATGGTATTGTATGTATGGATCTGATACATGTATGCAAATAAATATAGTGGGTTATTATTCAGACAGAAGTAACATCCACATGGAACTACAGATACCCAGTCCACTATCACGTGCCCTTTACTAGTCACTAGGCCTCATGCATGGAATATTCACTACATCAGTCAAGGGAGATGTTAAACAGTGGGGTTACATTATATTTGGACTACTGTGTATCCCAGCAGAACATGATGTGTTGTTTCCCCCACCCCAAACACAGCAGTGTTCCTATATAACTGCTGTAACAGTAACTCATTAACGGTATATCAACAGTCCGGGCAATCTTGTCTCACTTAATGCAAGAATAACAACGTACATATTTATGCTGTTGATTGTGAGATGAATGACTGCTCTTTGTCTGGCAGCTTGTGTGACTCAGTGGACTAGGGAAGTTAGCATAGGTGATGTTGTTGATAGTTCTAATCTGGAAGTATCACATCTGATCAGCAGTCATTGATAGTGCCATTAGCAATGCAGTTATGCTTCTGTGCATGTCGCAGTATGCCATCATAGGCAGTGCCATGACAGATGGTGAAATGTAACATGTCACCTTTATGTAGGTCCCCTTAGGTAACACAGCACCTGACAGTGTGCCATACAATGCTTTGCTAACCATGTGGACCTCGGATTGACCATAATCCTGTCGTTAACCATGGCCCCAATACTATACCTACAAATGTGACACTGTGCAAGTTCTGCAAAGTTAGCATCATGTTGCCACACCCTTGGGGTTGACAGTCTGAAACACAGTGTTTGTAGGCACACCTTGCAGTGAAAATGTGGATGCCTATGCATACAGAAAGGACTTGTTCAACTTTGCAGATATTATGTTGGCCTTGCAAGCATACAATGCCTGTCAAGCAACCACACAGCAAACTGGCTGTTGTGTGACATGATGTGGGAACACAGACATGTTCCAGGTACATAACTGTACAATATGCCATACCTAGGACATGTGGCAGGTGGACACACTTTGTCCAAAGTTGGCCAGTCCTCTGCAGTAGGCCTCAAAGCCATGTCATGCAGATATCCACCATTAATTGGTAGAAGGGCATGATGCATGAAGTGCTGTGAAAATGGCACCTAAGATGGATCACCCTCACTGTGCTGCTTGTTTCAGCAAGCCTAAACATCTCTGTCATTAGACATTGCACATTATATCATGACTCTACAGCTTTGCTCCTAATCACCATCTGGTCACTTCCCTATTGATATACCACTAACTCTGGTACAGAAGACATAATGCATGCAAAAGCCAACTGATTGCTCAGGTTGATAATCAAGGCATCTATCTGCAGAAGGGTATGTGAAGCCTACAGAGCCTTTCGTGATATGGGACAACCATGTGGATGAACAAACAGGCTGTGTCCTGCTTCTCATCACAAGCTTCATAGTAACATTTTGCGTATGATGACAGAAAAAGTATCAGAGCATGGTATCCCATGTGGTTGTGATGAGACCAGCAACTTACCTTCACAGAGTATACATATTAAACTTTCTTCCATTGTTTGTCTGTGCTCTGTACAGACACCTTGGATGACTCTTTTCTTGGAACATGATGGAAGTAACTGCAATAGTCAGTTGCACATAGGACAACTAGCATGCAGTGCCAAGCAGTGTCCCCTGATCTAGCATGGATACAATCAGTAACAATGTCGTACACCTACAGACACTGGACCAAAAACAGTTTGTTTTGCACAAGGGCAAATCATGCCTACCTACCCTAATTGGTGGACCTCATTGAGTGTTACACTATGCAATGGATGACGGGAATATGACTCACTCCACCTACCATGGCCTGACAAGGTGTTTGACAATATTAGTCCAGCAGGCCTTACTGAAAACTGTGTAGGTTATTTACAGATTGTTATGTCAGTTGGTGGATAGCCAAGTGTCTGATAGTCATAATCTTGGAAGATGGCATTGGGTAGACCTACTCTCCAATGATGCCAGTCACCAGTGGACTTCCCCCAGACATCATTAATGGAGTACCACTTGTAGCCATTCCTATTTCTGCAGTCACAGCCACTGTGAGATACCTCTGACTGACTACATTAGCAGTTGATTGCATATTAGGAGCTGTCACTGAATCCCAGACAGAACCAACAGAAACCCAATATGACCTGAGACACACATTCAGTTGTTGTCAGAGCCACTGACAAATAGGAAATGTCAAGGACTGCACAATACTATCCTTTTGGAAGTCATTCACCCTTGGAAAATATAATAGTGTCCTCACACCATACACAGTTGAGCCATTACTCATGGACTTATGGACACAGAGAGTAATATAGCCTTTGACTTTCACTGGTTGGTAAGATGTGGGGATCCATTAAATTTTGTACAACCTATACAGAAAGGTATGGCATGTAAATCCCAGGCTGTCATTGTTATACCGTATTTGGCACACATCACACCTATCACTGAGGTCAATGGCACCTTTGCTATGTCACTACACAGGCATATCTTACAACTGTAGCAGCCACACAGGCTCCATGGTAAACCAATGCATATTGTAGATAACAGGTCCGATGCACTTCATGTCAAGAGCATACATGTGTAGTCTGTCTCCTACATGCTTTGAAGGGGATGTCTAAGGCTGCCATACAGGGAGGTGTCAGATCCCACTGTGTCTATCCTACCTATCCAAGACAGAACTAATGCATGTATTACCTGTTCTACACACCTACACCATCACCGTGGTAGAAATAGTACATGCTGGAGATACAGGTATGTAACACAGACACTACATCCTATATGTAACAGGCTCCTCATGCATATGAAGCACACATCTGCTGCAACACAAATCATTTGCAAGTTGTACAATGGGATGCAGAACAAGACGATCACAACTGGTTTAGGACAAATGTCTGTGATTGACACTGGAAATTTGTAGACAGGTCATCTCCATCACCACAACTTGTAGATGCGTTAGCTGCAGAAACCCGGGTGACACTTATCAAGGGTATCAGATCATTTCATAGATTAGGGATGCATTAATAGGCTGCATTGCCCATTGTCCTTGTTAGCTGTTATACACATATGACCATATGCACCTATATGGTTGTACCTTGCTGGAGACATATTTCTTCTGTGCTGACATTCCGTCCTGTGCTGTGATGTCTATGGCTTTATTGCTGCTGTGAATCCATAGGTGTCCCATACAGAAACCTGAAACTGAACAATAAACAGGTCTGTGACATTCCTTTCATCATGTAAGTATACAGCCATTACAACATCATGAAACATAAGGTACACAAAATTATGTGGCTTACTCATTGCAGATGTAAGCATACAGTATCTGTCAGTGACCTGTACAAGTGGCATGGCAAAGCTACACTGCATTACAAAATTACATATTAATTTATATAGTAATCCTGTGCATCAGACACATAGCTTCATTTCCCTGCATCGGTGATGAGGATGAAAAGGATGTGGCACAGGTATCATCACTTGCACAGGGTGTTGTGTGGGGGTGCAGTAGGCTGAACCAATAGGTCGAAGGCATGTGTGTGAGTCAGGAAGGGAAGCAGGCAAGATGGACCATGGAAATGTGCCATGTACGTCTGCAGGTGACCTGAATTTGACAGTGGTGTGTGAGTGTGTGCATGAACACAGTCAAGCTCAGTGCTAGCCCTACATGTGTGTATGTAGGACAGCTTTGAACCATGCATGGTAGAGCTGACAGTTCACTGTCTCTACCCCCGAATATGGGAACTGGCTCAACCAGTAGTTGTGCTGGCACCTCCATGGCCAAGGTCAGAAGCAGTGCTAGTACCTGACAGTGACTGCTGTCTGCTGGGACCATGTCTTTCACAGGAATGCCCAGGACCATGAGCCCATGGCCTGCCACTTCTTGGTGTGGACAGCACACTCCTCTCTGGAGTGCTGGATGTACTGCCACTATGGGAGCTTCATTATACACAGCATCGTGAACTCTCACCAGATGTAGTTGCTGACCTACGTCCACGAGTCCGAAGCTCAACTACTACCAGATGTTCCATCACAGACAATGCATATTCCAAGACAGATATTCTGTTGTCTGTCTGAGATGACCTTCTTTCCACTGCATCAATGAACCAATCCAGGGGTATCACCAATGCACTGGAGGCAGTCACAGATCTCAGACTGTGCTGCATCCATAAGCCTGAGCATTCATCTGGAGTTCCTTTCGGAATGTGCCTGTGCCTCCATGATGCTGAAACATATGCTAAGTGACCCATGATGAGACACCTGCAACAGATGATGGAAGGACAACAGGCCTCCTATGAGCAGCCCTATCAATCCGCCTGTGTGGAACCTTGCCAGGTCTTTGGCTATGGTACATGTCTACATTCACTGGAGCCATAGTTACTACACTTTCCAGTTCAATGTCTCCACCCTCTGACTGCCCACTATCGGTGTCCTGCGGGGACTGGGTGTGTGTAGGCATACTGACTGTGTGCAGTGATAATGAGGGCATGAGAGGGATGTAAACCTCTGGGACAGATTCAGCCCTTGAAAGCCCCACCTGTGCCTCTCTTTGGCCACCAATATCATCATCCGGTTGTGTAGGGGACAGAGACCCCCCCCCGGTCATCTGTGTTAAAAAAGAGAAAACCAGCACATTAATATCTGCACTATTATGCTCTGCAATACTATGTTGCAATATATGTAAAGCTATATACACTGTTGTCACTATCACAGACCTGTTTAACTCCCAACTTCATATAGTAGGACATGAGGACATTACATTTCCCACAAACATCTGTGCGGTTGGCAAACATGCCAACAGTACAACAAGCCAGGCAGCAGGCCTGGGATGACATTTTAGGGAATACATTGCTGTAAATCTACATCTGTAACAAAACAGTGCTGTGCTTACCAGGAGCAGGACCACAGCATTGTCCAATTCCTGTGGTAATGTAAACACTACCGCATGTTGCACTATAAAAGGGAAATACAGGGTAATACATCCATATATCTCACATTTATAGTAGTTACTTTGTTAATTGTCATGTTGGTCAAAATCTGAGCATGAAATTCAAACTGCAGTTAAACCCCCCCCCCCCAATGAACAAATACCTGACACTCACATAAAAGTGTCTACACCCTGGTGCACTGAATGTTACAGTATTCCAATGATGATCAAACTAAGCCTACCTGGATGCTCCTCTGGTGTGGAAACTGTGACATCCACATCCACAATATATGGTGTGATGGATGCCTGGGAGCTGTCAAGTGTTCCTAGGTTTGCCAGGAATTTCTCAGTGGCTGAGAGTGGTTGCTCTGCTGCAGGTCCACCACCAATGACACCATGATCCCTGGCCACATCTGCTGCTCTTCTGTCTGCAGCATTAATCATATATGTGGCACAGTGTTGAACCTGCTCATATGTCCTGCTCTGGTGACCTATGGTGTTAACATCATGGACAAGGTCAGCGCACAATCCTGCCCACTGTTCACTGTCTTGCCTCCCCATTAACAGTAGGAGTTCATGGTGTTGATGGAGGCCTTCCAGTGTTATACCATTCTCAGCATACATAAAAGGGGCATGGTGTCTGGCATACAAGTTTCCTGAAAGACAACAAAATGGGAACAGATATCAGGATCACATAAGTGGAAGTACACTATGGAGAGATACAGCAAGAACATAATAGCTGGCAGCATCCACTGCTTGATCACATATGTCATATTCCACAGTGTGCAAACATACTAACCATGTGGATACAGCTAAGATACTAACAATAGTCAGCAATTCTCATGTGTGCCATGACAGATACTGCTGTATGATTACACACCCAACACAGGAGTCCATTGTAGTGTGTCCCATAGGAGCAACAATATGTCAAAACACCAGTGCTAAAGAAATAGCAGTGTGGTGTTATAATCCTATAAAGGGACATTCCCACAAGATCAGTGTGCCACATTGACAAAAAACATTCCCCCCTTGATGTACTGTATGTCCTCTGTAGGTGTAACAAATCTGGAGATCAATGACATGTCATCATTGCAGTTAAAAGGTTTAATGCTGTAATCCCCTTTCCCCCTAAGTACATTCACACATATGCACCATTTTGTAAACAAAAAGTTTACATACCTGATAGAGTACAATTCTCCTCTGTTGATATGTGCAGATATATAAAGATTTTGGCAAAGCATTTACTGTCTGAAGAAAGTCTCATACATACTGGTTCCCCAAGCCAGCTGTTTGCCTTTTTAACATGGTTCTCAATGCTAGGTGATTAGCTCTTAACCAATCTGTGGTTCTAAAATGGTAATTGTAACCAACACAGCTGATTTGCAGTATAATCAGCCAGTGACATGCAACCACTGAACAAGATATAAGGCCTTCATTTAGATTAGAAGCCTTTTCTGATATGTTGTGCTGGAAATTCTTGGGGTTAAGATACAACGTCATCACAGAGGTTATGTCTGTAGCAGCTACTACTTTTTTATACAGATGTGCGTGCTACAGGCTGCAGCTGATGCTGCAGGCAGTAGACACAGGCAGAGAGTGTGAACACTTTGCAGGACAAAAAGCTATAAGAATAACTGGGGGAGCTGTGGCACCCTTGATGTAGAGGCAGAGCCAGAGTGAGGGTACCCATTCCACTGTATGTTAAGGCATGCATTTAAGGTATGTATGTCAGGCAATGATATCATTAACATAGTACTAGGCAACATGTCTGGTGTGTCCTTGAGCAACATAGGGGGTAACTATACCATTATGTCCAACATTTGGAGAACTGTCAGGCCACATGTTACAGTCTGGTACTCATCTGGAATGTGTGTGCTTCCAGTCCTTGTTACTAGCAAGACCTCCATATGTGTATGTTAGTTGTGCAGCTGTGCTAATCTCTAATATCATTATGAAATTATTTTGTGCTGCGCCCTGATATTAGTGGGCCTCATTTGCATTACCTAAGTTAAAATCCAGTGTGAATGCACATTAATGCATGACCTGACACTATGCACGTACTGTGTTGTTATAGGGATATGTAGAGTGTGTTCCTATCTGTAGGACTGTGACTTCCATCAGTGAAAAGCAGACATTTCATTTGAAATGCATTGTGTGGATAAAGAGAGCATGACTCAAGTCAGTCATTGATGACTTCACATTAATCTAATTTAAATGCTACACACCACTGGATTTGAACCCAGGACTATATGTGGCAAAACTTACTGTTTGGAAAGCATTTAACACATTGAGCTACTGTTACAAGTGTATTTGTGAAGGAATAAGTGCACACATACAGTCTGTGACATACCTCCATTACATCCATTATTATGTGCCTGGCTTTATAGGGATGTATTTCTCCATCAGAATCCCCGTTGAACATGTATTTTGCCATTAATGTTTTAGCAGGCATACTTGTACATGTTGCTGTTAAAAATGCCCATTTAGCTGCTATTAGAGACCTCAGTTACATCCATTAGTCTTTGTCTGGTTTTCTAGTGGTGTAGTCCTGTACCAGACTCGAATTTATACTCCCGGCTTTTCCATTACTTTTTCAGCAAGTTTGCATGATGGGACATGATGCACAGCTGTGCTTACACACACTTAATAATGGTAACTTGTTATTACTATGTTTTGCTTAAACCACCTGTTTTAGTTAACAGCTGTGTGGTGTGGCCAGTTAATGCAGTAGTTTGCAGATGCAATGGTCTTGGGTTTGAAATAGGGGACAGGTGTTTATTTTGTACATGGTTATTATCATGTAAAACATATATATCAATATAGCTCCATTTAGCTGAGCTTAGAGATGCTGCTCAACACACCACGCCATGCAATGTTCCACAAAAACTCTTTAAAGAAAAGAAAAATGGGGAGATAGGACAGTGGTGAAGTGGGGTGCAAGCAGGGGGGAAACATAGTGAAAGGCAGGTAGGTATGTGCAGGAAGGGGGTAGGAAAGAAAGATAGCTATCCATTTCTTGTACAGGAACAACTGCACTTTGACAGAATTTGTAGATGAATTTGGACTGTCACCCCCCAGAAAGAGGGGTGAGGACAACACAACTGCATTGTCAAGCCAATTGGACCAAATTACATGCACCTGATGGACACGTGTGAAATAGAGAGCTATGCATGGGACAATATTTTTTTTGGGTGGGGGGCAGATGCCCATTTTTTTTAAGATGAGAGTGGAATGTTGGGGAAGGGACAAAGGTACACATGGGGGGGTAGATTGGGAAGGTGAGAAAGCTTTTGCAGACAGACAAAACAGACAACACAGCTGACAGGGGTGGTGTGTGATACAAGTGATACAAGGGGGGTGAACACCTTTGATGGGGAGGGTGTTGTGGAATCCCAGTCTCAGGTACCTCCAATAGGTAGCAGGATGACTCAAGTCCCCGTCCATGGGATAGTCAGCACTGCTCCTTCACAGCCCCTGTAGCGGCAGTGGTGGAGGCTGGGCTTCGGGTGAGGCTGCCCCACCAGGGTGGCCCAGATGCCCTCCTTCCAATGCAGGCAGCATCTGAAATCATGGAACACAATCCTGCACACCAATCCTCACAGTTCATTGCGGGTAACAACATGCCCTCCGCAACCACTCCCAAAGGGGGCCAGAGCCCTGTCCTATGAGGTGGAACTACCCAACACCACTGGTAGTGCATGGGGCGGCATTGGAGGCATTACTAGGCTGGGTTACAGATGTGCTGGGCCCTGTTGCCATGGCCAGTTGAGCCAAGGTAGGTGGATCACCTGGAACTGGCCTATCTTGTCGCGCTGTAGTAAATTAGTTATAACAATAGGTTAAGGTTAGTAATAACCAAACCCATGTTAGTGTTAACATAATAGAACATAATATTGTTTAATCCAAATACATATTATGGTATATTATGTGGAATATAACATTAAATAACATAACAGTAAGTATGTTAACAGCAAACCAGAATGAAATTAATACACAGACTGCTAATACATACTTCTACAGGTGTGCAGTGTCAGTTGTGAGTAAAGTGACTCAAATTCTTCTGTAGATGATGTAGCACATACATACCTCTCAAGCTGTTAGCATGGAACAGTATGGGCCGAGCACTAACAATTGCAGGTACACAGCTACATGAAACTGATTCACATAATGTGCATGCACATAACTACCAAGGTGTTCTGTAAACGGATTTGCAAATACATTGCATTCCAGGTTATCATTTAGCTCCTAATCATGGACCAGACAGAGTGGGCAGTTATTATTACATTACAAAAAATTGTGACACTTGAAAGGTATGTTTGTGTACATTAAGTAGACTAGGCAGTCATCATGTCTTATTTGGGAGACATGGGAGTAGAACCCAAAAGCTGTGACTACAGAGGGCATGTGCACATTATGTAATAATTGACTGCAGTGACATTAGAACAGACATGCAATTAACACAGCCCTAATGCACTTATTTCAGTACATTCTTGTGAAACCACAATCCTGCTTTACACTTTATTGTTATTTCTCCTTAGAATCTGTGAAGTATACACATGATATCTGCCCAGAACATGGGCTACCTCACCCATATACTTTGTTCCTGGAGTGGGAGGAATAGAGAGTATTATGTGACTGAAAGTGGGCTGCAGACAGCCCCGAACTGTACTGTGGGTTGTACAATACATTTATCAGGGAATTACTTTTGCATTTTTTATTTATTTCAGTTTTACAGTTGACTGTAGCAATATTAGAACAGATATGCAGTGAATACAGCCCTACTGCACTTATTTCAGCACATTAGTTATAAACCACAGTCCTGCTTTACACCTTATTGCTTATTGTTATTGGTATTGTTTGTTGTTTATTGCACTACAGTTATCAGAAAATATCCGTACTTACCACATTCACAGTCCATCCTGGCCAGGCGCCCGGCACGAGAGTGGATATTGCGAGCCTGTTCAGCTGCAGCTGTTGAAAGACAAGCATACCAATATTGCACAGATTCAGCTTGTATTTTAGTAAAGTAGTGACAAAAATACTTACACATCTGTGGGGCATGCCCAGCCCTAGCCTCTTCGACCCAGCTGTCCAAGGTTCCCCCTCTTCCTTCACTTCTGATCATGATAGTGTTGACGACACTGTTCACCAGTATGGGGGATACCAGCAGCACTGGTAAGTTCTCAGGCCAACTGATCCCAGCTTTAGCTTTGTATTCTGAGCCCTGGTAATCGACCCTGCAACAGCTGGGATTTGTAGATGTGGACCAGGAGTCCAACAAATACTCTGGACTCTTGCACACTCCACCTCTGTTCCCAAAAGCGCACTCCCTCACCAACACCGCCAGGCATATTGGCAGGTTAATAAGACTCCAATGAATGCTGCAGAATTCCTGCCTATTGTCCTTAATATAGGCTGTTTTCCTATCCTTACACATCATACTGCAACATTCGAAAAAGCGCTGAGTTGCTTATCATCATGCAAATCTGCTTAGCTGAGCTAAGCATTGAGTAAACTGTCACGGCCGTGTTTTAGTGAAACTTAGCAATGTGCATACAAGAGCAGCCATTAACCATGTTTAAGCAGTGCTTATCACTGCACAGCTTTTTCAAATGTAACAAATCTGCTTTTACATCAAACCACCCTTTAGGTAACCTCGCACATTTCCACAGCAATAAATGTAAACAGATATGACTACTGGGAACTTGAACCCAGGACCTAAAACACTCGAGACCATGACTCTACCTATTTGGCTACATGGATAGTAAGAAAACCAGTATACCTTCACATATACTACTAAGCTACCTGTTAGTGTTGCTAAGCACTGCCCCATGCAAATGGTCATTCATAATGTAAAATAAAAATACATAGAAAAAAAACCCTAATTAATTACATCCGATTTCTATTTATAGGTGTCTGGCAGATGTCACCTATGTATGTGTAAGTGCAGCTCGGCAGTGCTGTGCTCTGCGACATGCACATAGGCATTAAAAGAAAGTAAAATAAATAATTAATTACATCCGGTTTCTATTTATAGATGTCTGGAAGGTGTCAGCTGTGTATGTGTAAGCGCAGCTCGGCACTGCTGCACTTAGCACAGTGCAGTGCAAACGGGCATTAAAAAAATAAAAAAAATACAAAAATAAAACAAAACATATAAAAATTCACACATATTCTACACTAGCAGTGTACAATACAGGGATTCTTCTCCTGTACATAACATCTGTCCAGGAATTCCCTGGACAATCTACAACCATGGGACTCTATACTACTGCCTACACAGATTCAATATCCATGTTACTCTGATGTCCCTTGGCAGTGCGCCATGATTAATATGCAAGGCACACTGCCAAGGGGGAACTGTGGCCATGTACACCGATACATTCCATGTAGGCTCTACATGGAGCCTATACAGATTTTATTGAATCCTGGGGGATGTTTAGTAGATGGAGTCTGAGATGACAGATGTACAACTAGGATGGAGCAAAGGAGGCAACTGCCATGGGTGCAATGTGTTGGCAGGTGTGATAGGCATGTGCCAGTGGTGAGGAATACAGTACCCCCATTCAGAAATTAGCACTAATCCTGCATTTGCAGTACTGACTGAAGCACTGAAGCAAAATTTAACAGCAGCAAGCCAGCTGTTACATTTGCAGTGGTGGAACTTTTTTTGGCAATCAAGTAGGATATTGAGCTGCTGCTGCTCATTTATTTGTGCTGGATCTGACAAACAATAAGCAGAATTAGTAAAATAGTATGTAAGTTATGTCCAGCACAGTTCTTTCTTTTATGAATCACATTTATCTTTTTCTGTGCATTTCTTAAAGTACTATACACAAACACATAGTATGTCAGTGAACCTTGTCCACATTACTTATCGAGTCTGCTACTGTCAGTTAGGTTAGCCATCTTTGCCCCTGCTATTACAGTAAATACTCCAGCATCCAAAAAAATGGAATATTCATAATAGGCTTATAAACATGACAGTAGGATCTGTAGTGGACATTACAGAAAAAAAAGATTTCCACTTTAACAATCAGAGTTTGAATTTCCATCTCTAATGATCATAATAGGCAGTGTATTGATATTAATAAGTCAAAAGGCATAGTTAATATCATGCTGAATTTGATTATTTGGAGCCAACACCAACACCACTCTCTGTAAAATTAACTGTGACAGAGCTTGACAGGTAATAGAATCATACTTGTATTTAGGTAAGGATGAAAAGGCCTGCATGATCAAAAATTTTGGAGATGTCATCAGTGTACATTAAGTCCTACAGATTATATGATTTATATGTTACTGGTACTAACAATGGCAAAGATACTATAAATAAATGTGGTGATACTGATGTTAAATGATGTTTGACATAAGCATGGCATGGTAGATCCTAGCACTAACAGATTTTTTTAGACCATAGTATCTATTTAAGGCCACCCAGTATAGTGGATCTATTACTTTATTAATGAATTCCTTGTATGCAGGCACCAGTCACCTGTCAGAGCATCATAAGCAACAGCAGAAATCAGTCAGATGCTGATGGCAGCATTTAAAAACATGTGGACCAGTACTGAAACAATAGAGGTGGTTTATGGTACAGAAAAGACCATACACTATGCTTGGTCTGAGTTATTGTGCTAAATAAAGGGGTGATTGCTGCTGAAATGTCATCAAATAGCTGACATGTTAATGTGAGACGTAGTATGTCTGTTTTAGTGGCAATCACAGGTATGCACAATGCTGTGTGAATAAGAGAGAGAGTGAGAGACACAGAACCTGAGAGAGAGAGAGCAGAAGAGAGAGAGTGAGCATGACAGACAGAGTGAGCGTGAGAGAGTATGAGTGCGTGACCATGAGTAAACATGAGTGAGCGAGCAAGTGTGAGTGAGTGAGCTAACATGATTCAGAGGATGAGTGAAAGTGAGAATAAATGAGTGAGCATGAGTAAGCAAGAGTGGGTGAATTTGAGTGAGTGTGAGTGAATGAGTGAGCAACAGTGAATGCGAATGAGTGTGAGTGAGTGAGTGAGCAAGTGAGTGTGAATGAGTGTGAGCAAGTGAGTGAGTGAGCATGTGTGTGTGTGTGTGTGTGTGTGTGTGTGTGTGTGTGTGTGTGTGTGTGTGTGTGTGTGAGGATGTGTGGATGAGTGTATGTGTGTATATGTGTGCATGTGATAGCTATCCTTAGCTGTCAACCATCCATCTTCAAAATGAGGAACACTGTCTCTCATAATGTGGAACAAATGGGTAAAATGTGCAGCACCTACTAAAAGCTTACTAACAACTTCAACTAGGAGGGTGACAGGATGGTTAAAATGTGCTACTTTATACTTTTGAAAAGGTCTTTTGATGGATTAATATTATTCTGTACTATTTCCCATTGGATATCAGTTAAAAAATTGCTAACATTGAATATGTGACAGATCCTTTCAATGAGGAGCCTTGAGGAACATGGTATTTTTAAGAAATGTTCCTCATAGTGATGAACACTTGAGAGGTATGTCTTTCACCCCCTATCTCTCTCTCTCTCTCTCTCTCTCTCTCTATATATATATATATATATATATAAATATATATATATATATATATATTTATATATATTAAACAAAGAACCAGAAACCACGTGAAGAAACCTGGTTTGCATACTGGGTCCTTCACATAGTTTCTTGCTTGTTTCATTCAAATGCTTTTTGTTTTTCTTCTTTAATTGAGTTTTAAGACTTGTGTCATTTAAACCAGACTTTCTCTAATAATCTAATAATCTTCAACGTTGGTTTTGTATGTTTATTTTTATTTACTTTAGTTAGTTAATTACTATTTTGTAACCGGGTAGATAGAGTGGTTCAAAGGCAATTTTCGGCCACAAACCAGGCTCTAATACAATAAACAGTGTAGTTAAACTTAAGTTATATACTATATATAATTTGGATTGCAATGTTTACACAGTTGCAAAACTGTAGAAAGTTCAAATACATCTATCATATGTTTTTATAAAGTAGAATGTTATACAGTTTTATACTTTTCTAATAAAGTAGCAAATTTACGTGGGTTGCAAAATATATATATATATATATATATATATATATATATATATATATATATATATATATATATGAAATCATTTCCATTTGATGACTGTTTTTTTTAGATGAGCTATTAATCCGCTTGCCATTTCTTGGGTTGAAGGATGTTAACTCAGTGTGAGAAGATTGCCAGTGGGGTAGAGGGAAGTTTTCCTTTTCCTCACAGTTGTTTAAATATGTATGGGCATGGGTGGCTTGCCAATGAAAAAAAAGTGTTTATTTTTAAATTTTAAAATGCGCATTCAGTAAGTGGAACTGATATTTTGCTATTTGAGAATAGTCTGTGTGTATGTGCAGGAGGGTGTATTGTGTGTGTGTGTGTGTGTGTGTGTGTGTGTGTGTGTGTGTGTGTGAGTGAATGATTATATATCTGTACCTATCTATAAATAAATTTATTTACTTGTTTATGTATATCTTTCTGTTTTTGAACCTACGTGTCTCAATGTAGCTACACAGTTTTTGTTTTCGTTTTGCTAAATTACGTGGTGGTACAGTGGTAGCGTTGTTGCCTCACAGCAAGAGGTTCTCCCGTTCAGTTCTCGGTTGGAGTGCCTTCTGTGTAGAGTCTGCATGTCCTCCCTGTGGTCGAGTGGCCTCCGAAAGACATGTGTGAATGGGCGTGCCTTCGCTGAAGGTTGGGCTGGCAACTCAGCACCATAAAAAAAAAATCAACTGCCAATCATTAGCGGACTGGAGTTCTGCTGTGGCGACCCCTATCCAGGAAAAGCTGAAAAGACAAACAAAACTTTGTGATGACTCTGTCCTGTCACTGATCATGCTTGAGAAATGGCTAGATAACTTAGCCATGTCTTTGAAATGTAATGATAGATAGATAGATAGAAACATAGAGATATAGATCAATAAATTAATAAAGTATATTATTTGCAGTTAAACAATATACTATGCTTGGCACTCATTGTATAAATAATTATGGGGAAAGGATTACAGGAACTTTCATCAAATGCTTGAAAATTATTATAACACCTTTATTATTGTCCCTTCTCGAAGTCAGTTGTCTAGCATGCCTACAATAAACTACTTACAACTGAGTAAGCAAAATACCAGTATCCTTTGAGGCAGTGGATTAATTTACAGGTTTAACAGATTGGGATTTATGCATCATTATCTTCTGAAATTGAGGTATGTGTGGTGATTGTAAAATGTAAGGTTACTGCTCACAGCCAACCTTAGTTTGCTATGTGACATAGCTTACACCCTGCACTACAAAACTACATGCAGATGGTTGTTTTTGTTATTATGCATAGCTCAGTTTTAAAGTAATCATGTGTAAAACTAAACAAAAGTTTAGTGTTGTTTAAATAAAGCTAAATTAGTTTGATTCTGTTTTTAATCACATGATGATTGAGTTAAAGTCTGTATTTTAATTAAATTATCAGAGGTCCTCAGGCATTATGTTTGTTCAGCAGTATTATGGCATTCCTGATTCTGAATTGAATGCCTTAATTAATATATAGCAAATATTGCAGGAAAATATAATTGTACTGCATGCTATTTTCTATGAGAAGGCATTTCTAATATGAAGACAAACATTTATAAAGCCATTTTAAGTATATTTAAATTCTGTTTTGCTTTAAAGTTCCCTTGTGGTCACCACAGTCTTGTATATGTCTACCGATTTCTGTTAAAAAGACCCTTGTTATATCAAGTAATGTTTATCCATGTATATATCAGTTAACATTTCCCAAACTCCTGCAACTCTACAAGTGCCAGATAAGTGTTCTTTGTCCATTGTCTAATCACCTGGCCGTCAAGCACATGACTTATATGATATTCATTAAAACATCTGCAACCCAGAAATTAAATACTAAATGATATCAACACTTCTGCACCTCTAACAGTAGCACATTACTGCAAATAAATAAATGCATGCATAAATATCCGGATATAACACAGCATCTGAATATTCTTTTCATTAGATTCTTATATTTTCTTAACGCTATCCTACATGAAACAATGTCTTATTTATTTCCATGCTGCATCAAAAATACATTTCAGATTTAATGTATTAGTCCAGAAACTAAACATTATTGCTTTGATTTTAAAGATCTGTTTATCTGAAGCATAGCCAAACAATCCACTTATGTTGCCCTGATGAGGTCAATAAAATCACTGAAGCATGCATGTCTACAGCTAGTTGGGTTTGGCTTTATTGACCTAAATGTACCCATAAAGACATTAAAGTAAAAAGTGAAAAGTCATAGGCATTCAGAAGCCATGCAGCTAAAACACTGTTATGTTCTTAAGGGGGGCATTTGCATATATCCCATGGGCATCTATTACAAGGAAGTTCAAAGTATTACATAATGAAGATTCTAGCTTGACTGGGTCTTCTTACAGTTTTGCTGAATGATTTGTCTGTGTATGTTTTGCCTGTTGGTTTTGATATAGTACACTTCATTTCCGTCAAATGCTTCCATTCACTTACTTTCTGCAGGCCTCTCTTTCATTGAATTCACCAGCCATCAGTGCTATCTGCCTTATCTGTTTATCTGTTTGTTTGAACATCTGCTTATCTGAATCAAAATAATGCTGGTTCACTGAAGAAAAACATATCTGTCTATTTATTTGTGGTTGCTATCTTTGTATCTATATATCTATGTGTCTGTTCATTCACTTTCACTAATTAACAATTGCTGGGCTGTGCGATATATTTACTAAGCAACAGACAATTCTGCATAACCACTTCACTCACTATTTTGTTCCTGCACTTAGGAAAGGTCTAGTGTTCTCCATAATTGTCACAAAAGGTACTTTTTCTGTTGAGAATTGTTTTCTGTTTAAATATACTGCTTCCCTGTTTATTTCTCTATGTCATACAACAACTATGATCCACCTGTATGCAGTCCCCATTGCTTCATCAACAGGTTTCTGTTATCGCAAATTATTATTTCATCGTAGACAACACATGTCACGCAATTAATTTACTGTGCCTAATTACATCTGTTCCATGTATTTTTTTCATTGATCTTCATTTACTGGATATATCCTAGTCAGATAGTAACCTATTCTAGGGCAACCCAGGGTGTAAATTATAGTGTTAGTTATATTGACTGGGGAGATTTAGTGAGTATATTAGTTTTATTTCTGCCCTGCTATAAAATTTTAACACCACTCTGAACTATTGAGACAACAATGTGAGGGGATCTCAGCTTAATTTCTGGTCTAAAAAAAGATGACAAACTATATCACGCTGCACTGTGGTATCAATATTAGAATAAGAACCACAACAACTACTGTGTGGAAAGAACAGACAGCGCTCTGATCCTCAATAGTTTTATTGTAAGGTGTAGATTAAAAGCCACATGGACCCTGATAATTAGTTATTTATTTATTGGCATTTGTTGACCGGGAAAGTCCACTGGGCAAAGACCCATTTTCAGTGGAGGCCCAGGGAGAAAAGCTCCACAGTTAAACAACAAAAAGCAAAAATTATACAGTTTGATTACAGATCTGGGGAGAAAGGCTCTGCAGTTTAAAACAAAACAAGTACCACAGAAACTACATAATTACAAACAGATGTTATACAGATTAATATACAAGCATCAAATCACGGGTAAACCTATATCGCAGAAATTAGGTACATTGTGTAGGACAAATAATAAGGTCTTCCAGTCACTTGAATAGATTGAAATCAGAGGTGTTAGAAGGCAGGATTCTTGTTTAATAGGTTATGTAATTAAAGGGGCTTATATTTTATATCACATGTACATCCTAGATATTGTAAAAAGTAAGGTTTTACTGCAGTTTTAAAGGGCTTTAGGAAGTCTAGTTGGGTAATGGTAGAGGGGAGGGTATTCCATAGTTTGGCTATGTTGTAGGAATATAGGCATTGTCCTGCTCTCTTGCTGGGTTTGACTACGCTTAGAAGGGTTCTCTCTGAAGAGCAGAGAGATTGAGTTACTTACTTATATCCTTCTACTTGTGCACATCCATAAGCTCTGTACAAATGAGGACTGTGACTTGTTGCTACTGTACTCTATTTCTCTGGATGCATGTGTTGTTCAAAAATGGGAGTCACCTAGTATATCTCTAAGTGACTACCTCCCCTGCAAATAAAAAGGTCTGTCTTTATCATGAAAAAGAATTGGAAATGGTCACATAAATCATGTATATGATCTGTGTATAAGCAGGCATTGTAAACCTTTTTTGCCAAACAGCAGAAGATGCGTCTTTCATAATGTATTTTAGAAGATATGGGACCTGTAAAAGTGGTCACAACCTCTCATATTAGATGTGATACAAGCAGTGATAAGGACAATTCAGACTGGAAAAAAATCTATTATAAAGGCAACCAAGAAAAGTAGTAAAACCAGCTAACATGGCTTAAAATAAAACTTTTATTACACAAAAAATAGGTAAAAAACTGTAAGCACTTTCACGCCAACAGAGGCCATGAATACAACAGATTTAAGCAGCACTGATATACATAGTTAAGTGCAAATTTAATAGGTCCATTTTGATGGCAAATGATAAATGGAAAAGAATCTTGGTTGATACATTTTTATTTTGTGTTAAAAATAGTTGTTCCTTGGAAAGAAGACTCTACTCTAACTCATGTAAAAGTGAAATTCCCACTGTGATGATGTGAGGTATTGCCAGCTATGCCAGGAGAAGTAGGGCAGTGTATGTGTAACATATGCCAGCACAGCTAGCTGGAATTTGGTAAATAATTATATGTCATTTGTATATCAAACTGATTTGTACAGATGCTTGTGTTGAAAAATGTATTTGTAAAGCTGCTTGTGTTAAAAAGTACCAACAATGTGTTCTTCTGGGCAGAAAAAGAAATACACTTATATGTTAGACTGTATTATAAATGTTGAAATTAATATTGTAACAGATGATACTGGGGGAGAAGAGGTTTAGATCAGCTCCAGCTAACTTTGAAAAATAGTATGAAATTAAATTACTTAATTTAGGCTATAAAGGTTGTATCTTACAGTTCTAATTGCAGCCAGAGACAAAATGTCTGGGAAACAAGTACTAGGAAGTCTTCTGTATTGTCTTTAGCAGTGAACTAATTGCTACTCCAGAAGGATAGAAGTTTGAAATTGTTTTATGATTTCTAGAAGCTGCAACAGATCTTAGCAGAGCTCTGTGTGTGTATTATTGACACACATGTGCTAACTCCTGGCGGCTTCTAGCTAAAGGGCTAACATGGGAACCAGAAGTCATATGACCAGATGTGTGTGGTGTCATTCTGTAAGCCAGCTCTGTAATGATATTTTAATATCAGACAAGACTGAAGTCTCAGGGTGCTCTGTTTTTGGAACCTGACAAAAAAGGACCCCTCACCTACTTAATCTTGTCTTGCTCTAGTAAGTAAATAGGGCATAGTGATTCTTTAGATCAGTCAGGAAAATATAGTGAGAGTAGTTAAGTACTGTTCTTCTGTATCTGTGTGAATCTATTCATCTGTGTTATTTTAATATTTCCTGTGATTGAAACTGGTGTTTATTGTAAATAGATGTTTAGTATTTCATGTTCTTTGATTATTTATTATTAAATATATTTAAACATTTAATTGTGGATGGCTCTTTAGAGAATATTTTACCTTTGAGAGTACTTATATCTATTTGGTGACTCTGTGGCCACTCCTGAAAGCCTTACTGCATTGGTCAAACATTATCATTGATATTAATATTAATTTCACTCAATATAATTGGGTAGCCTTTTAAGAGCCTTAAGGTAGCTGGTTTTCGAGTGTCTAGTGGCAAAGTAACTACCTTATAGTCTGGGTAGAAGGGGGCCTAGCTAGTAAATGTGTGCCGGCCTTTCCCGTGTGTGTGTGTGGGTGTGTAAATCAAATCTCAAAGAGTGTGTGTGTTAGCTGCTTGGAGCAGGACATGAAGCACTGGTTTCACAGAGAGAGTGCTGGAGGACTTGGCTTGGACACTCGGCTGAGGATTCAACTCTGCAGCTGTACCAATGGGGACTCTTATTGGGAACCTGGAGAGAGACAGAAAGAGAAACCCAGACCCCAGACTGAGTGTGTTCCCTGTGTGCTCTTAAGGGAAACTGTGTTTGGCGCAGAGAGCTGCATCTAGAAATGCTGTGTGTATCTATTTTTGTTTCAAGTGAACATCCCTCTCCAGTGGCAGTGGTGAGGATTCAGGCTCCTTGATTACTGGTCCAGAGAGGGGACATCACACCCAGGTCTAATAGGCTAGGTACTTTTGCATATAGATCCTGTAGTATATGTAAATTTATTTGCAGTGATCCTGCTTATACTCAGCCTTCCACTAACTGTGTGTATAATTTTAATTTTTATGCTGACTGCAAAAGTATTAATTTAGTGTATTTGGCATTTTGTAGGCTATGTAAAAGTTTTTATGTTGGGAAGACCAATTGTGCACTTAAAGATTGTATTAGAGAACATCTGAAAAACATTAGGAAGGGTGATTTGAAGAATGCCCTCAATAGACATATACATGCAGCTGGGAAAAATCATACTTTTGTATTTTTGGTTTTGCAACTTTGTAAAGTTAATTGTAAGGGTGGTGATATTAAGAATGGCATGGAATGTATTGAACTGCATTGGAATCTTGAATTGCAGTGGATGTGGCCAATTTGGACTCATAGCCTTAGAGGATTTCACTAGTGACCTTATTTGCTTAATCAGATTTGTATTTGTACTCTGTTTCTTGTTAGTCCTGTCACCCTCTGGGCCACAGGTGAGATACCAGACCTGACTCAAGCTTTCTAAGATGCAAAGTAGAATGACACAGTATGGAGGCAGTCAGGAATTAGCTAGCCCTAGATGTTACTAATCAAATAACCATCTGTAGAAATGGCTGTCTCTCTGTTGATTATTTCCACAACTGAGGACAGGAATGCTGTGAAGAGAGGAGGTGAGCAAGAAATAGGTTCACGCTGACCAGTATGAGGTACATATGTAAGCATGTGCACTTGCACTACATGGCAATGCTTGTGAATGACCAGACAGTACAAAAATGGTCTTCGGTAATGTTTATATCAACTTTATGATTGTCAATGAGGTAGAAATTGATATATATGGAAGTAAGAATAGGAGTACAGCAAGCGTGGAAACATATACAAGGAAACAAGGGTGGTAAAACAGAAGAGGGGAGGAAGAAGAAGGGTATACTTTTTCATGGAAAGACATCCATTTTGCTTTTCTCTTTTAAGAAGAAAGGATGTGGAAGGATATAAGGATATGCTAAAGATTGAAAAGAGTGAGAAGTTTGGTTGGAGTGGCATACAAATAAGCATAAAGCACAAAAATTGACAGGAGAGTTACTGACAGACTTGGGGGGAGTGACACTCTAATTTTAGACAATACAGATAAAGGTAGGATATTAGTGCTTTGGAAGACTAGACATCAAACAAGGGAGGGTGGAGACACAAAAGAAAGGATAACAGCAGTATGAGGATAGTGTGTGTCTAACTCTCTTTTTTCCACACTGCCTGGGCTACACCCAGGGAGAGGTCAGTCAACACTTTAACCCTACCTCGTTTACCCCCACCTGAGGTGTTTCAGGCAAATCCATACAGTGGTGCAACACCCCAGCTGCATGCTGACCTGCTCCAGCTAGCCAACAAAGTCTTCTAGTCACCACCTCACCAATTCTCTTATACCTCAACCGACTCCCAATACATGACAAACTCTGAACCCCTGCAGTGCCACCAGAGGTAACAGCAGTATTTCCTTCTGGTAGCAGAATGCTAGAGACAGCAGGAGAGTCAATCTGGCTGCTCCCTTTGCACCCAACTGTGCACCAGGCCTGGAACCAGGTCAAATGCTGTCAAGAGAAGGCCAGGCCTGATGGAGGAGTGGAGATCTCAGCCATATCACTGCCGCAGACATGGCAAATGCTGCAGACAGTAGAAAACATAAACTGATACATGTTAAAGAACAAATATCAAATCAAATGCAAAAAAGGGAAGCCACAAAGTGATGGAAATAAAGTGAGAAAAAAAATCTGTGCTTTTTATATGATGTAAGGCATAACTGAGTGTTATGCAGATGTGTACTACACTTGCAGTAAAACTGGTAGTAGAACAAGTCAAGTACTTCTTCCCACATATATTATCCCAAGGCCCTATGCTAGGATGTGTGGTCATATGCGCGATATCACAGGTCCCACTGCCTTGAGTGTATGAATGTGTATATAATACATTGGTGATATGGCACTGTTATGCGGCACTTGTCCTGGTCATTATGTGATACCCCCTGCAAGCACCACACATGACACTCATACATAGCAGCTCATATAACATAGTTGTACTAATAAAAACATGTACAAGTCAGGGAAAGGTAGTGGTGCTGCGGTAGCATTGTCGCCTCACAGCAAGAGGTTGTCCCATTCTATTCTCATCTAGAGCGGCTTCTGTGTGGAGGCATACGTGAATGGGCATGCCTTCGTTGAAGTTTGTGTGTCAGGGCTGGTAACTCGGCACATAAAAATCCACTACCAAACATTAGTGGACCAGAGTTCCGCTGTGGCGACCCCTAACCGGGATAAGCCGAAAGACACAACAACAACAACAAGTCAGGGAAAGGTAGTGAAAGGTCTTAGTTTGGATCACTGTCAGTATGATATGAACGATGCCAACAGAAACAGCGATACCAACCAATACAGGCCCTCAAAACAACCCCCTTTCCCCATAACAGATAACTTCTGCAGGCAAACCATAGCCCACAGTCTGTACCCATCTAAGACAACTATACAAAGATTCCACCCTTTACTAAACTATCCCCATGCAAAACATATACCCTGAGGCAGTGTGCACAGAGCTTGTATGTAAGACCACATGTGATGCCAGTGAGCAATACGTGCACTGTAATAGAACAGATATAATGTCATTAAGACCATATGCCTGTGTAACCTATGACTACATCATGTATACTGCTTCTGAGTGTGTGAAGAGCAATATTTTTAAGTGCAGCATTGTGGTTTCCCTGTCCTAACATATACTACTTCATAATGTAATTATAAGTCACCAGTCAGTCATCAAGTAACCTAATATTTTTAAGCAGTGCATATCCAGACAGACTGATAAGTATGAGAATTACTTCAATGGTAATATGCATTGATGCTCTACTGTAGCAAAAACACACCACGTCTACATAATCTAGCAGTGTGCACACATAATTGGTAGTGATATTACAGCTTCATAGCTAAGTACTAGGTAATCGGTCTGCAGACCATTACAAGCCTAGCGAAAAATACCCTTCAAATGTTCCTCCTATTCTCAAGGAATGCAAGACAAGATACACCAGGAAAGAATTTGAGGCTGCCCTTCCAACTATTTAGGTTTACCTTGACGGTGGCAAAGGAACTACTTTGCTTGACTGATAGTGGAAGTTTGTTCCAAACATGAGGGATACATTGGGATTTGAATCCATCATTGCCAATGTGTCTTACTTATCTGCTGGTGAAGGTTTAATTCCCTTAACTGAATATTTGTTGTACCATTAGTTCTGCAAAGGAATAGGAGATCAAACAGAGTTGGATCTTTCCTGCTATGAAAGGCTAGACATTGATCTCCATGGAGGAGTGTGTAAGAGACTGACTACAGAGAAAGGGCTAAGAAACTGTCCTGATAACTAAGATTTTAAGGGCCACTGATCATTTTAGTTATGAATCTCTATGTCTTTCTAGCTGTGTGATATGTTCAGATAAATACAAAACAAAAGCTGCATTATATTCGATAATGGGTTCGATAAGATATGAGTAAAGGGAAATTAAGACTTCTCTGGCTCTAGTGGAGATGCCTTTGTTAATTAGTTGGGCCAGGCTATGTGAACTACTGTGGAGACATGTTGGTCAAACGATAAGGCATTATCAACAAAAGTACCCAGATCTCTTACAATAGTGTCTGATTGGACCGATACATCTCCAATATGGTAAGTAAAACTATTTTGTTTACCAAAATGAACTATGTTACATTTTTTTACATTTAATTTGAGACCATTGTCCTTGCATCAGTTCTTAACATGGTCTAAACTGTATTGGAGCAAATAAGAATGAGTTGAAGATAAAATAACAATAACCAATTTACAATCATCTGCAAACTTGGTTAACCATAGGCCAGAAGTGCTGAAGGTCTGAGGACTATATGACAAATAGGAGAGGGGTCCAAAACTGAGCCCTGTGGTACACCAGTGACAACTGTTTTGCTTTCAGAAATGGCACCTGCTACTCTAACCACATGACTTCTGTCAGACAACCATTACATTTCTGAACCCAGGAAAACAGCCATTATGCAAGGGTGGCCCAACAATGGACCTTGGTAACTATAGACCCATTAGTCTCCCTGACCTAATTGTCTGTTTTCCTGGATTCAGAAATATAACCAGTGGAGAGGCTTAGATAAAAGAGTTAAGGAGGGATTATGAAAGGCCATATTTGGCACTGATAATCAGGTAACCTGGAATGTTGTCAGGACCCATGAATGAATGAAGTATTCTAAATTTTTGAAAGGGATGAGAGAACTTGTTCCATTGTAATTATAGTGGGGGGAGCTAGGATTGTTGAACCTTTGGGATAGCTATAAATGTGGGTAAAGTAAAATTTGCACTAAATTTGTTAGCTAGGATATTAGCTATTTCAATTAGGTCAGAGAGTGTAATATTATTGTGGACTAGCAATGAACACTACTGGGTGTTAATTCTTAACATCCTAACATAGTTAAAGAAAGATTTGCAGGAATTGTTTGTTTTAGTGGCTATTTTAAGCTCATGCTTAGACCTAAGCTTCCTAGTGATTCCCTTAAGCTCAGTTAAAAATGTAAGTGTGCTCTTAAGGTAAAAGAATGAGACCTGTTATAAATATTAAGCAGTTTATTGCTTTTGTTATATAATTCATTTTTATGGATATTCCACCACAAGGGGTTGTTTTTAAACCTCTCATTATATTTGGTACAGATAGGGACTGCAGAGCATCGGTAGCAGCCTTTGCATCATTAGGATCCTTCAGAGAAGGATTACAGCAGAGTTTAAGTCACCAAGTAGATGAAGAAGGTTTGCTTTTGAAATGTCCTTAAACACAGAACTACTTACATGGGGAAATACTACCAGTCTTAAAGGAAAAGGTCACCAAATTATGGTCTGATTTAACAACACATGATGATACATGTGGAGCTGTGCAAGAAGTTGCCATATTTATGAGGACTAGATCCAGGACGTTGGGGCCCCTAGTAGGATGGCTAACTATTTGTGAAAGAAAGTTAGCATTTTTAATGTCAAGGAAGTGTTGGGCATGCTGACCATTGGCAGTGTAGCTCAGCCAGTTTATTGATAGATAGTTGAAGACTCCCAGTAGGATCGTGTTTGTTTTAATGGAGAGATAACTGTCATGCTCAGAAGAGGACATTGAGGGTGTTCTACAGGTAGTTGTGAAGTGGTAATTAGTCTTTTTTAAGGTGATTTGGTATTTTAGGTGGTGT
Organism: Protopterus annectens; assembly: GCF_019279795.1. Lineage (NCBI taxonomy): Eukaryota > Metazoa > Chordata > Ceratodontiformes > Protopteridae > Protopterus > Protopterus annectens. Next base: position 788,412,845 of record NC_056732.1, on the reverse strand, counting down.
CCCAAGAATCTGTCATGAGGTGATAATATCCTTGTGTTCAAGTTGGTGGAGACCCTCAAGTTTGGGCAGTTTTTGTTAAGACTCCTGGTAGTGAGTAGAGTCATATAAATGTGTTCCAAATTATAATTTACTAAGTTGGAATTTTCATCAGATGGACTCTACCTAAAAAGGCACTATGGGTCAGCAAAGGCTTTAGCCAGAAAATGTGAAAGCCTTATTAATAGAAGTGCAAGCTATCCCTGGCAAATCAGGAAGACTTGTCAACCATTTCTTCCCAAGGTGACATACTGAATCCCCCTAGAATGACACTAACTGCATAGCCAATTATTAAATCCAATTATCTTGTTTTGAATATCGGCATCATTCTAAATAGATGGCAAAATACCACTCAAGGCCAGTGAATTAGCTGCCTCAGACACATGCTTATCAAGCTCAGTCCCATCCTTCTGCATGTTCAACTAGCTATAGTATCTGAGGTTGTTCACCCCCATGAGGACCACCATCAGGTCATAATCATATTTGTCAGGATGGAGAGATCCAAGAGCCTTTGTTACATCCCATATTCTGGCTCACAAAGACAGCTAACTCTCGACCTGTTCTTATCCAACCCGATAAGCATGGTACTTGTATCTTTTACAATAGCTTTACCTATTACTAAAACCTTACCATGATTTGACACAGTCTCAGTAGGCCATAAAGGCTGGCAGTCTGCACCCATGTGACTCTTACAGGTATGCGACTTAGCGGTGGGTGTGAAGGGTGAGGGTGGGTGTGTTGCTGTGTATACTAATGTCTGAGATTCCTTAGTCTTTAGTTTTGGAGGCTTATGTAGTGTTCTCTTAATAACCTCAGCAAAAGTTGGTTTAGTGGAAGTGCTTTGTGCTGTATGTGTATACATGTTGTGCTTACCGAATGTGTTCTGAGATGAAACAGTAGTCCACAAGTTATGTAAATACTTACACCTCTCACATACTGAAGTATTGAGAAGTAGCATCAGAAAACCCCAAAGGTAGTATTACAGGAATAGTCTGCTATAGTAAAGTGAATGACAACTAGGTACTGTAGTTACCTGAGGTGTAATGCAGTCCAAAGAACAGTATAAATGACACTGAGAAAATAATTGTGCATCATTGCTGCATAATGATTTTACTTCATTAAATCAATACAATGATGGCAGAAGAAATTTAAAAATGTGCTTTTAATGGCAATAGAGAAACAGAAATAAACCAAGTCAGTGATAAATGGCAGAGCTGATGAGTAAGCTGGAGCAGCCATGTGGAAACATCTGTACCTATGAATATAAACAGGCACTGCATTATATGATTAAACTTTTATACAGAGTATTCCTCAGGTTAACAATGCCCCAGTTTATCTAGATCTACCCCTTTTTACCATGCTGCTTTCTTAGTTTCAGTTACATTGTTCGATCTTCTCATTAATTCATTTTATGAGGAATACTGCTTTAAAAATCACAACTATTATGCATGATCATTATGCTAAATTCTACTGCACCATACTGATTTGCATTGATTTACACAATTATTTTAATTGTTTATATTATGGCCTAGCAGTTATTTTTACTGTTCAGCAGCAAATAAAGCAGTCAGTACTGTGGCATAGAGGCTACATGCCCTGAAGCTGGTAATGAGGTTTTTTAAACACATGGATTCGCTTACTTTTATTCCCTGTTTATTTCAGTCAAACAATCCCATTTTAAGATAATAGGATCATAGGAGATTACTAGGCTAATGGCTCTGGGGCCTTTTCAAGCCTAGCCAAGAGTTTATCCCCAAAAAGAAACCTCAATCAGCACCTGTTGCCTCTGTCAATGAGGGACACAGGTGGAACCCCTGGGACAAATTTGTGGATGCCCATCCACTCATCAAGGTTGCGCTTGAAGAGGGTCAGTGATGTCCTTTGTTTGACGTGTATGGGGAGTCTATTTTCAAATAAATATCTAGTATGCATTGCCTTAGTTATGCTGGTTAAATTCTCATGCTTGCATTGTTCCTTTATTGTTATTGTGGCAGTTGACATTGCTTTTCTTTTCATGATTCACATAGATAACATGGTTATAATGTTGTCCCTGTAGTGCATATGATGAGTAAACATTGCACCTGTTTTCATGCTAACTTTTTTTGCTATTGTCCTGTGGAGTTACCATCCTTGCAACCGGAGTATATTTTTCATGTGTTATTTTAGCCATTGTCGTCAGCTGCTTTGTCAGGCATAGCTATGTGTATTGATCATGTTGTCTATGTATTTGATGGTTTCTTGTGCAGCATGTAACTGTGATTTACATGGCACACTAGTTGCTGTAAAGACATCTACCTTTACGTTTCTGATACATACAGTACTGTTCCCGGGCACCATGTATGCTGCAGTAAGGCCATACTCAAGACATTTTTGTGTTTTATTATGCTTCTCAACGAACAGCTATGTATTCTTCATGTGCCAGCATCATAAACTGCATGCTGATGTGGCTTGTGCTTGGATTGTTACATAATATTGAGCAACTATAGGTTTTATGACCATATCTCACTCACCATGCTTAGACTGTATGTGTCTTGCTGTGTGCTTGTGTGCCATATGCCAATATTAAACATAAGTCATTAACTTTGTATGCTCCATGACTACTAAACATCTAGATTTACCTTTCAATTAATATAAAAGTACAGTTTTGAATGTCTGTTTATCATCTCCATTTTCATTCGTGTTCGTAAATGCACACAAGTTTTGATTATGTTATTTATCTGCATTTCATGTTTTTCTCCCTGCTCTCATATTTAGATGAATCTGCACCCTATATTTTTCTCCATGGCCTTATATTTAGATGAATAAACTACAGTGGATGTACTGATGTCTATTCTATGTTATCCCTTCTCTTGTAAGTTCCCATCTTTCACATGTACATGATCTCATCTGATTATGTATTTTCTCACTGATAGCATCATATTCAAATCCTGGCATAAGTTGAATCACTTTTAGCTTTGCTTGTTTTATTACATGATTAAACAACAACAAAAAAGTAATACTCTTTTAAGTGCAAAATTTCAGTAAAGAAGCTAAATTATGACAGCCATCAAGCCAGTTTTGCCAGTATGATTGAAGTCACTCAGAATAAGGTTATCTAAGACCTTGTAGGCCAGGCAGAGGCAACCCCTTGCCAGAGTGGATTAATTTGTATCTGTTATCACAACAAAATTGTTGACTTAAGAGTTTAGAGGATGTTGACAGAGCTCTTTAATCATTTTTCACAGGGAAAAAAAGTGAATTGTAAGGACATGATCAAGGAAGTTTCATGATACCTTGAAATGCATTGTTAAGTTCAGATCGTAATATGGTAAATTATATGATTATGGTTGCCTATCAGAGTTGGTTCATGACATCAGGAATGCATTCTTTTCAAAGGTTAATATGTTTTTTTCTTTTCAGCAAGTTTTCTTGTTTCTGCTTCACGTCTTTTGTTATGCAATAGTTCATATTGAGTCATGCAAAGGAAGTGAGAGGCTGCAAAGTGTGAAGCTTGCAATAATGCATTCAGCTTTAGTAATCCTTTCACAATCAAGGCAATATTCATTTCTTATCTTTATTCTGCGGTCTACAAGGCTTTTGCTCAGATAACTGATTGCTATTACGTGGTTTATGGTTGTAGACCTACGTTTTGATAACAAGTCAGATTAGGTGTATTTATTTAGAGAGATGGCATTCATTTAAAGGAAATGGTCTAACATGCATAACTTTCAACCACAGCCCAAGTATTTTTGCAGATAACAAAGTTCCAGAAGTAGCACTTCATGTGCAGCATAAGTAATATCAGAGGATATTAGTAAAATATTTAAAAAGTGAACAGTTGGTACATTCGGCCTAGATTGTGAGCTATTATAGCTTGATATCTAAAGGCATACAGTTATGCATCATTTAATATGTTTAAAATAATGCTTAACAAACACACACACCCACACACACACGCACACATGCACACACGCACACACGCACACAGGCACACACACACACACACACACACACACACACACACACACACACACACACACACACAAGCAAAAAAAGATAATACTTTTTATGTATAAGTCTTTATTATGCAACATTGTTTAAAATAATTCATCATTATTCTGTAACATATTTTCTTACTAACCCAGCACTCACTTTCAGTCAATTGCACTGTGTAATAGTGCCAAAACTAAAGACCGCAAAGTAACTTTAAACAACTAATGGAAAGGGAATAAATAATAATTCTCTTAAATGTTTTCTTCCTTTACTAAGACTTCCAACAAAAATTTATTTTTTTCACACTATCTTTCTGTGTTTAGCTTCAGTCGCCCTAATGACTAGTAACAATTACTTAATTGCTTCTTATTTTGTTCATTATCATATAACACCTCCTCACCCTAGAGAATGCTATCATCTGTGCAGTCACTGAGACATAGTTTAAAGCAGTGGAGTGTATCCCAGCAGTGTGGATGTATAATGTCTTTCACATATTTAGACCAGCTACTACACAGACAGGGACTAAAGGTGGAGGTGTCTTGATTTACATAAACAATAAATCTACTTTAAGGCTGGACAAACAGGACAATACACTTGACCTTCTACACATTCAAATCACCATTAACAAAATCCCATACCACTTCCTTGCAAACTATAGGTCCCCCTGTATGACCCAGGAAAACCATAACATGTATTTAAGCTTATTGGAAACACTCACCATCCAATGTAATAACTATGGGTGACTTAAATTGCCCCACTATTGATGGCAATCATATACAACAAATGTATGGATCTCACCGTACCCAATAGAACCAAGACAGTCTCCTCCAAAAAAAGGAAGCCAATCTGGTGGTCCCCTGCTATAAACAAACTCAACAACAGAAGGAGGAAACTGATGCAGAATATGGTGAAGTCCCAAGACTGGAAAAACTCCCTTATCAGCTTCAACAAAACATTGAGATCCTCATTCAAATCCTCTAAAGCTAGCTATGAAAACAGAATTGCAGGAGACAGTAAAGGCAACCACAAGGCCTTCTATAGTTATGTAAAGAATTGCCACGGCAATACCCAGATTTGCTCTGAGCTACTATGCAATGGTACCTCCTATACCGAGAGAACAGATATTGCCAATATATGGCCGACAGCTTCGGTGCCAACTTTACCCCCCCAAGGATCAATCACAATACCAGTAGATTGCCAGTCACCCAGTATTACTGCTGCTCAGGTTAAAACAGCATTGTCCAAGGCCAAGAATACAGCTTCTATGGGACCTGACAATATCCCTGGCTGTGTTCTACATGAACTACAGAGTGAACTGCCACCTCACCTGTGTGACCTGTTCAATCACAGCCTCACCTCAGGCATTGTCCCTACAGAATGGTGCATTGCTACAGTCATCCCTCTCCACAAAGGAGGAGCAACTACAGACCCTAGGAACTATCACCCCATTAGCCTGATGAGTCTGATATGCAAAGCTATGGAACACATCATCATGGACATAATAAACAAGGATATAGGGACTCTCCAAACTCTGGATCCCACATAGTTTGGTTTTGTGAAGGGTAGATCATGCCTACTCAACTTGATTGACTTCTCTGAGTCAGTCATCAGAGCAGTGGATGAAGTCAAGGTGGTTCATACAGCCTACCTTGATCTGGCCAAAGCCTTTGATACCATTCCCCACTCAGGAATCATAGAAAAAACTCACTAAGCTAGACATCGACCCCTATATCACTAGGTGGGTTGCAAACTGGCTCACAGATAGAACCCACAGTGTGAAAGTAGCTGACTCCAAGTCAGACTGCTGGCCGGTCATGAGTCGAGTCCCACAGGGAACTGTCCTGTGTCTTCTCCTGTTTGGTAGCTACTTCTCTGAAGTCCAGGCCAACACAAAGGGACTCTGGCTGACAAAGTTCACAGACGATTGCAAGTTGGGAGCTATTATTAACTCCCCAAGTGATGTTGGCATCCTACAGAAAGGCCTCGCTGAGACCAATGACTGGTGTCAGAACCATGGCCTTTAGCTCAGTGCCAAAAATGTGTCACCATCTCCTTTGGGAAAAACTTGGTTCCCGTGAATTACCACATCGATGGTAGTCCACTGAACACAGAAGGTGTTATAAGAGTTCTGGGAACACAGGTTGACAGCAACCTCTATTCTGACCACTACACTGCCACTGTAGTCAGAAAGCCCTTCTGTGTGGCACATCTCATTACTAAGGGTTTTTTCATCCAGGAAGAAAGAAGTCATTGACTCCCTCTACTCTTCCCTCATTAGACCATTCGTTGAGTATAATGTCCCATTTGGCATGTACCTCACTAGAAACCAGAACAACTGGAGAGGTCGCAAAGGTATCTCAAAAAGAGGATCCTTGCCCTTAAACACTTGTCCTATATGGACAGCCTCAAAAAACTCCAACTATTCTTTGTCTCATATCGCCTACTTAGAGGCGATCTCTGCTTGACTTACAAAGCCATGTCAGCTCTGTTAGAAATGCTACATCTAAAGAAATCCCAATCCCTCCACACCACACGCTCCAGAGACCTCAACCTCATTACAACAATCAACAGAACGTGCTGGAGGGACAGGTTCATATTCCAGAGACTGCCCATACTAAGGAACAGACTTCCCATACATGTCAAACAGAGCACCTCACTGGCCCGCTTCAAGAGAAATCTTGATGAGTGGATGGGAAATAGAAAATTCACCTTTGGGATCACTCCAGTGGCTCTACTCGACAAAGGCACTGGGAGCTAAGGTCGGGTGGCACAATGCCTGGGTAATCCTATGGGCTAGGCTTGTAAAGACTCAAGGGCCATTAGTCTAGTACATATATATGAACCTATGAACATATGAACAAACAAACTTGCAGGCACAGAGACTCCTGGATTTTATAAAACCAAACTCCCTGGACCATAGTGTCAATACACTGACCAGAGACACAAACATACTGGATCTAGTCCTCACTAATATGGGAGAACACTTCACACCTCCTAGTGCTATGTCCTCCCTGGTAATGCCAGACCACAAAATTGTCTCCTTTGAAATAAAATTAAATCCTGGAACCACAACTAGTCCTGGAATATTCAGGAACTACTCTAAGGCTAGCTTCCTACTAGGTGATAACCTAAACTAAACCCTGGGAATACTACTGGCTATGTGGAATTGTACACAAAAACCCTATACAAGCATGTTTATAGCTGTATAGAGATATCTGTACCCACCAGGAATAAGTAAAGAACCTACTCAAAAAACATGCCACCCTGATGGAATCATAACAACAATACATGGTATATCAGAATGAAGACATGGCAGAAATTAAGAGCTGTAGCCCTCAGCAGGATAAAAGTGAAATCATCAAACTAAACAAACAACTCAGAGGATAAATAAAGTCTGCCCGAGCTAATTTCAAGATTAATTTACCCTCCCAGGCCAAGAACAACCACAAGACTTTCTTTAGCTATGTCTTCAACTTCCAAGGCAATACACAATTGGATGCAGAACCTATACTGAATTAAAATATATGGCAAACCTACTGACAGACAAATTCAACTCTAAATTTACCCCTCTCTCCCCCTAAGCCTCCCTTCAAGAAATACCATAGAGTATAAGTCTCCCCCTATTATCACCATGGAACAATTGCTCAATGGTCCCACTAAGGCCAAGAACATTGCAGAAGAAGATATCTGACAATATTGCCGGCTGCTTTTTAAATGGCAGGAAATATAACCCTTCAGACCCTCTGGAATCACTATTTAACCATCACCTCCAAACAGTCTTCACTGCATGTAGGTTCACCATATTCTTCTTCTTTGCTAATGTAACTCTTTCTGTTATTCATAAATCAGCAGTTTCTTGTTGTGTGGTTTTATTAAGATTGCAGTAAGTGGAAGAATGCCTGACTTGTTCCACGGGCAATTTGAATTTATTACTGATTCAGTCATCATCTTATATATTAAATGCACTTTACAGAGCGCTTAGCGATTAATATGCTGTCCATCATAATGTACAGTCAGTGCTGCATAATAGTCATGGGAAGTTTTAATGCTAAGTAGGACCATTTCAAAGTGCTAACTCTTAACCGCAATGGTTTCCTATAAGACGACATTTGATTTTTGGATGATTATATTTATTTTGAAATTGGAATGTTGTGGTGGGTTTCACAACAATGTTATTGTGCAAACCCAAGGTGCACTTGGGTGTTTCCCCTTTTCTTCAATGGGGTGCAACCATGGCATTGGTATTAATAATTTAGGGGAGTGTGGAGGCAGAGGTCCCCTGCATGAGGGTGTGAAGGGGATTACCCCTTACAAAAATAGATATTCTTTGTGTTTTTAAGGGTTTCCAACTCACCGGTTTAAGTAGTCATAGGATCATAGGAGGTCACTAGGCTATTGTCCCTGAGGGCCCTATAAGCATAGTCAAGAGTTTAGCCCATGTTTAGACAAGTCAGCACCCAGTCCCCTGTCCAGCAGGGACACGGGTGGAATTTCAGGGGTATATTTTCTGTTTCCCATCCAGTTATCCAGGTTGCGCTTAAAAGGTGTAAAGAGGTACTCTGCTTGACAGGGAGAGGGAGTGTATTCCACAGATTGGGGAATCTCTGGGACACAAATCTGTCCTACCAACAAGTCCTGTTGACCAGATTGAGACCATGCACGTGAGTTACTCGAGAGGAGCCTGACTTGCGGATATGCAGCAGTCCCATCAAGGTGGGGTCTGTGATCGCCTTGTATACCAGGCAGAGGTCACCTCTGAGGAGTCTGTATGAAACTGAGCAGAGGAATAGAGCTTTTAGCCTATCTGTGTATGGTAGATGCTTGAGGCATTGGACTCTCCTGGTGAGGAACCTCTGTGGTCTCTCCAGCTGCTGCATGTGCTTTATGAGGTACATGCCAAAAGAGACATTGTACTCAATAATGGGCTTTATAAGGGAAGAAAACAGGGATGTTATGACCTCCTTGTCCCTAGATGAGATACCCTTACTTATGGGGTGGGCCATGTAGAAGGTGTTCCATACAATGGAAGCAACATGGTGGTCAAAAGCCAGGTTGCTATAAACCTAGGTGCCCAAATCCCTCATGACTGAATGCATGCTTAGGACATTGTTATTAATGTGATCATTTGTGGGGACATCACTCTCCCGAAAGGGGATTTTTTGGTATTCAGCTTGAGGCCATGTTTCTGGCACCAATCATTTGTCTGACTTTAGACCCTCTTGAAGGTTATCCACATTACTGCGGGAATTGATGACAGCATCCAGTTTTCAGTCATCTGCAAACTAGGTCAGCCATAGCCCACTGGTTTTGGCCTGCAGCTCAGAAAAGTATATCCCAAATAACAGAGGCCCTCAGACCCTGCTTGAGGTGGCTTCCCCTATTTTGATTAGCTGGATTCTATCAGTGAGCCAGTTTGCTACCTATCTGATAACATACAGATTGATGCCTAGCTGAAAGAGTTTATCTATTATACCCAAGTGGGGAATAGTGTCAAAGGCTTTGGCCGGGTCAAGGTAGGTGGTGTGCACCATCTTCCCATCGTCCATGGCTTTGATGACTGTCTCAAAGAAGTTTATCAAATTTAACAGACATGACCTCCCCTTGAAGAAGCCAAACTGTGTGGGATTAAGTGTTTCGAGGTTGCCACTGTCCTTGTTAATGAGGTCCATGATAATCCATTCCATGGCCTTGCAGATCAGGCTAGTTAGGCTGATGGGTCTATAATTTCCCAGATCGGTGGACGCACCACCTTTGTGTAAAGGGATGACAGTGGCTGTCCTCCACTCAGCTGGGATGAAGCCAGTACTCAGGCTTTGGTTGAATAGGGCACCTAATGGTGCTGCAAGTTCCTGCCTGAGTTCATGTAGGATGCAGTCTGTTATGTTATAGGGTCCTATGGAGGCTGTATGTTTTGCCTTTGAGAGGGCAGTGATGACCTGTTCCCTAGATATAAGGGGAACAGGGCAGGTACTAGGATGTCATGATTTACTAATGGGGGGACAGATGGGTGACATTTTAGCTGAATCTGTCAGCCAGCAAGTTTGCTATATCTATGGCATTTGTATATGTGGTGTACTTGACCACCAGTTCTGAACAGATCTGGGTGCTTCCTTTGAGGTTGCGGATATATGTGAAGAAGGCCTTATGATTGTCTCTAGTAGATGTGGCCAATTTGGACTTGAAGTTTGCTTTGGAGGATTTCACTAGTGCCCTTATTTGCTTGTTCAGGCTAAGGACACATAGCTTCCAGTTGGGCACCTGCTCCTTCTTGGTCTTAGACAGCAATATCTTTCCTTTTGTTATAAAGTTTATTTATTGGAGATGTCCACCAGACAGGTTTACTCCTCCTTGCAGAGGATGACTTAGTCCTGTCAGGTATTTCTGATTCCATGCATCTATATAAATGCTCTTATAGTGCTTTGGTGTAGTTTTGGATATTGGTGCCAATTCCTACAGAAGGGGAGTGGGCTGCGAAGCTGTTTATACTATTCCTCAGGAAGATGTAATGAGCTTTGGAGAAGTTTTTAAGTCTGATCCTATCTAGAGGCAGGTTGGGGGAGATAGTGAATTCAAAAGTGACCACTTTATGGCTGGATCTTACCAGTAAGGATGATACTATAGGGATGCTGCAGTGGTTACTCATGTTGATTAATACCAAGTTACAACAAAAAAAAAACAAAAAACAAGCAATCTCCGTGGTATCTCCGAAGTCTCAAACAACCCACTAAACAAGTATAGTGGTTCCAAAACCAAAATAGTGTAAGAAACTTCTCTGTGTGGAAGATTTTCAGTCCATATATCTCTAGTTAATCACTGTATATTAATCAGATCAGACAATAGTAGTAGAAGTAGCAAACTTGAACTTGTCTTAAGTCAAAAAAATAATAAAAAATATATAATTTGAAATATTGTACAGAATTACTAAGTATTCGAAAGTAATCCAATCAAGGCAGGCAGTCTGTTTCCAGTCGAAAATCTTTTATTAAGTACACAGACAAATGATCCAAGTAAAACAAAAATAACAGAGTAATAGTTTCCTCACAAGCTTTCTAAATATATATATATACTTTTTATCAGGCAAGGGAGTGGTTTACTGTGCAGTAAAAGAACGTCTTATTGGTACACATGTTAAATTCACATCCCTTCCCCATCAGTGTGACATTCGAGCTGGTCCTGCCCTACTTAGTAGCTGTCATAATAATATAACCCTTATGTACTTTAAATAAAATTTATAATGATGTGGTACCTCTTATTTAACCAGATTATTAAGTAGATTATTAAGTCTGTGATTTTATCCAAGACAATATACTACATGGCTAGAAATATAGCAACTTAGTCCATTTGGTAATCAAAAAATATATATAAATATATACATATACACTTTGCATGTAAAAAATCAATTGTAAAAATCATATTCTATTTTCATAACCTATTGTTAACAAAGATCGCTTTCGTCCTTCTAGACTTCTTCAGGTCTGTGTACAAGAACCTTAAAAACTATCTATAATAATATCTATAAAAATATTATAGTATAATTAGTTAGTATTATTATTACACATCATTTTGAATAAAGTGGAAAAAAGAGAACAAGAAAAAGAAAAAATAATAAGAAAAAATGTATGATGATGGAAACAAAATATACACTTAAGTTAAAACTGATTTAGCATGGTATTTACTTATTTATTTAACATTTGTTGACTGGGAAAGTCTGACTAGGCTACACAGAACATATTTTCAGCGGAGGCCCGAGGAGAAATGCTCCAGTCGCATGTCTTTAGAATTTAAAACCAACTGGTAGAATAAAATAAAATAAAATTAGTCATGTAAGCAATGTGGCAATTTTCTAAGTACCAGTACACTTTTAATTGAACAGTAGTAGTTTACCAGGCTTCCTAAAATAGTTCAGCTTTAATTGCCACATGAGTTCATGTTTCTCCAGAATATTCGGGATGTCTCCTTCAAGATCACCCATGTCAATGCAATCCAGGATCTGGAACTTAAAGCCTGTGTGTCTTTTATGAAGAGAAATGTGTTTGGCTAGTGCATTATTTTTACATCCAGAGCGGATTTCTGACAGATGACATGAAATCCTATGCTTACGTTTATTTACAATCTTGCCTACATAGAATGCATCACATTCATTGCACTGTACCTTGTAAGTTACTTTTCTAGTGTTACAGTCACCCCCTGCACTGGTCTTATTGATTTTCTTTAAATAAGGGCAATAAAAACTATCCCCTTGCTGTATAAATATACAAAATGTACAATTAGCTTCACATCTTTTAGTGTTTTTCTCATATGGTCTAGATTTAAATTCATCAAAACTTCTAATGTTCCTGGCCTTCCTATAAACAGAGGATGAGGCTTCACCTAAGATGTTAATCAGAAAAGGGTTTCCTGTGAGAATGGTCCAGTTTTCTTCAATAACATTTTTGATAGTGTGATAATCCAAAGTGTATGTCAGGATGCAGCTATTTTTGCATTTGTTATTCTCTGTGGAATTTCTTAACATTCTCCTACTGGGGAGGTTGAGTGAAGGTGCTTCATTCCTTTTCAGTTCTATAATGGGTTCCAGGATATGTTTTAACATCCGACTTTCATAGCCTCTCACTAGAAAAAAGTTAAGCAAGCTCATTAATCTTGTACTGGACTTCAATTTCTTTACTTTCAATGGCAAACACTACAAACAAAAAACGTGTATAGCAATGGGGGCTGCCATGGCTCCCAGCATACCTAACATAGTGGGAGGAGGACTTTGTGTTAAACAACACATACTACATGCAGCATATCACATGCTATTTACATTTTATTGATGACATCTTTATTGTGTGGGAAGGTGACACCTTGCATCTTGGAGATTTTATCACTTACCTCAATCAAACAACCCCTTCCTGAAGTTTACCTCTTCTCATAGTTATACTTCAACCACTTTCTTAGATATGCAGCTTTCCAAGGACACCAACAATAACAGAATAACCACTTATGTATTCAGAAAACCAATGAGGGTTAACTTATTACTCCACAATAAAAGTCTATATCCTACAAAAAACAATTATAATGTAGTGAAGTCCCAAGGCTATAGATTAGCTAGAATTACCACAGAGATGGAACCATTTTTGAGAAACCTGAACAACTTAGAGAATGATTTTTTAGTGAGAGGCTATGAAAGTCAGATGTTAAAACATATCCTGGAACCCATTATAGAACTGAAAAGGACTGAAGCGCCTTCACTCAACCTCTCCAGTAGGAGAATGTTAAGAAATTCCACAGAGAATAACAAATGCAAAATTAGCTGGATCCTGACATACACTTTGGATTATTACAGTATCAAAAATGTTATTGAAGAAAACTGGGCCATTGTCACAGGAAACCCTTTTCTGATTAACATCTTAGATGAAGCCCCATCCTTTGTTTATAGGAAGGCCAGGAACATTAGAAGTTTTGTTGAATTGAAACCTAGACCATATGAGAGAAACACTAAAAGATGTGAAGCTAAGGTTACATTTTGTATATTTATACAGCAAGATGATAATTTGTATTGCCCTTATTTAAAGTAAATCATTAAGACAAGTGCAGGGGGTGAATGTAACGCTACAAAAGTAATTTACAGGGCACAGTGCAATGAATGTGATGCATTCTATGTGGGCAAGACTGTAAATAAATTTAAGCGTAGGTTTTCATGTCATCTGTCAGAAATCCGCTCTGGATGTAAAAATAATGCACTAGCCAAACACATTTCTCTTCATAAAAGACACACAGGCTTTAAGTTTCAGATCCTGGATCGCATTGACATGGGTGATCTTAAAGGAGACATCCCGAATATTCTGGAGAAACATGAACTCTTGTGGCAATTAAAGCTGTACTCTTTCAGGAAGCCTGGACAAAACTACCTCTGTTCAATTAAAAGTGTACTGAAACTTAAAAAATTGCCACATTGTTTACATGAATAATTTTATTTTATTCTACCAGTGGGTTTTAAATGCCATGTTAAATCAGTTTTAATTTGTGTATATTTTGTTTCCATCATCATACATTTTTTCTTATTATTTTTCTTTTTCTTGTTCTCTTTTTTTCACTTTATTCAAAATGATGTGTAATAACTATACTAACTAATTATACTATAGTATTTTTATAGATAGTTTTTAGGGTTCTTGTACACAGACCTGAAGAAGTCTATAAGGACGAAAGCGATCTTTGTTAACAACAGGTCATTGAAAATAGAATATGATTTTTACAATTGATATTTTACATGCAAAATGTATATGTATATATTTATATATATTTTTTGATTTCCAAATGTACTAATGTTGATATATTTCCAGCCATGTAATATATTCTCTTGGATAAAATCACAGACTTAAAAATCTACTCAATAATCTGGTTAAATAAGCGGTACCACATCATTATAAAATGTATTTAAAGTACATAAGGGTTACAGTAGTATGACAACTACTAAGTAGGGCAGGACCAGCTCGAGTGTCACACTGATGGGGGATGGGATGTGAATTTAACATGTGTACCAATAAGACTTTATTTTACTGCACAATAAACCTCTCCCTTGCCTGATAAAAAGTATATATATATATATATATATATATATATATATATATATATATATATATATATATATATATGTTTAGAAAGCTTGTGAGGAAGCTTTACACTGTTATTTTTGTTTTACTTGGATTGTTTGTCTGTGTACTTAATAAAGGATTTTCGACTGGAAACAGACTGCCTGCCTTGCTTGGATTACTTTTGAATGGTTAGTAATTCTGTACAATATTTCAAATTATATATTTTTTATTATTTTTTTTTACTTAAGACGAGTTTAAGTCTGCTACTTCTACTACTATTGTCTGATCTGATTAATATACAGTGATTAACTACAGCTATATGGACTGAAAATCTTCCACACAGAGAAGTTTCTTACACTATTTTGTTAATACCAAGTTTAAGATATTATCACCTCTTGTGTGGATATTGAATAGCTGTTCCAAGGTGTTTGCATTGAAAAAATTGAGGAATTTCTGGGTATTTGTATTCTGGCATGAGTAGTTCTTCCAATCTATGTTTGGGAAGTTAAAGTCACCCAGGATCAGGGTAAAGGGTTGAATCTTGATAGATTCAAACAGGTCCAAATAGGCAGATTGGGCATGTTGAGTCAGATTTGGGGGCCAGTAGCTAGCTATGATTCAATATAGATTCATAGATTCATAGATTAGTACTAGGCAAACTGCCCTTGTGAGCCATTTTAAGCCTAGCCAATTATCCCTTGTGAGACTCAAACCCTGTACCTTGTGTAAGGCAAACACCTTAACCATTAGGCCACCCTCCCAACCCTCCATTAGGCCACCCTCCCAACCCTCCATTAGGCCACCCTCCCAACCCTTTGAATAGGGGTCTTGTCAATGGTTAACTGCACCTGGAGTGACTCCTGTGCATCATAATGTTTGACCAGCCTGTAGGTGTGTATGTCTTTAATGTATATTGAAACTCCACCTCCTTTGGATTTACTGCCCACAGTTTAGGGTCAAAATGTATGATAGTATGAGTAACCAGGTAAGGATGGGGTGCTCTCCACAGCTTTAAACCAGGTTTCTGTGACTGCACAGATGTCAGCATTTTCCAGGGTTAAGAATGCTTGCAATGAGTGCAGTTTCATGTTTAGACTCCCAGCGTTTAGCAACATGACCTTTAATTTATGTTTTGTTGAATTTTCATGTTGGTTTTATTGACCTCAGGACTTATCCTAAAAAAGGCACTATGGGGAGGCAAGAGCCTTTGCCAGAAGCCTGAAGTTCAGGTAAGACAGATGCAGGCCATCTCTGGCAAAGCATTGTGACCTGTCGATCATATCTTCCCAGGCTGTCAGGTACTGGATCCCCCTGGATAGACACTAGAAAGAAAGCCAATTGTTAAAGTCAACCATTTTATGTTTGTACTGAGGCATCATTCTGGCTGACAACAAAATGCTGCTTAAGGCTAGGGACATACCTGCCTGGGACACATAATCAGAGAGCTAAATCATATCTCCCTTCATATAGTCCAGGGAGGTACATCCCAAGTCATTCACACCAACATGGACTATGACAGAGTCATAACAGTACCTGTTATTGAGCGACTTGAGTGTGTATGTGATATAGTGGATTCTGGCACCTGACAGACAACTAATCGTAATGTTCTCCTTATCCAGCCTGGTGAGAGGCATTGTGTCTCACAATGGAGTCTCCTATGACTAATATGTTGGTTTTATGGTGAAGCCTTAGTCCTGTGAGAAACAGGTATGTGGACTATGCATTGTATGTGGTGTGGAGGGCTGTGAAGATCGCGTGTGTTTTTGCCTCGGATGTCTCCTTTGTTTGGGTATGTTTATGTGGAGGACCTCAGCATATGTGGGTGTGTGTTGTGTAGGTGTGGGTGGTGTTTGAGGTGTAATGATTGTGCTGACAACCTTTTTGATGCCAGATATACTGGCTAGAGGGGGAGAGAGCATGGACTCTAAGTTCCTAATGTAGTTGCATCTCTTACAAATTGTGTTCCTAGGTGGTAGTACTAGATGGTTGTCGTGTACATGGGGAAGTTGCTCCACTGTCTCAGGATGTCCATATCAACCAGACTGGCAGGAGAAACTGTAGGAAATTGTCCATCCATATTTCTCAAAATCTGAGGGAGAAAGGCCAGGAAGAGCTAAGGGGTGGGCATAAAGCCCAAGTGGTTAATCCAAAACTAAGAGCTTAGAATAACACTTATCAATTTAGACAGGCTATAAACAAGCAGTAACAAATGCAACAGAAAAGATGCAGTTGAACACTTTAGAGAACAAGCAGCAATAAGCAGGAGAGCA
>NC_056732.1:788335993-788390993 GCF_019279795.1 Protopterus annectens | reverse complement strand
TAGCTTTCCAAGTTTGATTGTCAGGTGAGGCATTTTCAATCTGTTTCTAATGCAGAATATTTTGTCTTTCCTCTTGTTATAAATCTTGTTAATTCTGGAGTTTCACTAAAAAAATTTGTTTATACAAAAGCTGCTATATTTGTTTCAGATTGGGAGTGAAATATCAATACCGGTGTTAAATTGAGAATGAAAACTATGAATATGGTTGAGTCTGCTATTTGGTCCTCAGTGGGGAAGACCTTTTAAACTTCTTCCATCATCATATATTTGAAGTAGATTGACCCTGGAAAAATCTATGATTGTGGCAGCATTAAAATGAGATTTTGAGCTGCATTCTAATAGTGAAGACCACTGTGTGATGGTAAGATTTAATCAGTGAGGGTGTTGCTTTTGATGTAATATCACATGGACACCATATTTGTGATGATCAAGTCCATTCAATTGCAATTTCCAGTAGAGGAACATGCAAACTGGCAGCAGAGTTAGCAATGATAAAATAAAGGTGGTACTGAGAATATTTGAGTTAGTGTTAAGTAGTCCAGTTAATGCATGGGTAATTGAAATCACTGAAGAAAATAGCTTTAGGAACAATTCTAAGGGCATCAAGCTTGTTTTGATAAGTCTTGTCAGTTATTGGTGGCATGGACAGTGTTCTACAATTGGTCAGGATGTGGAAGGAGTTTTTATTTATGGTTACTAGGATGCAAAGGATTTTAAAATCATCACCCAACCATGTAAGACTTGAAGTGATAGAATCATGGAAAAATATGGAGACACAACCTGTTGTGGAGATATCTTCAGAAGGTCTGAAGATATTATGAGCATTGAATCCTGGTAAGGAAAATGTGTGGTCCTTGCACTGGAACCATATTTCAGCAGTAGTGCAGATATCAACATTTGTTATGAGGGTTTCAGAGAAAGTATTTTATTTATTTATTTTTTTTTTTGTGGCTTCTAGCATTAAGTAGTGCCACATTAATGCTTTTCTGCTCTGGTGTGGTTAGGCTTAATATAATATAATATAATATAATATAATATAATATAATATAATATAATATAATATAATATAATATAATACCTGGTTCAAGGCTCAAGAGAGCACCCCAGCACTGCCAGGTTACAATTCATATCATACCTTCCGGCCTCAGTTACCGGATCGCAGTACAAAGGGCGGAGGTGTATCCATATTCATCAAGGATACCCATATCTCCAGGTTAGTAGCACAGCATGATGCCCCAGAGATCATCCATGTGCAACTATCAGCAGGCAAAACCACATTTCAAGTCATAGCCAGTTATAGATCACCCACCATGTCCCAAGATGCTCACTCTGCATTCCTTGAGACATTGGAAAATATAAAGGTCCTACCCAACACCATAATCTTGGGTGATTTCAACTACCTTGGTATAGACTGGGCGAATTACCAGTGTTCCAACTCCTATGCTCAGCGATTCATAGACTTTATAAATTCAAATGCCCTTGAACAACTAGTATGTTCCCCCACTAGAGAGGACAACATATTGGATTTAATCATCACAAATATGGGCGCCCATTGTACCACACCCATTATCACCCCCTCCTTGGTCAGATCCAACCACAAACTGATAACCCTGGACATCCTCACTCCCCCACCTCTCCCAATCAAAGAAACCATAGTCAAAAACCTTTCCAAAGCAAACTTCAAACTACTTGCATCCGAAGTGGAAAGCTTCACTATTCCCTTGCAGAAGGATAATGATATCCAGGATGTGGAATCCTACACCAAGGCACTCTATATGCATCTTCAGGATTGCATGGACCATGCTATCCCAAATAAAACCAAGACTCCTTCCTCAAGCAAGAAGAAACCAGTCTGGTGGAAC
This sequence comes from Protopterus annectens, assembly GCF_019279795.1. Lineage (NCBI taxonomy): Eukaryota > Metazoa > Chordata > Ceratodontiformes > Protopteridae > Protopterus > Protopterus annectens. The sequence continues at coordinate 788,389,131 of NC_056732.1, read as the reverse complement.
CCGGCCATAAGCAAACTTTACAATAAAAGGAGGAGACTTATACAAAAAAGGCCAAATCTCAAGTAGAAAAATCATCCCTGATCAGCATTAGTAAGAAATTGAGGGCCCTCATCAAGTCAACTAAAGCTAATTTTGAAATGAAAGTTGCCAAGGATGCCAAGGATAACCATAAGGCCTTCTATGGCTACGTCAAAAACCTAAATGGCAATGCTCAGGTCTGTTCTGAGCTAGTACAAAATGGAACAGAATACACTGACCCTTCTGACATTGCCAACATCTTGGCTGACAGGTTCAGTACAAATCCCCCCCCCCTCACCACCTACAGGGCCTATTACCATTCTAGGGGATTGTGCAAGTCCAATTATTACTGATATGTTGGTTAACAAGGCTCTATCTAAAGCTAAAAACACTGCCTTCATGGGACCAGATGATGTCCCAGGCTGTGTCATACGCGAGCTCCAAAAGGAATTAACCCTGCATCTTAATACCCTGTTCAGTCTCAGCCTCTCCACAGGATATGTGCCCATAGAATAGCGCATGGCAGTGGTGGTCCCGCTACACAAGGGTGGGGCCACAACTGACCCTGGGAACTACTGACCAATAAGCCTGACCAGTCTGATCTGTAAGGCTATGGAGCAAATCATTATGGAACTCATAAATGGAGAGATTGGGAACCTCCAGTTGCTGGACCCCACACAATATGGCTTTGTCAAGGGCAGATCATGCCTCCTGAACCTGGTGGATTTCTTTGAGACAGTTACTCAGGCTATAGATAAGGGAAAGGAGGTACACAAGGCTTACCTTGACCTTGCTAAAACATTTGACACCATTCCCCATTCAGGTATTATTGATAAGCTCACCAGCCTGGGCATAAACCCTTACGTCACAAGATGGATCGCAAACTGGCTCTCAGACAGATCCCATAAAGTAAGAGTAGTGGGATCTATGTCCGAATCCAGACCAGTAACGAGTGGTGTGCCTCAAGGCTCTGTCCTGGGGCCCCTCCTGTTTGGCATATACTTCTCAGAAGTACAGGCAAGCACGGAAGGGCTGTGGCTGACTAAGTTTGCGGACGACTGCAAACTGGGTGCTATAATAGAGTCTCTGACCAACATGGAGATCCTCCAGAAGGGCCTAAATGAGACTGATGCATGGTGACAAAGCCATGGTCTCAAGCTAAATGCAAAAAAATGCGTAGTAATCCCCTTTGGAAAAAACAGAGTACCCGCAAACTACAACATAGGAGGTAATCCCCTGAAATCTGAAGAAGAAATAAGGGATCTAGGGACCCAAGTAGATAGTCAGCTTTCCTTTGATAACCATGTTGCCAAAGTGGTTAGAAAATCCTTCTATGTGACCCATCTGATCACGAAAGGGTTCGCATCAAGATCTAAGTATGTAATGGTGCCCCTCTACTCTTCCATCATCTGACCCATTATTGAATACAATGCACCAATTGGAATGCACCTGGCTAGACATCTCCAGCAGCTGGAGAGACCACAAAGGTACCTAACCAAGAGGATTACTGGCCTCACACAGTTGCCCCTATGCAGCACAATTGAAAAAGCTAAGACTGTTCTCTGTTGCATACCGCTTTCTCAGAGGCGATCTCTGTCTAACGTATAGAGCCATGTCCAACCCAGAATTGTTGAACATGCTCCATCTTAGCAAAACCAAATCTACTAGAGCTACACGCACTAGGGATATAAACCTCAACACAACAATGAATAGAACATGCTGGAGGGATAGATTCCCTTCGCAGAGACTTCCCTTACTATGGAACAGGGTCCCCATCTACATAAGACAGAGCCCCTCACAATCACTCTTCAAGAGGAACCTTGATGAGTGGATGGGTAACAGAAAGTTCACACCGGGGATCACACCAACAGCACTACTAGATAGGGGCCAAGGGTACTAGCTGCTAGTACAAGGGTCTAGGGAACTACTAAAGGGGTGGTGAATACCGCACAACGTGGCTGGGCTAATATATGCCTTCGGGCATATAGCCCAGTACCAACCTATGAACCTATGAACCTATAATATAATATAACTATAATATAATACAATATAATATAATATAACTATAATATAATATAATATAATATAATATAATATAATATAATATAATATAATATAATATAATATAATATAATATAATAGGGTTGGGAGGGTGGACTAAGGGTTGAGGTGTTTGCCTTACAAACACAAGGTGCAGGGTTTGAGTCTCACAAGGGATAATTGGCTAGGCTTAAAATGGCTCGCAAGGGCAGTTAGCCTAGTACTAATCTATGAACCTATAGTATAATATAATATAATATAATACAAATGTGTTAACCAGATAGGCCCACTTGACACAGAGTTACTTTTCTGAGGTGACCTGAGAGCAACTGTGGGTTAAGTAACTTACTCACAGTCATACAATAGGCAAATGTGGGCTGAGGGAATTAAACTCTATATTACAGGAACTACAGCTCACAGCCTTATCCCTCTGCACCAATTGGCAGGCAATTATTAAATGGCATCAAGGTTGTTTGTAGATGGAGCAGGTTGACCTAACCTAAAAATGACAGTATGGAGTTGTGAACTATACCTAGCAAGCAGGCACCACTGCACAGGAAAGGGATGCTCAGTGCTGCACATAGATATAAGGGAACCCATGGTGGGCAGCCTGAACTGCCCCAACAGAGTCTGCCAGTAACAGGGGAAGCTAGTATTTTAGATACATGGCCAAGATCAAGGGTTAAATGTTTTAAATGTAACCAGTAAGGTTATGTAACATATAAATGTCCACTGAGGCAAAGTGGAGAACAAAAGGTGGGGGAGCCAACAAGTGGGAATAACAGAATGCCAGTGGTAAGTTGTCTTGAGACAATAGGGGTAATAAACTATCAGCAGAGTTGTTATCCGATTTTGGTGGATGGGAAACAGGCTACTGCCAAGAAAGATACAGCCTCTGATATGAATATTGTGAAGCCTGCAGTGGTTAAACAGGAGCAATACTTGCATAGGCAGTTCACTCCAGTCAGAGCTTTAGGAGGGATCCCATTCCAAATGCCATTGGCCAGGGTTTGCTTTGACTGGGAGTGTGGAAAAGGAAGCAAGCAATTAGGTGAGTTAATGGTCATCCTTGCAGGTGTCTTGATAGGGAATAATTTTGATAATGCAATACCTTGTGTGCATGCAGTGACATGCAGTCAGGCTTGGAAACAGGCATGTGAGTCTGGTAGCCTGGGAGAGACAGACAGACTGCACATCTGAAGCCAGGACTGGTGATGTGGGTACTTCAGGGAGGGTGCTACCCTATAGCAGTGAGACTGAAGGTGAGCCACAGCCGCTGGTGGGTACTGATGTTCCATTGGAGAGAGTAACTGCAAGGGCAGAGGGAAGAAGTAGTACCCAGTCTGACAGTGAGGCACCACAGTCAGAGAATGCCAGAGTTCCTGAGGAAGGGGAGTTGGGAAGAATTATAAAGACAGAGTTGAGGCAGGCTCAGCTCTCAGGTCCTACATTACAAGGTTTGAGGGAGGTAGCTAGGGTGGCACCTGATTCTCAAGGAAAAGGGGATTCTGTATACTGGAACAAAGGGTTATGGTATAGAGAGTGAACCCCTGAATTGAGGTAATACAGCAGTTGGTACTACCCAGAGCCTACCATCTTGCACTTCTAGTCATATGAGCATAAAACATACTGAGAGATGTATTATGCAGAACTTTTATTGGCCTGGGATTGCCAGGGATGTAACAGGGTACTGCATGACCTGCGAGCAGTGCCAAAAGGTAGACAAGGCAGGAGACACGTCCAAATCTCCTTTGATGCATTTGCCTGTAATAGAGGAGCCATTTCAGAAGGTAGCTCTGGATATTGTGGGGGCCTCTGAGTACCCCAAGTTCCACAGGGAAGAATTATATCCTAGTAGTAGTAGATTATGCTACTAGATACACGGAGATGGTGGCTCTGTCCTCCATCGAGGCAGAGAAGGTGGCAATTGCTTTGCTAGAGATTTTCAGCAGGGTAGGCTTCCCAAGAGAAATACTGACTGATAGAGGTGCCAGTTATAAGTCAGACCTGCTGGTTTGTCTGTGGGAGTGCTATGGGGTGAAGCATCTAAAGACCACCCACCAGCCCCACACTAATGGTCTTCTGGAGACATTAAACTCTACACTAACAACCATGGTAGATGCATTTGCAGACCAATTTAAGAGAGAGTGGGACAAATATCTGCCCCATATATTGTTTGCTTACAGACAGGTGCCCGAGGAATCCATTGGTTTTTCACCCATTGAGTTGCTGTATGGACATAGGGTGATGGGGACTCTAGGATTGATTCATGATGAGTGGGAGGGTGAGTGTGAATCCTACAAGGAGCCAGTTGTGGCATATGTCCTACACCACAGGACAAGGTTTAGGGAGCTCATAGGCTTGGACCATGAGAACCTGACAGAACCCAACAGCAGAAAAAGGTCTGGTATAAAGGGAATGCTCAAGCCAGAGAATATGCTGTGAGACAGCAGATGATGGTTCATATTCCTGTCATACACAGCTTGGGAGGGACCCTTCAATGTAGTAAGGAAGGTCAGGGATGCTAACTACATGGTAGAACTGCTAGGCAGGAGGCAGGGGTACAAATTGTACCATGGCAACATGTTGAAGCCTTACCATGATAGAGGGGCCCTTGTACTGAGTTTTTGCAGTAGGAGGCAGGAGGAGTCTGAGGGGGATCTATTTTGACATGGAGCCAGCCATCAAAATCCCAAGTTACTATGGTGGAGCCTAGGGTTGCAGGCATATGATATGACAGTGTGACACTGTAATGGGGTCAGCAATGCAAAAGGATATGGAATCTCAAGAGAGGGAATGGGGTAACATATTCCCAGGTAGGCTTATTTCTCTCAAGCCACATTTCTCAAGGGTTGCTTGAACAACTAGCTTCAGTCTTCAAAGAGGGGGAGAGATGCGAAGATAGAAGGTACCACCAGCCATGTCAGGGCAAAGTAGGGTAGTAGATATGTGACTTGTGCCAGGACAGCTAGCTGGAATTTTGTAAATAATTGTATGTCATTAGTATATCACACTGATCTGTATAAATGCTTCTGTTGAAAATGTATTTGTGAGCTCTGATTAATTGTATTAACGTGTATCAATAGGGCACCCTGCTGATGAAGAGAAATGTACATGTATTATGATATCTGAATTAAATGTATATGTTTTAATAGAGGACACTGGCACAGCAATGGTTAACCAGCTGGCTTATTTTAAGAAAAATAAGGGAAATATAAATGGGTTGTTAAATCATTGAAATACACCCCACATTGCTGAATAGGACTGTAGAAGATGGGTCTGGGACAGAGCAGTTGTTCATTAGCTCAGCGAAAAGAGGAGAGGCCTCCAGGAGCTGTCATAAACATTTGGATGAGTATTGTAGCAGTCAATTAAAGTCCTGTCTCAAACTTCAAATGGAAATATTGTGGGAACCTAGAGTCAGGTGACCAGATGAGGTCATTCTGCAAGTCATCTTGGACATTATCTCAGAGGATAGAGTATTTTGTTTGGGAAGCCTGACTAGAAAGACTGCTCATGTATTTCATCTAGCCTTGCCCAAGTAAGTTATTAGGGAACATCAAATTCTCTTAGATTCAGTCAGGAATATAGTGAAGCTTAGTTTAGACAGTGTTTATTTTATTTGTATGAGTCTGTCCTTCAATATTAATTTCAATATTGTCTGTGATTTGAACTCTGGAGTTTACTGTGAATATATATTTAGTATTTTTCATGTTCTTTATTATTTGTTATTAAATGTATTTAAAACTTTTATTGTGGCTGGTCCTTAATATCTATCCTTTGAGAGTACTTAGCTTTGTTTAGTGACACTGTGTGGGCCACTCCAAAAGGCTTAACTGTCTTGGTGAACTACTACATTTTGTATTAGTATTAATATTGCACAGTATAACTGGACACCCTTTGTTAACGACCTTAGAGTAGCTGATTGTGAAGTGTCTGGTGTCAGTGATAACTACCTTACACTCTGGGCAGAAGGGAGAAAAGCAGGTAAACCTGTGCCAGCCTTTCCCAGGTGTGTGTGTGAGAAAATTAAATCTCTCAGTGTGTGTGTATCAGCTACTTGGGGCAGTGACATGAAGCACTGGGTTTACAAAGAGGGTGCTGGAGGACTTAGCTTGGACAGCTGGCTGAGGACCTAAACCTACAGCTGTACCAGTGGGGAGTCTTATTAGGGATCTGGAGGGAGACAGATATAGAGACACACAGACCCCAGGCTGAGTGTGTTCCCTGTGTGCCCTTAAGGGAAAGTGTACTTGATGAAGAGAGGTCTGCATCTGGATATACTGAGTGTACCCATTTGTATTTCAAGTGCATGTCCCTCTCCAGTGTCAGTGGTGAGGATTCAGGATCCTTGATTACTGGCCCAACATGGGGACAACATATATTGGTTCCCATCAAATATTGGCAGCAGTGGTGTGCATCACGGGAGTCAATAAAATTTTTGACCAATATAAGAAAGAATGTTCTGAGGTAATAGGTGTAGCCATCCTGTGCAAACTGTTAGCCATCTTCCTTGAGAGAGGCACACATCCATCCATATGGTTCACAGCACAATACAGGAGTAGGCTGGCACTTATGTTTCTGACCTAATTTGTCTATATATCATGGGAATATTCACAGAGTAGTTTTGGAAGCATACAAACATTTTCAAGGCTAATTTGGGCATATCTAGGAAAATGTCTTGCATTTTAGGGTAGAACTCGTTAGGTAGAAAAGCATCAGTATTTGGATCTCTAGGCAGTCTGTGGAAACCCACAGTAATTTTAAAGTGTTTGGTAAACTGTGTTTTGTCTACTTTCCTCAAGATATGGAATTTTTCACTAGAATTCCCTTTTCAAAAGGATAGAAACAATAATCTGTTTCTTTGCATATGGTTCATGTTTATAGAAGGTACAAGGTAGCTGACAATATGAGGGCAACCTCTCCCTGTACAGGCTTGCCACTGTTACATCACTAATGTTGACTTATGTTACTGACTGTAGCATTCATAAGCCTATACATATTCCTCACCCCAGTATGCTACACTAAGGCCATATCACTGGACATCATTCATAGTATGTCTGTGCATGTGCATGTGTGTGTGTGTGTGTGTGTGTGTGTGTGTGTGTGTGTGTGTTTCATTATGATACTTTTAGAGGCTGCAACAGCATGACATTCTGCTATTGGCATCTCTGTAGGAGATGATGATAATGATGATAAGATGCAGATACCTGAAGGACTGCCTGATGGTACAGTGGCTGCAACAGCATGACATTCTGCTATTGGCATCTCTGTAGGAGATGATGATGATGATGATGATAAGATGCAGATACCTGAAGCATTGCCTGATGGTATAGTGGCACTGTTTGTCCCCAAGCTGAGTGAGTATCCATCCTCAGTGCAGGCTGAATGTGTGGCCTAATCTACACAGAAACATGAGGATTTACAGGCTGTGCATCAAGAGAATTGACAATCCCAAGTGGGAGAGGGCTCCCCATTTGTATGAACTGCCAATGATGCTCCCTCATTGTCTCTGGGAGCAGGTGACCATATTATATCAGAAATGGGCCACCCATACAGTGGTGGCTGATGTCAATATGTAGGACAGGTGGCCTTTGACACGTGGTCAATATCTATAATTAATCAGCAGATATGTTACAGTACCAGGCACAGTGTAGTGCAATCCAGTCAAGCATAGATGTCATTGTAATCTTGGATGCCAACTGTCAGGATATAGAGGACAAAGACATAGAAGGAATTGGTCTGAGAAGACTGTGATGATGCACACTGCAGCCACATCCATGTAGAGGACTCTCAGTGCCACTATCATCACATTCACTGGCAGTGTTGTCTAAGGTTGGTGGAGAGAATGTTTTAGGGATTACCATTGAGAGATACACAGTCCTCAAATGCTTCTGTATGTTGACTGAACTCTGCTACACCTCATTGCAGGTTGCTGCATGACTTGTCCTCCATTATCAGGAAACTTCATGAGTGTACATCACCAGTTCATAGCCCCACAGTTGGACACCATCCCTGGAAGGGTGAACCAGAAGTCCTAGTTCAACCAGATACCATACTGGTCTTAAACCACAACCTTGTAGTGACACCTGGAACACATAATAAGAGGAAATTGTCTATGACACAGAAGACTCATCCCCTTGGGACTCCTGCCTTTGCATTAGGTCATGGTCACAAACTATGATCTCCAACCCATTGCATGAGGTAACCACCCATCCCCGTGACAACCCCATCTCAGACACCAGCTGAGAGATGCCCACCCACCCCATGTGAGTGTGTGGACAAACATGCATCATTGTGTTCATAGCCACCTGTGCACACAATGATGATTGTGATCCTCTCCACTCTCTCTCCTGTGTGGTGTAGGTGAATATGTCTCATTCACAGTGTGGCTCAAACACACAATGACCAGCATAAGTTATTATTTATGATTTATGCAGCATATCTGATCTGTGTGGCTCAGCATTATTTCTGTGTGGCCTTTAGGGCCCATACATCTGGACCAGATATTGTGTCTTCACTTACAGTGATTGTGCAGCTGTCAGTGGTTGCTGTTACAACACATTCTTGTTAGGCGATTCTGATGATATGCCTTCCCTGACTGTGTGTGTGTGTGTGTGTGTGTGTGTGTGTGTGTGTGTGTGTGTGTGTGTGTGTACTGACCATACCAGTATCCAGGAGTTGTGACTCCCCTCACAACCATATTATAGAGCATGCAACATGGTAAGAACATCCTAGAATACCAAACCAGATATGTGAAGGCAATAGAAGTGGGTTTTGAACAGATTTAATACATGTTCAATAGTGCTGCAGGTTTGTGTACGTGCAGTGTTGCAGGGATGTTTAACCACACTCTATGGGTTCCATACAGGTGTCATAATTCAGTGTCCCAGCTCATATCAAGAGTTTCTTGCAATATTCTATGCAGTGGCAAGGGGAGGGGTTACTACATATGGACACACTATTTATGTAGCTCTATAATATTAACTACAGAAACTGCTTTTACAATCTAAATGACAGTGGAGAGTTTTAGTATGAAGAAGGAGTCATTGCTGGGATGTTTGCCAAATATGTGACTCATTCTAATTGCTTGGATGCTATGCAAACATGTTGGTTATAATCCCACGCATGTTACACACTACCTGGCAGTTTACAGAAAAGCAGCCCTTATGCATTCAGTCTGTGGCAACCAGTACCTCAGATGGTAGGTCATAGAAGTACTCATGGGTATTGGCTCAACCTTTTGCTTTCCTAGGAAACTGTATGGTATCTACCACATGTGGAAGTACTATATCAAGGAGCTTCCTGAGGCCAGAGAAATGGCAAACATGTGTCTATTGATCTCAGAACCATAGCTATGTTACCCATGGGCAGCTTTCTGAACCCATAAAAGGTCATCTCATAGTTGAAGAAGGAAACAAAAGCTCTTCTGCCATGAGCTAGAGTGGCTCAAAAGGTAGTACACATGCCTTTGATTCAGAAGACTGTGGATTCTATTGCCCTATTCCCACACTAGGTAGATTAGATTGATTATTAACACTACAGTACAGCATAGGGTGGGTGGTGCTGCACTCCTTAGTGTGTTGTCCTTTGGATGACATGTTAAACTGAAGTGCCATCTGGCTGAGTTATTGGTAGCTTGGGTGGATGTAAAAAATTCCATGGCAGCTATCCAAAAAAGTATTTACATACAAAAATAAACTCTTATTTACACCATATTTACATATTTACAAATATTTACAAAGGTATAAATATATAGATATACAAATATATTTACACATATTCATAATTTTCTTTACAAGCATATTAAATTTTCATCCCAATTAGACCCCCTGTCCTTTTTCCATAACCGCCATCTGATTTTACTTAATATTGTTACTGAAATCTGTTTACCAGTAAACATAATTTCATTTATTCTTTCATTCCATATAATCCTTATGGCATAAAATAACTTTTTATCGATTCTTTTAACATCTTCTTTACTTCTAGTCTTATAATATCCATATTTAATTATATTCATGTTTAATTCATCCACTTCTTTTATATCTTCAAAAAAATCTACTTTACATAGTTTTTCTCCATAACTTTTTTTTACTCTTTAACATTTTGAAAACACATATTCAATAGTTTCTTCTTCTTGACAATGGAAACATATTGTATCACTTTTCTTTTTATATGGTATAGTAATTTATCTATTACCAGTTTCCAAAGACAAATCTTGACATTTTCATTTTGTTATTACACCATTTGTTTCTTATTTTTATAGCTTTAATGTTTTCATTTGTTAGGTTTTCCCATGGTTTTACATAATAATGTTTTATCATTACATTCTTATACCATACTTTTCTTTCTTTCTCTATATTGTCATTTTTTATTTTACATAAAATATTTTTCTTGGTAACATTTTATTTCTTCATTTATACACTCTTTTCTATTTTACTCTTTTTTACCACACCCCACAGTTATCATACTTATATCTATACAAATTTACTACTAGTCTCATCTTTTTCACTTATCCACTTGAACACGTTGTACAAATTTAATGAGGCAACATATATTACTGGGTTAATTAACTTTAAACCTCCTTCTTGTTTATTTACATATAAAACTCCTCTTTTTACTGCATTTAATCTAGAACCCCAAATAAATGAACAATTATCTGCATTAGTTCCTTTTCAGATACTGTTGGCATCATAAATATGCTTGCTAAACATGCTATTTTCCCATAAGTACTGAATTTATAAAATAAGACTTTTTTCTGAATGATAATTTCTATGTTCTCCAGAAAAGACACGTTTGTTTTAGTTCTTCTGTTGTTTTTCCCACTGAATTCAATTTACATTTTCATTCCCAAATTTTATACCTAACACAGAAATTTTATTTATTGTAAAATAGATACCCCTATCTTTACTGCATCACCTAAACCTTCACTTTACTCTTTATTTAAAGCCATCCCTATCACCTCTATGCACTCATTTGTGCAAATTATTACTTCTTTTATCCAATTTTTTTAGCTATTATTATAATGTCATCTACACATGTTAACATGACTGGAATTATTAACTCTTCAGGTGTTATATACCCCTTCTCCTTCACTTTATAATTTATATCATATGCTATCATTCATAACTAATGCAAAGAATATGCAGCTTATTGGGTATCCCTGTCATACATCACTCTTCATATGCACCTCCTGGTTTAAACAGACATTTACAAGCATTTTTACTTTATCATTATTATATGTTGACATGCATAATTTCCTAACTTTCTGACTTATATTTTATTATTTCATTATTACCCATAAGATTTTATGTCCAGTTGTATCAAATGCTTTTTAAGGTCTTCTATCATGATTTTTGCTTCTTTTCCATTCATATCATCCACCATTTCTATAACTATCATTAATAATTCTTGACAACCCTTTCCCTTTATACTAGATATATTATCTTCCATAATATTTTCTAGTTTAGTTTCATATTTCTCTTGTATTACTTTCATAAAGATCTTACAATCATTATCATTTAATACTATTGGTCTCCATTTTTTAAATTCTCTTCTATCTTCCTTATTCCACATATTCCACATGATTTTAAGTATTCCACTACATAATTACTTATACATAAAATGTTCATTTAGCCATTCATTCAAAATATTTTAAAAATATTTTTGCCAATCCATTAATATTTTTTACATTTCATACCCTATTCCTTCTGTTCCTGCAGTCGAATCTATATCAACTTGTCCTAATGCTTTATCTAGCTCAAATAAAGAAATATTTTCCAACTACTTATTCACTATTTCTGTCTTACTTTCCATGTTATTTTCACTACCTTCTTTTTTTCTATAAACATGTATTGTACATATTATATGACATTATTCATAATCCATTCCTTTTTCATTTTTATTTCTGTAATTACATATCTGCTTAAGTAACTCGATACCTCTCTTTTTCCTTGTAAAACATCTTTGCTTAAACAATTCTTGTACTTTTCATTATTTCTTTCATATAATTTTTTCTATCATTATGTTCTAAATCTTCCAATCCATCATTATAAGTTCTTTCATATTTTTCTTTCTCTACTTTTCTCACATCATATTGCCACTGTAAAGACTTTTTTTGTATTTTTCCTTGAATATAATCCATCATTCAGACCAGTTTTTATAAAATGTTTTTATAGTAATATGATCTTTCCATTAATGTATAAATAATCTATTTCCCTTCTTCATTCAATGCTTTCTCACTTTTCCTTTCTATTCTATTGCCTATTTTTATGTATTAGTTTGTGTTTATCTGCAGCCATATTGCAAGATTATCAGAAAATCCAATTTCAATTACCCCCATTTTTGTACAACTAAATCCTTTGATATTATAAAATATTCTATTCCATTTCTATACATCTCCCTTTTGTAAGTCCATGAATATTATTCAAAAGTTTTAACTTACCATGTCTTATGACTTCTAACATTTTTCTTACATCATTTCTTTTCTTTGTACACTTGCTTCTTAAATCACAGTTAAACTTTTCCTGTTTTTGTAATATACATGTTTATCACTACATAGTTTAAAATCTGATGAAATAAGCTTTCCCTTTCCTTTCAATTAAAATATGCATATAATGTTATAATTCTGCATACTTGTTCTTTCCATTTTAAATATACAATGGTTAATCTTCCTATTTTGTTAAAGTTACATGTGATATCTTTACTATATTTCTAAAGAATATAACTATTCTAGAACATCTCTCATTTCCCAAATTCCAGATTATCTTTTTTCCCATAATGTCTCTGTTTGTAACCTTCCTTCATTTGTTAAAAATGTTCCCCCAGATTCTACAAGCCTTGCACGGCATGCAGGATTAGTGCAGGAGCTCCAGCAGGCAATATATCTGCTGTTTGATCCAGGAATAGCCTGCAGGGGTGTTCATGAGCACTCCTGCATTAGTCCTGCGTGGACTAAGCCCCTGTATGCAAATTAACCCATTTGCAGGAGCAATCCATGCAAATGGTGAATTTACGATCCAGAAAGCTGGAAACCAGCCATGCAGGACTAGTGTAATCTGCAGAAATGTACTCATTTAGTAACCAAGTACATTTTTGCAAATTCCAAAACGGAGCCATGACAGCTCCAAATAAAGGGTGGATATCAGTCAGGAAGCATGCCAATGGCCAAGTATAAGGCCATTGGCATTGAAAACAGCTTAAGATATAAAAAAGAAAACAACATAAATTTTTTTTAGCTGATCTTGGCTGTTTAAGCATATGGCAGCGGCGTGTAAATGGGATCTGGGGAAAATAAGAAAATAAACCTAATATAAGCATTCTAACTAAAATCACTACTCTGCCATTAAAGTCAATGGCAGGCAGAAGACAACATGGCCAGTGAGTAGTGGTTGCTAAGGGGGGAGGCTCAGTGTGAGACATGAAACTATGCATTAGCAGGCAATCCTATGCAAATGAGGGGAATGATAGTGAATCCCAGTTTCCCCCAGCATGCTAGTCAGGTTCCAACAGTGTAAGAGCAGGAATAGCTTGGTGCAAGCCTAGGAGGTAGCTGACATCATAGAGGGGGTGTCAGACATACTGTAAGTGGATTAGAGCCCTGTGGCTCAGGTTTGCTCCTAGCTAAGCACAGCTAAGCAAGGGGGTGTGTCTGAGTCTGCCTAGCACTCTTTACATTGGCTAAGTGGGTGTGCATGCTAGGTTGTAAAGGGAAAAAAAAAGTTAAACCAGGAAATAGCAGCTCTGTGCACATATGAGCACTCTGTTTGTACAGCATTCCCCTGGGCTTAAACAGGAAGGCAATGGGAAGGGAAAACAGCAGTAGGAAGGTAATCTAGGAGAACTAGCATAGCTGGCAGGTGAAATGTATCAGAATCAGCCAATTACACAAGCAGCAGACCAGCCCAGCCCTGAACACTACTATAAACTATACAAGCACCTTCCCCTCTGGTTTTTCCCATACTCTATACCACCAGTGTATACAAGCGGGGGAACTTTTAACAAACAAAACAACAAAATGATAGGGGCTGCAATATCTATCATACAACAACTTGTGGAAGAGGCTGAGGGTGGTGAGGATGTGAATGCTGTTGACCAACCCACAGTGAGGAGACAGAGAAGAGTGTACAGACCCAGAGAGGCCTTCCAGGGGCTACATGAGGTGGAGATATATGGTGGAAAGGGGCCTCCTACAGCAAATTGTTGAGCTGTGCCGGCCACGTCTGACACAAAGAACTAACAGAGGGGAACCCATCCCAGTGGATACCAAGGTATGTGTAGGCTTAAGTATACTAGCTTCAGGTTCCTTCCAAAGGCCAACTGGGGATATGATGGGGATCTCACAGGCATCAGCATCCAGGACACTCCAACAGTTCCTGGATGCCATGTTAGCACATGTTTGTGAGCACGTATATTTCCCCAACACCCGTGAGGCATTGGCCAGCAATATGCAACTGTTCCACCAAATAGCAGAATGAGGTAGTGGGTGCTATAGACTGCACACACATATGCATCAAAGCACCACCTGGTCTGTGGGGTAGGGCCTACATCAATCACAAGGGCTTTCCCTCCATCAACTGCCAGGTTGTGTGCGATGCCCAGGGCATAATACTGAATGTGTGTGCTGGCTGCCCTGGAAGCTATCATGATTCCCACATCTGACATCTGATGCAGCTGTACCAGAGATTTGCCTATGGGGACATCCCTCACGGTCACCTACTGGGGGATGCTGGATATGCACTGGAGCCATGGCTAATGACACCCATCAGAAATGCACAAAGACCTGAACAAGAACTCCATAATGAGGCACACGCACAGTCCAGAATTATAGTAGAGCATGTGTTTGGGATGCTCATGTCATGGTTCTGGTGCCTGGACACATCCCGTGGAGCCTTGCAGTACTCACCAGCTACATGTACCCAAATTGTCATCGTATGTGCCACCATGCCACACAATATGATCCTGTGTAAACAACTGCAGCAGGAACAGCAAGGGGCAGGGCCACACAGCCCCCCACCATTGCCAAGGCCTGCACAGGCACAGAGTTACATGGAGGAGGAAAAACCTAAGCCTGCCCCAGTAGACAGAAGGAGGTGTGCCCAGTATGCCATGGCCTTGGCAAAGAGGCAACGCATAGCATATACACTGGCACAGGAGTGATCCAGGGAATAACACCTCTCTCTGACTCTCACATACAGTAAAAGGGATGTCAAACATGACACTACCTATGCTCGACCATGTATAGGAAATGTACTCTGTGCATCTGACATAGGCAGCCCTGCAGCACCACCCTCAATGCTGGGACACCCACAAGGTAAGTGACTCACACATGCCAGTCGGGGGGATTCCCATACCCAACAACAGTCACAGCCAGCAGGACAGCTGTAGACAAACACAAACAAAGGCTGTGCTATAGCCTCTGAATGATGCCTATGGGTAACCCCCCCCAGGCCTACACAGACAGACTACAGCAGGTCAGGCAGTGGGATGTTAGTTCTGAAGGGTAGGAAGTCAGAAATTAATATGCAGGTCAATCAAAGCAAAGATCTGTAGTACACTGATATGCCTCTAGTCAGCATGATAGGTTAGAATACAGAATGAAATGGAGTACCTGACATACCAGTACAGTCATAGCAAATGTGTAGGTGTCAGGTGTGCCCCCCATCCTATGTAGTAATGTAATAACAGTCAGGTGTGCCCCCCAATTCTGTGTAGAAATGTCAAAATAGTCAGGTGTTCCCCCCAATCCTGTGTAGAAATGTAGAAATAGTCAGGTTTGCCCCCATCCTGCGTAGAAATGCAGTAACAGTCAGGTGTGCCCCCACAATCCTGTGTAGCAATGTAGAAACCGTCAGGTGTGCCTCCCCAATCCTGTGTAGAAATATAGAAATAGTCAGGAGTGCCCCCCATCCTATGTAGAAATGTAGTAACAGTCATATGTGCCCCCTAATCCTGTGTAGAAATGTAGAAATAGTCAGGTGTGCCCTCCAATCCTGTGTAGAAATGTAGAAATAGTCAGGTGTGCCCCCCAATCCTGTGTAAGAATGCAGAAACAGTCAGGTGTGCCCCCCAATCCTGTGTAGAAATGTAGAAATAGTCAGGTGTGCCCCCATCCTACTTAGAAATGTAGTAACAGTCTGATGTGCCCCCCCAATCCTGTGTAAACATGTAGAAATAGTCAGGTGTGCCCCTCAAATCCTGTGTAGAAATGTAGAAATAGTCAGGTGTGACCCCCAATCCTGTGTAGGAATGCAGAAACAGTCAGGTGTGCTCCCCCAACCCTACTTAGTTATGTAGTAACGGTCTGGTGTGCCCCCCAATCTGATGTACACATGTCGTAACAGTCAGGTGTGCCCCCCCACAACCCTATGTAGAAATGTAGTAACATGTATGTGTAGGTATAATACCAGTGGAGCACAGATGCACAGAGGTGGCCAAGGTAGCAGGATAGGTTGTAGCATCTGCACAATACACAGCTATGTGTGTGTTAGGTTGGTGTGTGTCTCATATCGTGTGAAAGTGGTCGGTATGTATGCATGTTGAGGTAAGCCTGGTGGCCATTGCCCACTACCGCTGATGACAGGGACAAGTCCTCACAACTGCAGTGCCATACACAATACCCATCAGTATAATACAAGTTAGCAGTAAGCCATTGCAAATGTATGGTGGTAATATGTGTCACCATCTGAAAGACTGACATGGCATGGCTGCTGGGATAGATATACAAGCAGTACACCGGGGAACATTCCCCAGGCATACAGTATATATTGTGTCACTGTGAAATGGACACACCCTTGGAAAAGTGCATACAGGTATGCATCACATTATCTGGTCCTGTAGTAGTGAAGACTGCTATTGTCTGCCCAAACACTCGCAGATCACAAAGGAGGTAGGACTGATGTATTGGGAAACAGCTGATGTACCTGCACATACAAGCATAACTGGAATGCCCAATGCATATCTGTGCGTCAGATGTAAGTAGTGTCCATAGCACACATGCACCCAGCTCATGCAAACACCACCCACAGGCACTGCTCTGGTCATATCCCTGCTGTGGGGAATGGTTACAGAAAGACCCCACCTGTATATGGCAGTAGTGGAAGACTGCAGCATGCAGTGCAGGTGTCCGATGCGGGTGTGTCCCAAGCTGTTGGTAGCACCCTGCCAGCATCCACACCACCTGAGAAAGACTGTTAGGAGGTATTGGCATGAACCCTTATCACACCTACCCTGTCACCCCAGGGAAATATACTGTATGGTGGTCTGGGACTGTAGGACTGACAGAATGCAAGGACCTGTCACATCTGGCATGCAGCAGCACCTAATGCCCAACAGGCATCTGCCAAAGGCCTGTTTCTCACATGTACTGCCAATGCATGTTATGTCATGGACACCCAAATAACATAATACACTCAACATAAGCCATATGCAAGGCCATGTGGACAAACCACAGTAACATGTCCACCGTGTCCCACTGAATGAACTGTGGACCAACACTAACACACACCTGTGTTGGCGTGATACCCTTAAGGAAAGTATCAGAGAATGTATGCATAATATATGGAAGAGGTTAGAATAACAGAGGGGTGGTGGGAGCATGGGCAGCATGGAATGTACAGAGTCAGACACCAAGCTGTGTACACACACTATCCCTGGCTGCAAACACATACATGGGTGGTTACACACCTACCCGTACACCACAATAGGGTAAATGTCCTAACCCATGGCCCCTGCCTCTGGCTAACCTGTGCAAATCTGTACAGCTGTGAGGCATTGCCACAGCAAGATAAGCCCATACTGTCAGTTGATGGGTGTACAAGTATGGGATCCTCTGCCAGCACTGTACCAAGATGCTGAATCGGATACACAAACCCAGCACCAAGTGTCTGCAGCTCCCCCTCCAGAATGGCATAACTTACCATGAATAGGTAGGTGTCTGCCCACAATACCAGACACAGTTGCAGTCACTCTTATCCCCCAAGACATCACTGTGAGCAAGAATGTCCACCTGACAGTACATGAGGATAGAAAACATCACTGTGTATAACAGTACACATCTGAATATCTCTGCTAACAGCAGTACCATGCAGCTGAAGCAGCACAGACACAATCACCTACAGTACACACTATCCCCTGCACAGTTTGTCCCCATATTGCCAAATGATGACAGATACCCTGCAAAACAGTATGCTACCTGTAGGTGTACGACACAAAGGTCTGTACTGCAGTACAAACTACATGGACTCGATCCACACATTCAATACAGACGAGCATACTGGGCATGCTCACACACAGAGAAATGAAGGCAATGTCAGTCAACAATATACTGAAAGGTCATACTGGGCATGCTCACACACTTAAACAAATGAAGGCCATGTTTGCAAACACCAGTGGACCAGACATATCTGGCAGTCACAGATGTTAGTGCAGACATTCCTCAGTATGCACCACTCATGCTTTGCACACACAGTGGATAGGAATACAGACATATATCTAAGGACAACACACTATAATAAGCCAAAAGTAGACGTACATAGATGTGCGGAAGAGGGTGACTGTGACAAGGAGCCATCCAGGTCTGTCCCACCCAGCACACAGCCAAAGGGCCACAACCACATGAGGTTCAGATGTCACTCACTGCAGACACTAGCCACCGGTATCTGTCAGCATTACAGACTATGTGGTGCAAGTGCAAGCTGTGCAACATGACTGTACAAGGAAGTAGTCATCTAGCAGCTGTATACGCGTACCGATGGAATATGACCCTGCATGTGCCCGCATGTGGTGTGTCAACCTCTAGATGAATGAGTTTTGGCCCATGCACACACACTGTCCTCCCCATAGCCCTACTATGACAAGCCTGCTGAGGTCATCCACTGTGAAAAACACCTTTGGGAAAGTAATCTCCATGCCGTGACCTATAACTGCATACTGCTATAGTGTGATAAACTAGTTAGGTAGGAGTTCCAATCCCAGACATGGCAAGTGTGTGTGTGTGTGTGTGTGTGTGTGTGTGTGTGTGTGTGTGTGTGTGTGTGTGTGTGTGTGTGTGTGTGTGTGTGTATGCGTGTCTGTGTAGGGAGCAATGCTTTTTAGGGTAGCCACACTCCCTACAATTCAAATGCCCTACTTTGGTAAGGCTGCTGATGTCATCCACCTTGAAATACACCTCTGGGAAGGTTGTAGCCCAGTAATCTCCATAGCGCATCCCATAACTGCGTACTGCTGTAGTCTGATAAAATAGGTAGGAGTTCTAATCCCAGACTTGGCAAGTATGTGTGTATGTGTGTGTGTGTGTGTGTGTGTGTGTGTGTGTGTGTGTGTGTGTGTGTGTGTGTGTGTGTCTGTCTGTCTGTATAGAGAGCGATACTTTTTAGGCTAGTCACATGCACTACAATTCAAATGCCCTACTTTGGCAAGGATGCTGATGTCATCCACCTTGAAATACACCTCTGGGAAGGTTTTAGCCCAGTAATCTCTGTAGTCCATCCCATAACTGCATATTGCTGTAGCATTATAAAATAGATAGGAGTTCTAATCCCAGACTTGGCAACTGTGTCTGTGTGTGTGCCTATCCCTGTCTGTGTATAGAGCAATGCTTTTTAGGCTAGTCACACTCCCTACACATCAAATGCCCTACCTTGTCAATTCTACTGATGTCATCCAACATGAAATACACCTTTGGGAAAAGTGCAGCCCAGTAATCTCCATGGTGTGTACTATTACTGTGTACTGCTGTTGTGTGATAAAATAGTTAGGTAGGAGTTCTAATCCCAGTCATGGCAACTGTGTGTGTGTGTGTGGGGGGGTGTCTCTGTCTGTGCAGGGAGCAATGCATTTTAGGCTAGTCACACTCAGTACAATTCAAATCTCCTACTTTGGCAATCCTGCTGATGACATTCACTGTGAAATACACCTTTGGGGAAGGAGTACTCCAGTAGTCTCCATGGTGCGTCCTATAACAGCATCATGCAATAGTGTGATATAGAACTCTGGTAGGGGTTCTATTCCCACACATGGAAGTTCTTGTTGTATTGTGTGTGTTTCTATGTCTGTGCAGGGAACAATGCATTTTAGAGTAGTCACACTCAGTACAATTCAAATGTTGGCAATCCTGCGTAGTGCTGTAGTGTAATATACTAGTTAGGTATGAGTTCTAAACCCAGATATGACAGGTGTGTGTGTGTGTGTGTGTGTGTGTGTGTGTGTGTGTGTGTGTGTGTGTGTGTGTGTGCATGTGTGCGTGTGTTTCTGTGTGTGTTTGTCATTTGTATCCTGTGCAAAGGTGGTTGTGAGTGTGTAACAACTGGGCTCAATGTGGAGCGGGTTTTGCAAACTTCTTATATAGTGGCCCAAGTATATATCACAATGTCCACTGTACTGGGATAACAGATGTAAAATAGCTGAGAGGCTGGGGTGCAGATCCATACCCGTAAATGTGACAACAATTCCAGCTGAACAATGTTAGCAACCCTTGAATTACCCAGGGAACACTCTCAACCCATGTCTCATACACACACACACACACACACACACACACACACACACACACACACACACACTTGCCTAGGCAACGGCCACTATGTTGGTAGTACCCTGCATATTGCCCACTGATAGTAACCCTGGTGTGATTGCAGTGGGCTCCAGAGGACATGGCACCCTGTCCATCAGTCCAATAGGCATGTACATGCCGATAGTTTACATCCCCCATGTTCCCCACTGGACACCTGCAACACCTGCGGTGCCATCAAATGTGACCCACAAATAACATACCATGCCTGAAACACAAACTCTGTATGGACAGATGCCACTGACACCAGAGAATACAGGTATCATGCTATCAGTGTAGGTGCAGAGTCATCCCGATGTCCATTAACAGCTCCTGCCACATGAGGCCAGGACTGGCACATCTGATGATAACAATCTGTGTACACAACATGGGCCAGACACTACAGGTGCAGTTTCACATGTCACTGTACATACATGTGGGAGGTGTGCACATCCCAGACACTGTCCATATCATGGACTAAGAAACACATACATGGCAAGCAATGCACAACATTGGCCACATGCAATAGTCACCCAGGTGACTGGATGGTGAATACAATACCCACCTATGTGGGCAATTACAGATATTACACCCCTTACACCCCTGAGCCACAATGCAGACCATTGTCATGTGGCCTGATGCTGAGGTATACCCATCACCTAACCTTGTATAGCCATCTGGCACCATCAACCACAACACACCCGTGAAGCAGTGCACCCATGCATGTCAGTACTGACACCTCTGTCTGTGTGTGTGTTGTATGATGCTTATGACCACATTCACAGTCACTACAACCCCCATTGGCATACTGAACATGCTGTCTGATGTCAGACACCTCCACATACAGTTTGCACCTCCGTATGACCCCTGTGGTGCATGTGATACCTGCACAGTGCTGTGTTGTGGCATTCTCACTAGTGATGAGTTGTATTCCTGGCCCTGCCAAGTGTGTCAATGTGTGTGTATCCCTGTGAGAGTGTGGCTGTTTTGACGCAGACACCTGTTCATGCGGACAGGCACGTGTACTATACCTACTGCATAGCTACCATATCCCTGTTGCAGATGTCACTCACCATCACATATATGTTCTGAGGGCTCCTCAGCATGTAACCTATGTGGCGCATCCAATAACTGCATGGACATGTGATAGTACTACATAGTCATCAGGGGTTTGATACCCTGAGTTTTACTCTCCCACCCCTACCTGGCTTTTCTTTGCCTCTGTCTGCCACTCTCACTACCTCTCTGGTGGATGTGGAGACTTACACCTGCTTTGCTTAGGCAGCAGCATGTGTATTTTAAGTGATGCTCATAATCAGCTGATGGCCTCTGCATGAATTGCAGTCCTCCTCTAGCTGATTGCATGTGGAACAGCTGTGATAACATTCCCATAGCCAATTGCATGGAAACACACTCCGATATCTAGGAACATCATGTTGGTATTGGGCCTTTCATTCACTGTGAGCAGGAACTCGATCTGTTGTTTGGCAAACAGCATCTCAGATGGATTGGGGATTTACCTCTAACAACATACACTGTGGAAACAGGCCAACACACAGGAGGGGGATGTGTCTGACATGACTACAGACTATAAGTGCTGCTATACTGCATGTTGGAGTAATGTTGGTTTAACAGGGTGTGTGTGGATATGGCTGTCCTACATGTTTTAATACCTGCCATGTCAATGCTATGTTTATGAGGAAACACCCATCTGTAGGGTCATCTGCAGACTGGCCAGTGTGTGGTGCCTTTTGTTTCAGGTGTTACCCACAGAGCACCTATCTGTGAACTGCAGAAGGTAGTGTGAGGATTGCAGTCTGCAGATGGTGACAGCTGTGAGAGTTACTGACTTCATATCCCTCATAGGACATATGTTGTAACAA
The DNA here is from genome assembly GCF_019279795.1 of Protopterus annectens. Lineage (NCBI taxonomy): Eukaryota > Metazoa > Chordata > Ceratodontiformes > Protopteridae > Protopterus > Protopterus annectens. The sequence goes on along the minus strand of NC_056732.1, from coordinate 788,366,643 downwards.
ACCCTGTTACAACAGTAAATGTATGAGGTTATCACAGCAACATGTCAATATTAGCCCTGTGTATGTGCCTCCAGCCACAACCCTGTCAACCTTTGTACATATGTCATGCAGTATGGATTGCATATGTGCTGTACACCATAATTAGTGACATCATATCTGATAACATGCCAGTGCGCTATCAGACTACTACACATATTATGTATAGTAGGGGTTGTATTTGATGAAATAACTTGAACATTCTGTGGTTGTGTGTACAGTACTGAGGTCTGTGTACTTATGATGATTGTCGACAGTGTGTGTATTGTTAATATGTACCTTGGCCTGTGTACAGACTGTGGTACATGTCATTGTTCTTGGTCCTGTTCTATCTGATGTTACACGCTGCTCCACTGTATGTTACCCTATCGGCTTACATGTTTGTAGGGCCATACATGCACTTGTTCCATACCACAGACAGGCATTTGACCACACTGTGTAGTGGCCCAGTATATGTAGTGTTAGTGTGTGAGTGGCACATATGAGGTTGGTGTTGAACAGATGGTCCATATACTGTAATACTATGCTAGCATACCATATGTGGCTGTGGATATGTTCACATTGGTTGTGGTTATGTACTTTCACACAGGTGTATGATACTCTATGCTGTGGCATGCCTGTAGAGCCTGCTATATATGCAGGTACATGTGCATTCCCCCATAAGAAATGTAGGCCAGTGTTGAGCCGGTCTGCCTGCATCCTGCACAGTGCTTTGTTACATGCCTAGCAGCTTAGTGTACTTACCCAGTGAGATGTAATGTCCAGATACTTGCCAGATGTACTGCTGCTGGGCCACCATAACAGTCATGTATGTCAGACAGAGCAGTGGAATGCTGTATAGATGTATGTCAATATCTAGTGGATAGTATGTGGCCATGGCACCTCTGTACCAGCGGTTATTATGTGACAGGACAGACAGAGATGTGTGAATGCATAACCTATGGGGGCATATGTATACCTGTAGTTACATGTTATACCCATCTACATGGCTGTTAACATGCACATTGTCAGGATTGGTCCACATGTCTTGCACTAAAGGGTTATGTGTATACCTCTGGACTCTCCAGAGTGTGTCAGACTGTCCACATATATTGGCCATTATCTCTGCTGTAGTCCACAGGAGCATTACGTGCTAGCAGTGGTACTTTACTATGATGTCCTTAGGATGTCTGTCAGTAGCCAGTGGCTAACATGTTAAATGCAGATGTGACCTCCCCCACACACCATGTCTGTGAAGACACTCCCTGTTACAGTAGCAATAGTCTACAAATATACCTGCTATACATACCTGACATCCCCTTGCACTAGGAAGTTGGGACTATAGGGGCTGAGGTAGGGCTACACTCCATGTTCAGGACATATGGTGAAGATATATGTACGTATAATTATTCAGATATTTATATAGACATACACATATACATATCAACATACATAGATGGATAAGTATATGTACACAGATATACATATAAACACCCAGATATATAACATACAGAGCAATATATGTCTACACATATACAGATAGAGATACATATGCACATATACGTATGAATATCTACATATATATTGACAGTAGTAAGTATATCAGAATAGATATGTATGCAAATATAGTTATTGATATCTACATATATACCAACATAACTAGACATATCTGTACACATGGGATGTGCATACATATAAAGCTATATATACATATATCAATATATACATATACGTATATCTATATACATATATTTATATATACATATATGTATATTGGAGCCCTAAAGAATCCTGAAAGCACAAAATCATGAAGACCATCAGGGGTGAGCTGCCTTAAGGTATATGGATGTACATTACCATACAATCCAACTTGGGTAAATGCAGGCCTACTGCCACCTGCCATACAAACCGTTCTGTTTGTCAGTGTGCTTGTGATGGTGTCAGTTATGCCTTGTTATGTAACAGTTGCATAACATTGTGTCAACTGAGGTCTTTACCCCCTAGGGATTATCTACAGAGTGTAGATAGAGGCTACTGAACTATACATCTGCATTACTAACTGTTGATTGTTTGGTATCCTGTGGCCCAGTCTGTATTTACTATTGTACTACTTGATGGACTTTGCCTGGACAGCAACATTTGTTAACATTTCCAGACTACTGTATTAGTATAACTGTTTCACAGTTGCATTACTCAGTTTATATGGATGTCCGTGTCTAAATAGCTATATGACATGGCATATACAACTGTAATAGTACACAAATACAGCTTTCCCATGTATGCAAACCTGTGTGTGGTGTTATATACTTTGATCTCTCTGTGGATATATGTTGCAGGCAATGACTGCCATTTGTATGGGTGGCTCATACAGTCTCCAGCTGGTAAGGTTGTAACTGTAGGAATAGTGGCTGTTCCATATTGTGTGCACCTTCTACATATGTCTCTTACTGTACATATCTCTGCGTGTGAATGTGTAGTTACATATATATATATATATATATATATATATATATATATATATGTATGTATGTATATCTGTATCTACATATATGTGTCCATGTATATGTATCCTAGGGATGTTGATTGCTACCACATTGTACATTCCCTATGGGAGCCAGACTGTGCTGCACGATGTGTTACTGATACCAGCCTGACATCATACAGGTGGGATGGAGTACTGTTAACATCTTGTGCTCATGTCGTGTCAGGTCCTGGGTATTGGGGCTGCAGCAGTTAGCAGTGTATTGCAGGGCAGGCATTTTTGACTGTCGGGGGAATACCTAATCCAACAAGACGTATGTTGTTTGGGGCCTCTCAACCCTAGTAACGGTGCATGTGGACATATATGTTTATGTTATGTTCCCATTGTTATCAACAGATGTGTGTCTACTTATACCTATGTAGATACATATATTTGCTTACATATATATAACTTGCTGTATATATGAAGACATATAGATGTAGACATATATATCTATAGATATATGCATTTGTATTTATATATGTTTACATTTATATATATATATATATATATATATATATATATATATATATTTGTCTATATTATATTTATTTCTACATATATAGATATGTTATATCTATTTAGATAATAATATCAATACACATACACACACACACACACACACACACACACACACACACACACACACACACACACATACATGTTGGAATAAATTCCCTGTACTGTTGAATGACTGGGCTCGATGGCATGTTTGTGAAAACATCCGGCTTATGTTTATCTGACATGGCTTAGTGGTAAATCACTTTAGCTATGGTGTGCAGGGTTCTGGGTTTGAGCCTTGCAGAGGCTATTTATTTTGTTGCTGGGCAGAAAAAGAGCCATTGAATACAGAGTGATTAAGGGGCTTTTGAGCAGCTGTAAGTGGGTTTGCGAGGGTTTGCTTGGAGGTAAGCACTGCTAACTTCAGGTTACAGTTTCTTATACTCAATTAGCTTCTAAATTTCTTAACCTGTGTAGGCATTGCTTACCCCTGTGCAAACAGGCTTAAACCCGCTTACTGCTGCTTAAAAGTGCTTACTCCTGCTTACCCCTGCGCTAATTTCTTTAAAAGAAAAGAAAAAAGGGTTGATGGGAAAATGGCGAAAAAGGGACACAAAGAGGGAAAGACAGTAGGAAAAACAGCTAGGGATGTGTAGGAAGGGTGTAGGGAAGGCCCATAGCTGCCCATTTCTTCTACAGCAACAGCTGTGCATATACACTGAATTTGGAGGTAGATTTGGACACTCAAACCCCTGAGAGAGGGGTGAGGACAACAATAATATGCTGTGATGCCAATTAGACCTGATTACATGTGTCCAGTGGACATGTGTGTGAAATGGACAGCTATGTATGGGGCATGATTTTTTTTTTTGGGGACAGATTGCCCTTTTTATTTAAGGTGAGATTGGAATGTTGGGAAGGGGTAGTAGGTATATGTGGGGAGGTAGGTTGGGTACGTTAACAGACAAGACAGGCAAGATGCATACAGGGGCTGTATATGACACATGTGGGGGGTAAACACCTTGATTGGGAGGGGTGTTGGGAAATCGGAAGCCCATGAGCCCCCAAGTGGAAACAGTGGGACTGATGTCCCCACCCATGGTCAGTCACCACTGCACCTTCACAGCCTCAATGGTGGCTGTGCTGGGGGCTGAGTCAGAGAGTCAGACTGACACACTAGTCGTGACACATGGGCCTCAAGTTGGCGTAGAAGATCACCAAGCTGCTTGTTGAGCTCTCTACGCACCATGACCCGGACCTGGTGGCAGGTGACAGGTACCTGTCCATGCCCCCTCCCAGGGGGGGGTGAGCCCCATCCCCTGAAACAGTTCCACCTGAAGGTGGTGCAGGACCAACGGATGAGGAGGTCCTGGGTTGGGCCCCAGACATGCTGGTTCCTGGTGCCAAGGCCAGCTGAGGTGGGACAGGTGGATCCGCTGGGACCGGCCTTCCCAAATGTGCTATGGTGTATAGATTTTATCATCAATGTGGGTTAGTAATAGTCAACACATTCCAGGGTTAGGTATAACAGCATGCATAGATATTCCCATTAATCCAGACAAGAGATATGGAACAGTTGCATAGCAAGCAGAACACATGCATATATGGGACCACCCTGGTAATAACAACAGCATGCAGGTACATCGATGGCACCATGCCACCAATGTTGGAATAATTCAATATAGCACTTGCATGGAAAAAAATATAAATATTTATTAACCAATATGGCATAATCAGTACATTGGAGACATTACATACCGGTTGGGGTGGGTATGTAGTTTATTGTTGGAGATATGGTGGGGGGAGAGAAAGATGTCAATTAACAACTAGTATATTCCTGTAGTCCACATTACCTTCCTAGTCAGTGCTGTTATCTGTACCTTACAAGTATTACTGCACTACCCTATAGCCTTAGTTTGGACAGTGATATGGCTGTTGTCAGCGTTATACATGAACTGGTTTTACCTGCAGTATACACCTCTTACCTGCTATACCTGTGGAGGAAATGTTTGTTAACACTAACTGTTTCTACAAATACTCCCAGATTCCAGGTTGATGTTGTGCACATAGTTATCCAACTCTTTCTGCACAGACTCTGGCCATGTCTTGGCCACATGCAGGTGTACTGGGACATATCTAGACTATTGCCCTCTTCAGCCTTTATTGACTTGACACACACATACACATACTTTCCTATGCAGTTATATTATGTAGCACAGTGTGGGTGATGGTGATCAGTGGTACTTTATTATTCAGAGAAACTGCAACACTCACTATTCCCTACAATACCAGAGTAAACAGTACCAGTACGGGATATGAAGGGTTTTATTTTTTGGCACAGTGTTCGTATCCGACGTACCTGTGGGAGCAATGATTGTTAGCACTACCTGATTGTTGCCACACAAAATTCCAGATTACACATTAGTATTATGCACATACATCTCACTCTGTTACTATACACACTCTGGTCACAGCTTGACAACATGGGGGTGTAGATAGGACATACTTGGCTTATTACTCTCCTTACAGTTTCAGGAGTTGCTGCAGTGACAGGTTTGTTCTCATAGAGGTTTGACAATCACTTGTATTCCCTGTTGGTTGGCTAAACATCTGGGATCAACCCACGGACTTCCCAGGGGGACAGGGGGACAGGCAGCAGATATGGGCCCATATACTGGACATCTTGGTCTTATCTGTACAGCTGTGGGGTATGATTCTGTATGCAGCCTACTTCCACTCCCAGGATTCAGACCATGGTTATATCTGCTACAACTTAAAGACTGTCTATCAGAGCTGTGTGTGCTATATAGATATTGCTGTATATCTCCTATCTGCTTTCTGTCTTATAATTCTCCTGTGCTTTGGCATTCTGACCTTGTATTACAACACCCTTATACATATATCCTAGACAGTTATATTTTGTAGGACAGTGTGGGCAACAGTGATGACTACTACCTTATTATTCACAGCAACTGCACCAGTCACAATGCCATACAATACCAATATAAACAGTACCAGTACAGGGTAACATTCTTGTATTTCTGGGCACAGTGTTGGTTTCTGACAGGCCTACATGAGAACTGTTTGTTAGCACACACTGAATGTTGCCACACACACTACCAGATTACACATTACTAATATGCACATACATCTCACTCTGTTACTGTACACACTATGGCCACAGCTTGACAACATGGGACATACATGGCTTCTTACTCTCATATGGTTTTGGGGAGTTGCTAGTGTGCCAGCTTTGTTCTCATAGATGTGTGTCACTCAGTTGTATTTCCTGTTTGCTGCTTATACGTTTGGGATCATCCCACTGATTTCACAGGGGGGGGAGGTTGACAGGCACTAGATATGGGCCACTTTACTGGACATTCTGGACATATCAGTACAGTTGTGGGGTATGATTCTGTATGCAGACTACTCCCACTGCCGGGATTCGAACCATCGCTTTGTGAGCTAAAATTATAACAGTTCACATCTCAGTTGCATGTGCTATTTGGGTTTTGTTGTCTGCCATTTCCCTGTTTTCTGTCTATGTGTCTCTCAGTTGTACTACATTGCCTCTGGGGATTACACCAGTCATATACAGGCATTCCTACACATTCTATTTATGGTGCACAGTGTGGGTAACAGTGCTTAATACAACAGTACTATTATTGATTGCAAATCTATATTGCCATATGATACCAGAGTAGACAGATGCAGTCCAGCAGTTTGAACTTTATTGTCAGACTATTACGCTTTATTTACATACCAACTATATGAGACTCATCCTGCCATATTCTCCAGTGTATGCAGTACTTGCCTTGAACAACGCAGGTTTTATAGAGGTAATTAATTTATTAATACTTTTAGTTTTATTTCCTGTGACAGTAAATGCATGAGTATTACTGACCTGCCTCGCATCGCAACCTTGCCAGGTGACTGACATGGGCCTCCTGGTTGCGGCCCACTCCATTGCAGCTGTGGGGGACATAAGAGGAATATTTAGCCATACCTATCCATGATATACATGAACTGGCAATTATTATGCACATAGTGGTGTAATGATTACACACAGCTGGGACAACCCCTTCTGCTTTAGCCTCTTGGATCCACTGGTCCAAGAGGTCCTCCTTACGCTGCTTCAGGTCATCATAGTGATGCATGACTTGCTCACCAGTTTGGGCTATACCATTGGTACTGGTGAGGTCACGGGCGAGACGGTCCCAGGCCTCTGCCTTATATTGGGAGCCCTGCAGCAGTCTCTGATCATGGTCTTTGACAAGGAGTCCTGCCATCACTCTGGACTCCTGGATGCACCAGCGCTGTGCCCAAAAGTGCACACCTTCTCCCCTTCTTGACATGGTGCCTGCTAGGGGAAGCTACAACCAGTTATGAGATGTATTCCTACCTCTTGGGTTTAATGAAGGCTGATTTCTCACACTTTTCCATGATTGGCCAGTTTTGAAAAGGCTAAGCTATTGGCAAACCTGCTACCTATGGTTGGCATTGTTTAAAGGGGTATACCTCTGGGCACACTGAGTTAGCTAGCCTACACATTGCTTACATCTCCTAAGCTGGTCTGTGTAATGCTTAGCATTGCTTACATTAGACTTTGTATTATATTTCCTTTTTGGCATTGATTTATTATTCATCACACCTTATATGTATGTCTGGTATCCATGATTCATGTGTACGTACACTGTATGGGGTCCTTGTGTTTTATTGGGGACTTCAACACTCTATTCCAATTACACCTGACTTCTGAACTTACTGCTGTACTCCAGTTCACATATATATGTTATTTAGTGGGTTGAGGCACATATGTCTGTATAATAATTCCTTTCACAGGTTCAGTTTGATTTTACTATGGTGAAGACTTGTTTGCTGATACCTCGTTCTTCTGTACTTCTGTGATTGCTTGGTGGTTAACTACTGTGACTATAGTGTATAGGGTCCTGGGTTCAAGACCTGTAAGGCTATTTATTTTGTTGATGGGCAGAACAAGGGCCATTGGATACAGAGTGATTAGGGCACTTTTGAGCATTTGTAAGCAGGTTTGTGTGGGTTTGCGTGAGGGTAAGCAATGCTAATCTCTGGTTACATATGCTTACAGAGAGTTAGCTTCAAAATTGCTTAACCTGTGTGTGCATTGCTTACCCCCGCACAAATGGGCTTAAACCCACTTACTAGTGCTTAAATATGCTTACTACTGCTAATTGGTACTTAAACCTGCTTACTAGTGTTTTATTCATTATGATACTGACACCTCACATGTGCATTTACTGCAGTACTCCAGTTCATTACTATATGTTATTTAGTGGGTTATGCAACATAAATATTAGTCATAACATGCTTTGCCATGTCAAATGGAATATGCCACTGTGGGAGTCAAATAGAGAATGCCTCCTCATAAAGCAAATACACTGCCCCTACACTATTGCTATTCTGCTTCATTTGCATATATCTTCCTTGTTATCCTTTTCAGCCATTTAAGCTGCATTAACCATAGCTAAGCAATGGGCACACCCGCACCCTATGGTTAGCTTTAATCGGATTTAAAAAAAAAGGTTTGTTCATTTTATTTCTGTATACTTGCTGTTGTACATGAGGGGGACTGTTGGTGGAGATATGTGGACACCTATGAGCAGTCTCAGTAATTTCTTAGCCCTTTCTGCTGTTCTTCATTGCGAGGGCATATGTATTCTGAGAGCTCTGCTCTCATACACGCCCCCTGCACTCTTACACACTCCTTGTGAGATTAGTAGCTCAGGCAGAATGCCTCATTAATATGCATGGCACACTGCCATTCTGCTCCTAAACGGCCACCTCCATGCAGGACTAAGCTAGTCCTGCATGGATGAAGAGTTAGTCAGGGGGGTTGTGTCTTCTAATATGATTACGTTTATATCACATGTATTACAACACTCCAAAATCCATATTTGTCTTACTATAGCCTTAATACTATTAACATTTAGAGAAAGCATTCTAAAATATTAATTTCCCTTTTCCTTAGATTCAAGGTTTCATAGCTAATTATTAGGCTAGCAGCCTTAATGGATCATTCTAAGCCAAACCAATTTCCCTCCCAATGGTGAGAATCAAACAACTTAACCATTATGTCAACCTCCAACCATTAGCTGTATATATATTTTTTATCCATTTCCTTTCTTTTTTCCCTTTTGTACTTGTCACTATAAATTTTCTTTTATATCCTTTACCACTTTATCAATATATTTTTTTCTTTTACCATCTCCCAGTTTGTCTTCTTCATCATTTATTTCAAAGCCTTCTTCTGTGTCCTCTTTATTAGTTTTTCTCATCTAATTTTGTCTAGTTCTACTACTTTTACAATTTCTTGTTTTTGTTCATATACTTCTCTTTCTTTTTGTTTTTCCTCAATCTTATTTTCATTTTTACAATCCATCCATAAATGTCCAATTTCATTATACTTATAATATTTCAATTCACTTTTTTGCATCATGTCGTGTTGCCCCACAGATATAGCATTTCCTTTTATCACAGTTACTTATCAAAAGTCCTTCTTTTCCACACAAAAAACATGTTTTGGGTTGTCCCCAGTATTTTACAACATCCCTATTCCCTTCAACATTTATAATGTTTGGTATATTTTCTCTTTCTATTTTTTTAATACAATATTATAATACCATCCACGAGCCCATAAACCCTTTTTCCTATAAGCCTTTGTAGTGTTCAATACTTCTTTGCAAAACATTTTCAAATATCCTTTTAAAGTTTCTCTTTCTACTTCTGTTTAAAATTGGTCATTCATTTTCCTTTTTGTTTCTCTGTTAAATGCTTTTATCACATAAAGATTCAATGAGTTACAGTATTTCTTTTTCTTCTCCAAGAAAATTTTCCATTGAAAAAATAGTCCCACATATAATATCAAAAAATGTCTCTTTGTTAATTAGGAAAAATGTTCTTATCCCATGTGCTTTTAAACCCAAATGAACTGTTAAATTATCACAAACTTCATACACATCCATTTCTTTGTTTTCTTTGCTTTGAATCCTTACTACATATTTCTGTTTTTTATTTTCTTCTGCTGTTCTCTTTTCTGCTACTCCGCTTTAGCATTCTTTTACTTTCTCTACATATGTTTTCTTCTCAGTCTCACCACTATTCTTCGGATTGTCTCTGCATCCTCTTTTTGCATTTTTTCCTTAATGTCCTCTCAGGAAAAATCTCCTTAATTTTATGACTCACTCTGCATCTCTTTCTTTAGGTAAATCATCCTGCAATCCTCCCAAATGGAAGTTGTAATTATACATCCATCACTTGCTGACTCATTTCCATTAAACACATTTATTTGAACCATCCCTAAGAATCCTGCACACATTATCCAGTCTTGAGTTTGGCTTTCTCCTCCATTTCTCTCACCACTCCATTGTCTCCTTCTCTCTCATCTCTATCTGCCTTCCAGTTTCTATGGGCCACCTCTGCACCTGGAATGGAAACAGGAAGTGCTCATGCAAAGTGGTCCTACTTGTAACAATGACAAGTAGGGGGAAGTTCCCTGATGCTCTTGCCCTGGAATAAATACCACTACTGGTCTTGCCTGAAAAGAGGCTACCAGTCTAGTTGGACTAACTCAGTAAACAAATGATAACTAACTAAATAAATAAAATGAATAAATACATTTGTAGCAATCTGCTAGCTACAGATATGTGTACCAAGCAGTTACTACAGTTAAATTAACATGCACTTAGTGCTCCTACACTTTAGCCATGACCACAAATGCAGTATCATAATTTCTTCATGGAGCTGTGAGAATCTTGGTCTCATAATGGAAAGTCTGTACTGCACCCCACATCATCAACACCCACTGATTGTGCCCCCTGAGACCTTGAACCTAGTGCAGCTGCCCTCTTTATACCATCCAAGTTATGGCTGTGCTGTAGTTAGTACAGAAACAGCTATATGCACATTGGTTTCCACAGGTATAGAAAGGTCACACATTGTTATTGATTCTGTATGTAGAAAATCCATATCAACCAAGAGCATAGAATGTCCTGACTTACAGTACTATTTATGGTGACGCCAGATGGTACCACCATAATACTTCTGAACTGTCCAGATTTTTGCTTTTATTTTTGCTCTATCCTTTGTAAAATGCATAGGTTTCTGGTAAATCAGAGAGGATTAATAACATTAAATAATAACAGCCATTTGGGTTTCAGACTTCACATCCTTCAGTAAATTACACTAATGCAAACATTTTGGTATAGTGACTTTCTAAGGGCAAATTATAAAAAAACTGTCCCTATTTTTGAGCCTTTGTCCCACTATTATTTTTGGCTTTGTCCAGATTTTTTTGCTCTTCCAGGTTGATAAGTATGTCACTGGCAGTTGCCAGAAGCATTAATTACTATTGCATGAATGAGTGATGCTGTTCCTCTGAATATTCTTGCGTCATGCAATAACAGTAGTTTTCATCTGTTTTGCCCTTTTATAAACAGATGCACATACCTGCATTGTTTCCCCTGTAGATTACTAAGAATTTCAAAAATGTTTACTTATTTATTGGTTTTCCTCACGGTGGTAGTCAGATTTGGCATTAGTATCCCCTTCATAGCAGAGGGCTGGGACAAAAAGCTCTAGTTACAAAATAGGCAGCTTTGTACAATAAAGAAAAAGGTAAAGCTTAAAATTACAACATCAACATACAATAACTGAAAAGCAGCTATACTGGAGAAAATCTGCAATCAGTGAAATATAGAGTCATTACATACTAAAACAAAATATACTGGCATATATAATGAGGTTTAAAATGTCTCTTTACAAATTTTTATTTATGATTTGGAGAAATGAAAGAGAGAAGTGTGGGAGACATGTAGAAAGCACAAAGGAAACAATAGGAGTAGAAAGCTGAGAACAGGTGAGGAAAGGTAAGCAGTGTGTATACTTGATGACACAGAGAAAAAGTTATAGAGAGTTAGAGATAGATGTAGAAGGCATTAAGTTGAGATGCAATTGTATTGGAAGGAAAATCTTGCCATGGGGTAAAAAAAGAGTAGTAGTAATGACATGTTGCATGCAATTTATTATCATTAATATCTAATTTTCTTCCCTCATTTCAGTTTATTTCATTATGCAATCATTTGTATATAGCTTTTGTTGTCCATTTGGGCTCATTGCACTGACACACAAAATGGGACTAAGAATTGTTTCTAGCTTGTGCCACTCTGCGTATTATTGATTCTGACAAAAGTGTATATGAATCCATGCCAGAGAGCCTTAAGTTTTGCAAACTTGTTCTATATGACTATATTCTTATTTCTGTTATAAGTGTTTTCCAAACTAATCCATATCCATGCTAGTATACGCCACCATTTTCATACTTACTGGTCCTAAATTCCTGCTTCCCAAAGGCTTAGTTGAATTCATTTTCCCTTACTGCTGAATGTCGCCCTCTGTTATATGCTTTTATGTATTGTGCCATTGTATAGTTTTTCATAAAGCTTAGAATCTGTGTCATTTCAACCTGCTTCTCAGCTTTTACTGGCTGCATTAACTGTTGAAGTTCATTAATTCTCATTCTAAACATTTCTCTTATTCTCTGCTACTATTCACTTGCTTTCTCTCATTTTTAGAACTTTTAGCAAAACATAAGCAATCCACAGTGTTCAAGCTGAGTCTGATATCCAACCTTTGATCTAGAGGGTAGCAGGACAAATGTAAAAGAGTACCAAGGTTAAGCCAGAAGGTAACACACTTAGCTCTTAAATTTTGGAGAATTTTTCTAATTCTCTCCCTGTAGGAGAAATAAGATGCCTTGTAGAAGTGCTTTAACTTTTTATTTATTTATTTTATTTATTTATTTATTTATTTATTTATTTATTTATTTATTTTAATTTGTTGACCGGGAATGCCCGACTGGACGTAGGTCCATTTTCAGCGGAGGCCCGGGGAGAAAAGCTCCACAGTTAAAATAAACAGACATTATATACATTGGATTACATAGTGAATAACAATTTACATAGCAATTACTTTTAAAAACTTTATTCAAGCTAGTTAAGTAAGATAATGGGCAAATGTTCCTGTTCTGATTTTAGTTTGAGTACTTTGCCCATCACATTATTCCCATCTTGTCTGCTGCTCATCTATGCCCTGCAATACTATGCTATTCTACTCCTAGAAATTTGTCAGGATTTATGAGTTCTGCACAGTGTTGTTGTTGTTCTTCTTCATGACTTACTGTAGCTTCTGTCCCTCACTCAAACAGCATCTAAGAATAGACTATGATGCTGGAGCATAGAAACTTTTTTCTGTGTGCTACAAAAATGTCATGTATCCCAGTGCTTATCCACAGCAGTTTAACCAGATCCTGCACAACAAGGTTAAAATAAGTACATGTATAACATTCTCCTTGTGACACTTTTTTTTGTACATCCATCCTTCCATCCACAATCCCTTTTTTTCATTTTTCATGTGGGGTCAGTGTGTCATTTCAAAAGGGACAATCATCTAGAGACAAGGTTTACATGTCTTTTTATCATGTTTCTCTGAGTTGCTATGCCCATGCTTGCTGCACTTGGGTCTTATTTAGATACTATCCATTATGCTGGCTGTCTGGCTGGCAGGTATTGCAGTGATGAAGGCTCTCCACTTCTGCCTGTCTGTCTGTATAGGATAAGTTCCTGTATGGTATCCCAGCTATGGTTCAGGATCTTCAGGTCTGTTTCTATAGTTCACCCTCAGGTGATCTTTGGCCTCTCTCTCTTCCATGTACCTGCCGGAGTCCAGTGAATTGTCATTCTTGTGACAGGGTCTTGTTATCATGTGATGGTGAGCATGTGATCCACTGCATTTTCTTGTCATAATGATGGTGTCCATGTTCTCTTGCTTGAATCTAGTGCACAGTTCCTGGATGGAGATGGTTTGCAACCAAAAATGTACAGGATTCCTCTCAGCTTACTGATGTGAAAGGTTGAAAGCTTGATGATATTACTTTTCATCACCCATCAACATTCTGATCCACACAAGAATGTCCGCAGAGAATATGGCTCTGGTAAATCCTCATCTTGGTAGCGGTGCTGTACTGAGATTACCTCCACACATTATTCAGCACCCTGAAAGTATTCCTGGCCTTGTTCAGTCTGCAGTCAATTTCATTGCCTGCCCCTCCATCGTGTCTGACAGTACTGCCTATGCAGGTGAACTCTTCAGTCATGGCTAGGTTCTGTCCATCCCCCTTCTGTCCATCCCTCTAGACTAGCAAAGGGGTTGGTATGTTGAGTGGCATAACTGCTGATTTCTTTATGCTGATTCTCTTGCCCACTTGCTCTGCACAGGTGTTGAGGCAATATGTCTTTTCGCTACTCTTCAAATATATTGAAAAGACCTGCTCTCATTTCTTGTTGACTGTGTCTGCAGTTGGTAGACTGAGCTTCCATGTATGGCAGTAGATGGAAGTTGTTTTTGATTTTGTATTGATGTCGTGTAATCTTTCCACATTGAAATGCATTAATTCTAATGTTTTGCCTTCTGTTTTCCTGCACTTCAGCCTCACTAGACCAGTTACTAAATTGGGGCCACTGCTAACATGTGCTCCCCTTCTCACTCTGAATGCCTGCAAGTGTTGCTTATCATCAAGTGACCAATGTGCTTTCTGACTCTGCCACTGGATGGGGACCAACTTGCAAATACCATGGTGGAGAAAGAAAGACCCCCTATGACTAAATTATTTCTAGTGCAAAATTCTAGCAGTCTTTCTCCATTGCCATTCTTTGCTATAAAACCTTCCTTTCCCATAGGACTGTCATGATTCATGCTGTCATTTCCCACTTTAGCATTCAAGTCCTGCATCATAAACTTCAAGTTGTGGTTTGGCATGGCTTCAAGCTCAGCTTGCATCTTGAAAGAATGTTTTCTTGACTGTTTGTTGGAACATAACACTAGATAAGTGTAGTGTTGATGAGTCTGCCTTTCAGCTTGGCTGTCTAGAGTCTGCTGTTGACTAGCTTCTACACAGTTAGACACTTCTCAGTCCCTTTCCTCAGGATGATGGCTGCTCCCTTATGATACTGGGTATAGTTTTAGTACTTAATAAATAAGCACTTATTCAGGCATGTCTAAAGGTCAGCTCCCGGTGTTTTCTCCTGTCTAACTGATGAATCTGGGCATCTTGAGGCAATGCAGCAATTGCCTCATGTACACAGACAGCACTCTCCTCCTACCACCCAACACTACGAACTGTCAGAGATGCACTTATATAGTCAAACTGGAAGCAAAGCTCTCTTCACCAAAGACTGGCCTGGACAGTCAAGAGGAGAAGGTAAACACTTGCACCACACCACATTCATCACATAGTCCCTCAAAACCTACACCACCAAAACACACACACGGAAGCAAAAAACACACACCTACATTCATGGAGGCTCTCAGTACAAATTTGCCCAAACAACAGAGACCTCCAAAGCAGAAATGCAAGCAACCTCCACCCCCCAACGCAACCCAAATGACACATAGCCCACATACTCAGTGTGTCACTCAACTACAGCCCATAAGGCATAATGTACCCAACACTCTAGTCATAGGTGACTCTATAGTCAGGCACACTGATGTTCCACTCACCAGGCTAAACAAGGAAAAAGTTACTGTCAGCTGCCTGTCAGGTGCAAGGATCCGCCACATAATGCATACACTCAGGTCACTCCACAACAAGTACAAATATGACTGTCATTGTCCATGTTGGTGTGAATGACCTGAGACATACCTCCCTGGACTACATGAAAAGAGACATGGAGGAGCTCTCCAATCTTGTGGCCCAGGCAGGGATGACCCTAGCCCTGAGTAACATCCTGCCATCACCCAGAATTACATTACAGTACAAGGACAAAATGACTGACTTTAACAATTGGCTAAGCTTCTGGTGTCATTCTAAGGGAATCCAGTATCTGTCTGCCTGGGATGACATGATCGACAGACCATGCTGCTTTGCCAGAGATGGCCTGCACCTGTTGCTCTTGGGATTCTGGATTCTGGCAAAGGCTTTTGCCACCCCTATAGTGCCTTTTTTAGGCAAGGTTCAAATGACAAATTCACCACCGTAACAGGTACAGGCAAGCAAAATCTAAGGGTAATGCTACTCAATGCTAGAAGTCTAAACCTCAAAATGCACTCACTCAAGGCACTCCTTAAAATGGAGAACATTGACATCTGTGCAGTGACAGAGACCTGATTCAAAGCTCCAGAGAGCACCCTTGCATTACCAGGCTATAATTCATACCACACCTTTCGGCCACCAAACCCGGACCGAAACACTAAAGGTGGAGGCGTGTCCATATTCATTAAGGATATCCAGACCTCCAAGCTAGTTGCTCAGCATAATGCATCCGAGATTATCCAAGTTCAACTAACTCTGGGCAAAACCGCAATCCAGATTGTAGCTTGCTTCAGACCCCCCACCATGCCCCAGGATTCCCACTCCTCTTTTTTTGATACACTGGAAAATATTAAGGTACAACCCAACACTCTAATAATGGGTGATTTCAACTACCTTACCATTAACTGGGAAAACTACTCATGTACCAACTGTTTTGCTCAACATTTTCTGGACATCATCAATTCCAACGTCTTGGATCAACTTATCCACACCCCTGCCAGGGGCAGCAATATCCTAGACCTGGTCATCACCAACATGGGTGACTGGTGTTCCACACCAGAGATCAGCTCCTTGTTGGTCAGATCCGACCACAAGCTAATCACACTAGACATCCACATCCCGGTCCCACCCCCCATTAGGAAAACAACTGTAAAAATTTCTTCAAAGCCAACTTCACGCTTCTTAAAACAGAAGTGGCAAACTTCACGACACCCATACAGATGGACAATATAGGTATGACTGCTGAATCCTACACAAATGCACTTTATAAGCACTTACACGAGTGCATGGATCGTGCTGTTCCTAACAGAACCAAGATGCTATCCTCCAAAAAAAGGAAGCCAATCTGGTGGTCTTCTGCCATAAACAAACTCTACAACAGAAGGAAGAAACTGTTGCAAAAAAGAGTAAAATCCCACGATTGGAGGAACTCCCTGGTCAGCCTCAGTAAAAAGCTGAGATCCCTCATAAAATCCTCCAAAGCTAGTTATGAAAACAAAATTGCCACTGATTCTAAAGACAACCACAAAGCATTCTATAGCTATGTCAAAAATCTCAATGGCAAAACTCAGATCTTCTCTGAGTTACAGCACAACAATACTAAATATACAGAAACAACTGATATTGCCAACATCCTGGCAGATAGGTTCAGTGTTAACTTTACCCCCCTCTCACCCCCTAAAGGGCCCATCTTTATACTGGAAGAATGCAAAGTTCCTGTAATCATGGCTGCACAGGTAAAAACCTCACTCTCCGAAGCCAAGAACACAGCATCCATGGGACCTGACAACATCCCAGGCTGCCTTTTACATGAACTACAGAATGAACTGGTACCCCCACCTAAGTACCATGTTCAATCATAGCCTCACCTCAGGCTTTGTGCCCATTGAATGGCACCCCATGACAGTTATCTCACTCCACAAAGTGGGAGGGCCACAATAGACCCCGGGAACTACCACCCCATTAGCCTAACGAGCCTGGTCTGCAAGGCCATGGAACGTATCATCATGGAACTCATAAACAAAGACATTGGAGATCTCCAAACTCTGGACCCCGCACAGTTTTGGTTTGTAAAAGGCAGATCTTGTCTCCTAAACTTGATAGACTTCTTTGAAGTAGTCACCAAAGCCATAGATGAGGGTAAGGGTTCGCACAGTATCTAGATCTGGCCAAGGTGTTCAACACCATCCCCCACTCTGGAACTATAGAGAAACTCACTAAACTTGGTTTAAATCCCTATGTCACAAGATGGGTTGTCAACTGGCTTACTGACAGAACCCACACTGTGAAAGCAGCAGACTCCAAATCGGACTTCAAACCAGTGACAAGTAGAGTACCACAAGGTTCAGTCCTGGGCCCTCTCCTGTTTGGTATCTACTTCTCTGAAGTACAGGCTAACACAGAAGGTCTTTGGCTAACTAAATTCACAGATGACTGCAAACTAGGAGCCATAATTGAAACTCCTAACGATGTGGACATCCTACAAAAAGGCCTCACTGAGACAGATGCCTGGTGTCAAAGACATGGTCTCAAGCTCAATGCCAAAAAGTGCATTGTCATCCCCTTTGGTAAAAACTCTGTACCCATGAACTACCACATAGGCGGTAGTCTACTTAACACCAAAAGTGTGATAAGAGACCTTGGGACACAGGTGGACAGTAGTCTCTCCCTTGATAATCACATCACCACAGTGGTCAGGAAATCCTTCTACGTGGCACACCTCATCACAAAAGGTTTCTCATCCGGAAAAAAAGAGGTCATTGTTCCCCTCTACTCATCACTCATTAGACCCATTATAGAGTGCAACACCCCTTTTGATATGTACCTCACAAGACATCTACAACAACTGGAAAGGCCACAAAAATACCTCACAAAGAGGATTACTGGCCTCAAACAGATGCCTTATGCAGACCGTCTCAGAAAACTCCAGCTTTACTCTGTCGCATATCGCCTACTCAGAGGCGATCTCTGCCTAACATACAAAGCTATGTCAAACCCAGAGCTGTTGGACATGCTCCACTTAAAGAAATCCCAATCCCTCTGAGCTACACACTCTAGGGACCTAAATCTTGTCACCACAATAAACAGAACATGCTGGAGGGATAGATTCCTGTCCCAGAGACTTCCCATACTCTTAGCCAGACTACCTATCTATGTCAGAGCTCCTAATTAGCACTCTTCAAGAAAAATCTTGATGATTGGATGGGTAATAAGAAATTCACCCGAGGGATCACTTCTGTGGTTCTGCTTGACAGGGGCACAGGAAAATAATTTTCTTGGGTGGTGAAAGCCAGGGTACCTTTTTTGGCTAGGCTTGTATAGGCCCTAGGGCCAATAGCCTAGTACCTACCTATGAATGTATAGTCCCTTCCTGAATGGAGTACCATCTCTCCTGCGGTGATGTTCATTCTGCTAGATGTGTCAGTCTTCTTTCACTGCCCCCCAGGATGTGGAGGCTGTAGTGGCTAATCTCAGTTATTACTTGAGGCAGGTTTCATATATAAACAACAAAAAAAAGAAAAAGAAATTTAATTAGTTTTTAGCAAGCTGAAATTTTTATTGTGTTGTAAATGATTCCTAGGTTAGTGATCACAATTTTCAGTTGTTGAATATTTGTTCTGCAAACTTTTAGCATGCAGTTCTTTTATATATTTCTTTATTTTTGCGTGTGTTAAACTTTGCTCATCTTTTTTTTTCAATAATTTTTATTTATTGTTTACATCAAAGCAGAGCAGTAAATGACAAATAGCACATAAAGGAAAAACAAATGAATATTAACCAATTGTTATACATTGAAAGTAATGCAAAAAGAGGTTGATTAATCAGACAATACTATTTACACTATATACATAGATGCTTTCAAAATTCAGCATAGCAAAACAAAAAGGAGGAAATAAGTAGTTTAGTAAGAGTTATTATAAGTACAATATTAAAGAGGAAAAGAAAAACACTTGTAGGGGTTAAGGATGTATGATGTTGTGTAAAAGCTCCTAGTCATAATGAAGTATGAACATTGTGGTAGGTTATGCAATAATAATATTATAGATTTGTTCCCATAAATTCCTAAATTTAATATTTTTGTCCCTTTTATTAATTTTTTTTTTGTGCTAATAGATGTTTAGTCGCCATCAATCTGAAGTTCTCCCATGAGTTATTCGTTGCGTTAAGCCAATTGGTCGCTATATAAAATTTCATTAAAAGAAAGATATTAATTAGAGTAACTGCTTGTTTTTTGGAGATATTATTTGGAAGGATATGTAGTAGAGTGAATTCCCAAGTGAGTGTGGATGTTTGGTAGCCTGTCTTTTGTAATTGAAGTTTAAGGGAGTTCCAAAGTTTAAATACACATTTACAGCTCCAGAAAAGATGGAGTAGGTCGGCAGTTTGGTCTTTACAGTGTGGACAGAGTGGGGATCTCATAGGGTTAAATTTATGTAGAGTAGCAGGAGTGAAATACATGTTGTTATAGATTATGAGTTGAGTAAAAGCCAATTTCTGAAGGGATATAGATTTTGTTGTTAGGTTAATTGCCTGATTCAATTGATGGTTATCAATGGGAGAGAGATTTTTTTCTCCAATATTCAGAAATAAGGATATAATCCTTGAATTTAATGTCTTTGATCATTTTGTATGTAAATGTAGTATTTTTTTTTTGTTGAGAGGATAGTCTTCCAAAGTAAATTACAAGTTGCTATATCTTCGTTGTTTATGATAGTGCTGTGTGGATAGCTGATACATAATTCTTTAATCTGTCTCAGGATCAGTAAGTATGATTTGGGAAGGTTCAATTGGTTCCTTATTTCTTGCACAGAGCAATTTAAATATGGATATATGTTTTGGATGGCTGTGTTTAATAGATGAGGGTAATTGTTTAGGTCTAGAGTTTGGTTATTTATTTTAAGATTAGGGTTTTTATGTAAGGGTTGTAATGTCATCATAGCTTGTATAAGGTTTAGGGATTTTAAGAGTTTTTTTGTTAGTATAATGGAGTGTTTAAGGGATTCTATTAAGTTACAAGATTTCATTAAACCAGTATTTAGAAATGGTAATGCTTCGAGGTTGATGTCCAGGCTTTTAGTATGATTATGGTATAGTCTTATCCAGTTTGGGTACCAAGCATTATCTTTTGGATTGTATTCAGCTATTCATAAAACTCTATTGGTATTTATAATTAAATAGTATGTCTCAAAGTTTGGAAGGTCTAGGCCACCTTTATTTTTAGGGGTTGTTAGTTTGTCATATGAGATTCTGTTTTTTTTTAGGTTCCCCGATGAATTTAGCAAGCTCGGTTTGTATTTGCTTAGAGAAGTTATTGGGTATGATTATCTGGGAATTCATAAAAATATATAGTAATCTGGGTAGGACATTCATTTTAATTACAGAAACTTTGGCCAAAAACAGTAACTTTAAATTTTTCCATCTATTAAGGTCTAGTGAAATGTCTAGCCATTTTTGCTTTATGTTGTTTGAGTAGAAATCTTTGTTGTTTGTAGAGAATGTGATGCCTAAGTAATTAATTACTTCTTCAGTTTTTAATTTCCCTATTAATGGTAGAAGAGAGAATGGTTTAGGAGTTTTTAAGGGGAAAATGTTATTTTTTTGAGGTTTAATTTGTAATTCGATATCATTGAGACGTGTTCAATAGCGGATAATATTTTATTTACATCCAAAATTGGAGTGGTACAATAAATATTCAGATCATCAGCAAAAGCTGATAAGAAGATTTTGGTGTTGTAAATTATTGGGGGGTTATGGTATGTATTTTGTTTTATATTTAGGAACAGAGGCTCAAGGTATATGTTAAAAAGTAAAGGAGATAAAGGGCAACCTTGACGAGTTCCATTTTTAATAAAAATCCTATTTGACCAGGTTTTGTTAATATATAAAGATGTATAGGGATTCTTATATAATATTTGTAGGGTTTTATTTATTTTATTTATTTTATTTATTTTACATTTGTTGACCGGGCTAGTCCAGCTGGATTTATGTCCATTTTCAGTGGAGGCCCGGGGAGAAAAGCTCCAGAGGTAAAAACAATTTTAAAAATACAAATAATTCATAGTACAAATGTGTTATGCAATGGGAAAAATAAAATGTAATCACATATATTATAGATCTTAATGAACTAAAAAAGCTAACTTAGAAAGTGAGGCTTGGGGAGAAAAACTCCAGAGGTAAAAACAATTTTACGAATACAAATAATGCATAGTACAAATGTGTTATGCAATGGGAAAAATAAAATGTAATCACATATATTATAGATCTTAATGAACTAAAAAAGCTAACTTAGAAAGTGAGGCCTGGGGAGAAAAGCTCCAGAGGTGAAAACAATTTTACAAATACAAATAATGCATAGTACAAATGTGTTATGCAATGGGAAAAATAATATGTAATCACCTATATTATAGATCTTAACTAACTAAAAAAAAGCTAAATTAGAAAGAGATTTAGATAGAGGTTAACTACTAGCAATACAAAAAGGAAGGTAGGAAATATAAATTTTACAAATACAAATAATGCATAGTACAAATGTGTTATACAATGGGAATAATAATATGTAATCACCTATATTATAGATCTTAACTTAACTAAAAAAAGCTAAATTAGGAGGAGATTTAGAGAGAGGTTAACTACTAGCAATACAGAAAGGAAGGTAGGAAATATTAGAGTGAATCAAGTAATATTTACAAAGAAAAGGGATATTTTGTCAAGTGAAGAGTTGAGGTAGATGGTTTTAATAACGTTTTGGGGTATATTGAAGTAAGGCAAGGTTTGAAATAAAAATTCTAAATTTACTCTATCAAAGGCTTTATGGGCATCAATGACAAGTGCATATAAATTTAGATTATTTTGATTAGCATATGAGATTAACGTATTAAGTGTTAATGTATTATCACTCATTTGCCTAGATGTTGTAAAACCCTACTGTTCAGGAGAAATAATTTTATCCATTATGTTTTTCAGTCTGTTTGCTAGTATGGATGTTAATATCTTGGTGTCAATATTTAATAGTGATATGGGTCTATAGCTATCTGGGTTTTCAAGGTCTGCTTTTTCTTTAAGTATAAAAATAGTTTTGGCTGCATTAAAGTGTATATCATTGATATCATTATTTATTATATAGTTCAGTATATGAAATAAGATTTGGGCTACGATGGGGTAAAAAGTTTTGTAAAATTCTGTAGTGAGACCGTCTGGGTCGAGGGCTTTATGTGATTTCATTTGCTGAATTGTTGAGGTTATTTCATCAATAGAGATGGGTTCGCTTAATTTTTCTTGTTGATTTGGATCTAATTTCAGGAAATTTATATTTTGGAAAAAGCATGATCTATCATCTTTTGAGGGTAGAATTATTTGTTCTTCATAGGTTTGTGTATATAATAGTTCGAATGTTTTAATAATGTCTTCATTTTTAGTAAAGTGTTTGTTCTGATAGAGTATTTTGGATATTTGAGAAGTGGATTTGGTTTGGTTTATAATTCTGGCTAGTGCTCGGGAAGGTGTTTGGACTTCGTTAGCATAATTAGCTAGCATTTTAGTTTCATAAAATGATAGTTCATTGTTATGTAAAAGGTAAAGATCCTTTTGGAGTTTCAAGATTTCTGTTTCTGTTTGAGTATTAAAGTTAGTTACTAGATCATGTTCGAGTAGTTGTATTTTGGTTTCCAAGTCCTGTTCCTCTTTAAGTTGAATTTTTTAAAGTAAGCTGCTTTTTTAATAAATATTCCCCTAATTAGTGCTTTGGTTGCTGCCCATTCAATATCCAGAGGTGTTTGAGAGTTCAGAATGTTTGATAAGGTTGACTAAGAACAGATTTAATTTCATCAATTAACTCTTTTTTGTTTAGAAGATTGGGGTTCAGGGACCAATTGTAACGTCTTTTTATTATAGAGTTTTTGGGCATTCCATTAATATTTAGAATAATTCTGGAGTGGTCTGAGAGGTATCTAGTGTGTATGAACAATTTTGGATCTAAGGTAATGAATGTTTCAGAGATTAAAAAGAAATCTATTTTCGACCACATTTTATGGCAGTTGGAGTAGAACGTAAATTTACTAGATTTATTTGGACTGTCTCCATATTTAAAGGGGTCATATAGTTTGTAATCATGTTTAAGTTCATTTAAAGCTAGTGATGTTTGCTTGTTATGTGGTAGAGTTATACTTGACTTGTCCTGTTCTGGATTTTGATATGAGTTCCAATCACCACTTAGAATCATATAATGAAGAAGAAGACTTCTGGTATTCCACCACAGCAAAAATCCACCACGATAGAGTCCTGTGTCAAACAGCAAACAAATTTAATGAAAAAAGTAAAAACAGCATTAAAATTCCATAGTAATAAAACGATAAGCGCTTTCGGCTATTTAGCCCTCTTCAGATTGATCTGAAGAAGGCTAAATAGCCAAAAGCGCTTATCGTTTTATTACTATGGAATTTTAATGCTGTTTTGACGTTTTTCATTAAATTTGTTTGCTGTTTGGCACAGGAGTCTATCATGGTGGATTTTTGCTGTGGTGGAATACCAGAGGTCTTCTTCTTTGTTTGCTTCATTTTTCCACTGGTAAACCTTCAACAAGTGTAAGATAGTTTTCTCCTAGAATCATATAATGGTTTTGGAATTGGTTCAGAATAGGGTATAATAATGCAAAGAGGAAGTGTTGATTATTACAAGGGGCATATATATTTAGTAACAGAATGGGTTTAGAAAGATATGGAGTTGAAAGAGTTACATAGCACCATCTACCTTCTTTGTCCACTTTAGTTTCCAGAATTTTGTGTTGATATTGCTTTTTACTTATAATAGCTACCCCTGCACTGTTGGTTTTACCTTCAGAAGCTATAATTTCCCTTATCCATTTTTCCCTCTAATTTCTGACCATTGTTCAATGGTTAGATGCATCTCCTGGAATAGTATAAAATTTGCTTCGCTTGTAAAGTGAGGTGTAAAAAAAGTTTTCTTTTCTTTTTGTTCTGGAGCCCTTTAATGTTCCATGAATCAAATTCCCACATTGAGGCATTTGGTGTGTCGATAAAGTAAGAGCTGCGTATTAAATAGAGATAATAGTTTTTGCTTACATTTTAATGCAGTCAGATTAAGAAAGCATTTTATTATTCCCGTCTCAGCTCTGTGCCTAACCACTACCCCCATGGATCAGGAATAAAGCGGGGAATAATTAGTTAGTGAGTTTACAAATCCACAGGTCAATAGAATATTTACATATTGTGTTTTGACATTTAAGTAAGAAATGAAGATGAGTATCCCTGCATGAGTTTTAACAACATTGACAAAGCTTAACAAACTGACTCCCTAAAAAGCACTACTAATATATCCTTAGTTTCCTCAACAAGTTTCATTATAAAGAAGTTATCACATCAGAGGTAATTTGTCCTAGAAGATTAACAGTAGATGAGATCAACCTCAAAAGTCAATATTAGAACCAATATTTACAGATCTTATAACTGTAATCTGTAAGAATTAAGTATTTATTTTTATTCTTAGTCTGCCTAAGCTTGTTAATTCTTCAATTAAATCAAGTAAAATGAACATTTACAACAAGTATTTTGAGTGAGGGAAGGGGCCAGCATCCTTCCCTTACCAGTATGGTAAGTGACTAAAATATTGAGATAGTAACAAAATATATACAACTATCTGTGCCAAAATATGAGAGTATGAATGTAAGTGAACATGGATACATAGGTTCATAGGTTCATAGGTAGATACTAAGCTATTGGCCTTAGGGCCTATATAAGCCTAGCCAACAAGATTCCCTGGCTTTCGCCACCCAAGACAAATAATTTCCTGTGCCCTTTTTGATCAGACACACAGAAGTGAATCATGGGGCGGGTTTCCTACTTACCATCCTTCTTCTTTCTTCTTCTTCTTCTTCTTCTTCTTCTTTCGGATTTTAACAGTTAGGGGTCACCACAGTGGATCATCTGTCTGCTCATGATTGGCAGTGGAGTTTTTTACAGTATGGAGCTGCCAGCCCGGTGCCCAACCTTCCACAGAAGGCACACACACACACACACACACACACACACACACACACACACACACACACACACACACACACACACACACACTCACACCTAGAGCCAATTTAGAGTGTCCAATCCACCTACTGCATGTCTTTGGGATGTGGGAGGAAACCGGAGCACCCGGAGGAAATCCACGCGACCACAGGGAGGACATGCAGACTCCGCACAGAAGGCACCCCAGCCGAGAATCGAACTGGAGAACCTCTTGCTGTGAGGTGGCAACACTAACTGCTGCACCACCGTGGCCCATCCAAATGTCAATATTTATCGTAAACAGGGCTAATGAGGAGCTCTGTTTCACATTTTCTGTTTCACATAAATGGGTAGTTTGTTCCAGAGTATGGGAAGTGTAAAGGACAGTAATCTATCCCTCCAGCATGTTCTGTCTATTGTGGTGACAAGGTTTAGCTCCCTGTTTTGGAAGGACTGGGATTTCTTTACGTGTAGCATGTCCAACAGCTCTGGGTTTAACATGGCTTTGTATGTTAGCCAGAGATCAGCTCTGAGTAGGCAATATGCAATGTATTAAAGCTGGTGTATTTTGGGACAGCTTGCATAGGGCATCTGTTTGAGGCTGGTGATCCTCTTTTGAGGTAATTCTGTGGACTCTCCAGTTCATAGGTTCATAGGTTCATAGGTAGGTACTAGGCTATCAGCCCTAGGGCCCATACAAGCCTAGCCAAAAAATGTACCCTGGCTTTCGCCACCCAAGAAAATTATTTTCCTATGCCCCTGTTGAGCAGAGCCACAGAAGTGATCCCGGGGTGAATTTTCCATTTCCCATCCAATCATCAAGATTTTTCTTGAAGAGTGCTAATGAGGAGCTCTGTTTGACATAGATAGGTAGTCTGTTCCAGAGTATGGGAAGTCTCTGGGACAGGAATCTATCCCTCCAGCATGTTCTGTTTATTGTGGTGACAAGGTTAAGGTCCCTAGAGCGTGTAGCTCAAAGGGATTGGGATTTCTTTAAGTGGAGCATGTCCAACAGCTCTGGGTTTGACATAGCTTTGTATGTTAGGCAGAGATCACCCCTGAGTAGGCGATATGCGATGGAGTAAAGCTGTCATTTTTTGAGACGGTCTGCATAGGGCATATGTTTGAGGCCAGTAATCCTCTTTGTGAGGTATTTCTGTGGTCTTTCCAGTTGTTGTAGATGTCTTGTGAGGTACATACCAAAAGGGGCATTGTACTCTATAATGGGTCTAATGAGTGATGAGTAGAGGGGAACAATGACCTCTTTTTTTCTGGATGAGAATCCTTTTGTGATGAGATGAGCCACGTAGAAGGATTTCCTGACCACTGTGGCGATGTGATTATCAAAGGAGAGACTACTGTCCACCTGTGTCCCAAGGTCTCTTATCATATTTTCGACATTAAGTAGACTACCAGCTATGTGGTAGTTCATGGGTACAGAGTTTTTACCAAAGGGGATGACAATACACTTTTTGGCATTGAGCTTCAGGCCATGGCTTTGACACCAGGTATCTGTCTCAGTGAGGCCCTTTTGTAGTTTGTCCACATCGTTAGGAGTTTCGATTATGGCTCCTAGTTTGCAGTCATCTGCAAACTTTGTTAGCCAAAGACCTTCTGTGTTGGCCTGCACTTCAGAGAAGTAGATACCAAACAGGAGGGGACCCAGGACTGAACCCTGTGGTACTCCACTTGTCACTGGTCTGATGTCGGATTTGGAATCCGCTACTTTCACAGTGTGGGTTCTGTCCGTGAGCCAGCTGGCAACCCATCTTATGACATAGGGATTAATACCTAGTTTAGTGAGCTTATCTATAATTCCAGAGTGGGGGATGGTGTCGAAAGCCTTGGTGAGATCTAGATAAGCTGTGTGAACCATTTTACCATCATCTATGGCTTTGGTGACTGCTTCAAAGAAGTCAGTCAGGTTTAGGAGACATGATCTGCCTTTTACAAATCCAAACTGAGTAGGGTCCAGAGTTTGGAGATTACCAATGTCTTTGTTTATGAGTTCCATGATGATACGTTCCATGGCCTTGCAGACCAGGCTCATCAGGCTAATGGGGCGGTAGTTCCCGGGGTCCGTCGTGGCTCCCCCTTTGTGGAGTGGGATAACTGTTGCGGTGCGCCATTCAGTGGGTACAAAGCCTGAGGTGAGGCTATGATTGAACATGGTACTTAGGTAGGGTGCCAGTTTATTCTGTAGTTCGTGTAGAACGCAGCCTGGGATATTGTCAGGTCCCATGGATGCTGTGTTCTTGGCTTTGGAAAGTGTGTTTTTTACCTGTGCAGCCATGATTATAGGAACTTTGCATTCTTCCGGTATAGAGATGGGCTCTCTAGGGGGTGAGAGGGGGGGTAAAGTTAGCACTGAACCTATCTGCTAGGATGAATGTTACATACATGAATGTTTATATGACTAGGGTTAACTTTAACAATTCCTTATAGGTATTGATGTTACAATTTGCACTCCAACTTTTTAGTCTGCAAGTCATCCTTATAGGTTAGATAATGCTGGTTTATACAGGAACCTCAGGAACAAAATGTTTAATCCCCTTATTCATCATATTTGGTGACTGGCTGTCTGAGGCTGCCAGGTTGGTATAGTGGGTTAAAATTATGTGATGTGTCTCATTTCAGTTTATAGTGGGTTGAGAAGGGTGATTATTTAACACTAGAGTGTGTATCTTTGGTTTTATATATATATATATATATATATATATATATATATATATATATATATATATATATATATATATATATATATATATATATATATATATATATATATATATATATATATAGGTATATAACCATCCTCTAGATACTTTGAAAAAATATTAAAGACAGCTTTACATCAAGTACAAGCATGAATATATAATTAACTAAGTGAGCATGTCTCTTCTTATATCAGATAAAACCAGAGAGGAGAGTATGTTCCTGAGATCTGCTTATTTATAGCGTTGGCGCATCCCGTTTGTTTTAGTTGCTAAAGGGGATGCATGTTCGTTTAATTGTTAAGCTTTTATGACAGCAGTATATAACTGTTAGTTATACAAAGGTAAATAGATGAATTTACTATTCATGAGACAGGATTTCATATAGTGGCTACCTAAATCGAAGTTTCCTACTTCGGTTTAGTTATTAACATACAGAAGAGAAGGCATAAAAGATAACTATTTAGTTTTGAGACTCTTAGCGAGAGCCGGAAGCTTGCCTTTGAAATCCACTATGACAGGATCGTGATTAGGTGCAGATTCGTTCTTTTCTTTGCTTAGCAGAGAGAGAGATGATTACTTTGAGTTCCCTGGAATCATAGAATGAAAAGGAGTATCTTGACACATGTTAACGATACTTGGAATTAGGAGAATTCTGCAAATATAAGAAAATTGTCAGCACATTTAACTATATGAAAGTCATACATTCAGCATTGATTAACTACTGGAACCAGTCATTTTGCAGTTACAAATCGCGTTTGTTTGCCGATTTGTTCTTTACTTTACCTTAGAAGTACAAAATGTTTTTAGGTTCTAATCAGTATCCTACGAAGGGAATCGACTATGCAGGCACTCGTAGGGGGACCAATTACACAGCCTGGATGTCCCGGAAGTGTTAAAGTTTAAGGAAATCTGACAGCCATGGGACCAAGGCTTTTCATTCCTATCATGGGAAAGAGCAGAGGCGGAAGGAGTTGTGAACTTCTGTATTAGCTCCTCGTGGCTTGGTATAGAAAAAAAAGGTAAAACACTGTTCTTAGAGGCCTAATAAGGCCCAACACAGAGTCAGATGGCAACAGCAGACCTCGGACTATCATAATGCTTGCAGCTGTAGATTTAAGGCTCAGAGGACATTCCAGTGAGTGTATTTATTGATCCAGAGTGGGGACTTTTTTAAACACAGTAAGAAAAGTGTTTTTGGCTTCTTTATGATCAGCGACCACATGCTTAACTCCATCTAGGTGGAAAATTAAGGAGCTTGGGTATTTAATTTGGAATTCTATTTTCCTTTCAATCAGGAATTTACAGTTAGGAGAAATAAGCTGTCTGGCTTGTCTTATTTGAAGGGGAAGGTCTTGAGCCAGTGAAATTGTGTTATTATTCCAGGTAAGAGATCCACCATTTTTCTTAGCAGACATTAAAATTGTATTAACTTCTTGGAAGTTTAGAAGTTTTGCATATACTTGTCTGGGTTTGTGTGATATCTCTGTTTCTCTCAGAGCTCTATGTGTTCTTTCTATTATTATTTGCTGAGCTTTCCCTTGTTCTTTGAGAAGAATGGAGAAGGTTTGGGTGATGGAAGAAATCAGATCATTGTGAGTTACAGATTCCAGGATGCCTCTTATGATAATATTATTCCTTTTAGACCTTGCTTACAGATCTGTGATCTTTGCTTGGACGTTTAGTATTTCAGCATCATTAGAATCAGTCTTTTTGTTATTAAGGATATTTTCTCCTCATTTTCAATGATTTTGGCTTCAGATTTATCCATTCTGTCCATTATTTGTTTGAATGTATCCCCAAATGTTTGTAGTTGCAAAGATAGGTCTTTAATTGCTTCTTGGATAGAAAGTAGTGCTGATTTGATATTCTCTAAGTTTGCTGGTTGATTCAGTTTCTGTTACCAGGTTTAGAGGCATCTGTCTGTTTTATTTATTTATTTACATTTGTTGACCGGGAGTGTCCGACTGGATGTAGGTCCATTTTTCAGCAGAGGCCCGGGGAGAAAAGCTCCACAGTTAAAATAAACAGACAGTAGTTACATTGGATTACATAGTGATTAACAATTTAACATAGCAATTGCTTACAACATATTTACAGATGAAGAACATAGTACATCAGTAGACAACTAGAATCTTTATCTGTTAAGTACATAACAGACATTAACAAATGTTACAATAAGACGTTCCTGCTGTATAATAAGTATTAGGCTTATGAGCATCTGAGCTTGCTATAATCAAGGTAGTTAGTGGAGTGGAAAGAAA
>NC_056732.1:788168493-788330993 GCF_019279795.1 Protopterus annectens | reverse complement strand
CGTACAATGGGCACTACCACTACTATTAGTTAGCACAGATAAAAGCTTTGACTTGGTAATGCTTCCTGTACCAGGGGTACAGGGTTTGACATTTTCCACCTTCATTTGCCTACCGTGTAAGCTTGGGTGAATAACTGAACCAGAAAGTGCTTTGGGGACAATTGGGTACTTGTGCTAGATTCCTTAATGGTCTCATGGACTGTATGCCTAGGAATTACTTATGAAGCAAAGGAGGAAAGAATGGACCCTTCTCATCAGTCCAAGTGGATGCATGCCCACATTTAATTAGTTCTTCAACCCTCAAATTTATCATTGATACTCCACAGCTCAATTTCAGCTAGATGACACATAGTATCATTACACTCTGCAGTCTTCACTCCTGAGGATCCTTAAGCAAACTAATTTAACCTTGAAAATGTCTACAGTGGATCACTTTGACCACTACCCATTTGGTAATAATTTTTGGCAGCATTTATACATGATATTTCCTCCAATGTATATTTTTTTATGTATTTATTCAATATGGAATCATAACTGGTAGCATAGTCAGTATATAGTTGTTTGACAGAGTTAAATTATTTTATTTGTATAGTCTTTTGGTATTACTGAGTAATTTAGTTACAAGGTTGTAAATTATCCTATCTTACTACTGGGTTGTAAATTGGTTAGCATCAGCATCATATAAGAATCTGTGCCCCTTACAATCCAAAGCCAAAACAAAGTGAAGACCCGATCTCTAGCCAACCATGACATTTTATTTATTTATTTAGGTTGCATGAATTTCCTACTGCGGGTGAATTAGCGCCACTCCCATAGTTGGTTTCAATCTGTTTGACAGCCATGTCTTATTGATTGATATTGAAATGACCACCCTCTTCTCATCTCAAATATAATTCACTGGCTCAGAAACACAACCTTGTCATTTAGGAGCTGTCATTTCCCACATCTTGATTGTTTCTTTTCTTTACTGGGACCAGTTTGACAACAGCCTGAGCTCCCCATGTTGCCCTCTGGGAAACCAGCTTCCCTAGGTGGACATTGTACCGTATCCATTCCTTTGATATCTATAGGCCTTAAGGATTCAACTGCTTTCAAATGCCACTTTCCAGTCCCAGCCAGCTTTTCAGCTACTATGCATAAATTTAGAAGGCCATTTCCCTTCTCCTCTGCTTGGGATGGTAATGTCACTACATGTTCTTGTATTCTTTTGGTAAAGAATCTTTCATTTTTAGTGTCACAGTTAAATGCTGCCCTTCCCACTGCCACTCACTCCTAGGGTCTTTGGATTACCCACCATCCAGGAACACAAATATTGTTAGTTATTACAGACAAGTGCTATCTGCTCCAGCTTAAGCCCTCCCTCTAGTAGTTTTCTTCTTAGGATAGCATCCTATTTTCTTAATTAGCAATTTGTTTTGACTTGAGGGATTCTTATTGGTTTGCTGAGCACAGACTGCCACGGGATTGGTTATAAGGTCTCACACTACTTATGGCTATACTCATCTTGCTGACATTCCCAGACTGGGCACTGTATTAGATGTTAAGTAGAAACTGAAAATGTTTTCATTGTTATCTAAAGCTTGACGTTAAATGCCATTGTTTAAGTTATGCTATAACAAAAACTATGGGAAGATAACCACATGATCAGTCAGAATACAATACAAATCAATTTTTTTACTGTGAACAGTTGGAGAAATGGATAGATTGGTCTAAACAATGGTTTGATGTGTGTGATTTTTTTAATAAATAATTCCTGGGAAATAACCATTGATTCCTTTAATCTTTCATCATTCCAAGCACTACTTTACTCTTCTGGATGTATCTGGATACTTTTCAAACTGGACACATTTTGACACTTCTACCTACCTGACATGATGGTAGCTCTTTGCCATTATCTCTCTTGGTACTAGTTGGCACTAGCCCTCAGCCTTTACCTGTCAATGTATACTACATGCTGGACTTATGATGACTCATTCACACTCTGGTTAGCTCCCTTCTTTCTACAGCAGTGACAGCCCATTAAGAAACACTGCAGACCACACCCCCATAATGAATGGCTCAAGACATGATGAAAGCCGGTGGTTTGTGTGTTGCCATTAAACTGCTATTCTTTTCCAAATATCCATTTTGTGAAGCCTCCTGGTGCATACAGATTGACTTCAAAAGTACTTCCATGCCTGGTGGTTTCACTTTATACATCATGTCTGTTGACTCATTGGCTTAGTGTTATGTCTCTTTGCAGACTAATCTTATTCCAAAATGGCAACTGATCCCAGGATAAGCAGGTAACCCAAAAATGTTCAAAACTAGGTAGTTCACTGCTGTTGAGGTAGTTTGCTGTGCTTTTATTTATTTATTTTTTTGCCATGACTGTGTTGTTTTACTGGCAGTCTCTGTTTTTTTTTTCTTAGACTGACAATTGGGCTCATGTTCTTCAACTGCCAGCAAGGAAACTAGTCGGGTGGTTATGGCTCTTGGCAGCCAGCTATTATTTCTGCTTTTTTTAATAATCATTTCTATTCTATCCCCTTTTCTCACTGATGATTCATAAGACTGGTGGCTGTGGTTTTAGGTCTTCACTGACCAGTTAAGACTCATGTTAACTAGTTATTAGATATGGTATAGATTTCTACTAGACTTCCTTTGGTTAGATTTCCATGACCTACTCAAGGATTGTTTTACCCATGTCCCTTTATCGCATTAGTTAGTGGCTAACTGACTGGCCAAGCTTTCCTTTCCCTGTCTGTTGGGCAATCTGTTTCTCTATTCCCTTTTCATATGGCTTGCGTTTAGAGCTGAATCCCTAATATTTTATTTTAAATGTTTCTACACTAAATTGTTTTTTTTTTTTAATTTGGTGTACATTGTCTTTTTTATTATGTTAATTCAGAACCTTTACAAGTCTGGGAGGTTTTCAAACACTCGAGAAAAAGGATATGAAAAAGTTTGCAGTTACATATATAATTACTAACCTTAATGGACTGTCAATAGCAATTAGCAAGTTGCTTTGGACACCACTGTGTTCCTATTTTATTTTGTTACAGAAAGATTAAAATGAAGAAAACACTTTAACTATATAAACTGCAGTCTGGGAAATCAAGTTACATGAACATTCTGTTTCTTAGTTGCTTCTACAATGCAGAAGCAGTTAATCCCACAGTTATAAAGAAAAACATAATTAAAAAAATATATACTTTTGTAAGCTAGTAATGTTTAGGTGGATGTAAAAATTCACAAACAGTAGGACAATTGCCCTGAGCCTTGACCAAAATTTCCCTAGTCAGTCTGAATTCTACCATGTTTCTCTCATGAAAATAGGTTATAGGCTAATGGAACTAACCAGGTCAAGAAGATGTAAGTAAAAATGAAAATCAATAAAAATACCCTGAAATTAATATACCGCTGCAATAAAAAGTAGATAAGAAGAAAAAATTTTTTTAGTATAAATAGTACTAACCAGAAAATTTCACAGTTCAGAAAAAATGAATCCCTTTGGACCACAGTTTACTTTCTGCCCTAACCTAGAACTTTTACACCTGCCAGGAAAATCTATAATATAGCATTGCAATAAAAGAAGACACAAAAGAAAACAAATATCTATGCAAGCTACGAACCAGAAAATCATATCACACAACAGATGTTCCTGTACGCTCTCTGAAGAAACACAAGGTTTGATTTATTCCCTAAACTTGAATTTGTAAAACTCCAAGAAAAAGATCTTTAAATTAAAATAGCACTGCATCTTTATTTTTGAAGGCATTGGAAGTATACAGACTGAATATGGTACATCCTAGGTCTGTAAAGGTGTGCATCATTAGTTACAAAGTTAATGTAACAGTTCCTTCTCTGGATTAGTATGCAGTATGATAGATTTGACACATAAATTCAATTTTAGCTCATTAGCAGTTTTGATAACAGCATTCTTAATGGCTGTAACAGGTTCTATAAGAGATGAAAACCAAAATGGATATTACTTGGTAACCGTTTGAAATTTCGGGACCCACTAGGGTGAGTCCTGAAATATGGAGACTGACTGGCAAAAGATACCAAGTCATTTCTTGGAATATTCCCTCTGAGGTATGGTGATCTCATAGTTGGTATATATAAATTTGGGGTGTGTGGGGGGCTTCATCCCTACATGGGCTTGACCCTCCTGCAGAAAGAAGTTTTAAGGAGAAAAGTTATCTTTGAGATTTGCCATTCTCCTATATTTTTGGTCTTGCTGGCACTCAGCATTTTGACTGCTGAAATTTCAATAGGAGCCAACTCATTCCCTCCAGTACAAGTCTTTTGAGTGTGTACCTTTGACTCCTAGTAGGTGTGCCCTGAGCCTTTAAAAATTAAGTCATCACCTTGCAATTCTAATATATACTCATTGACAGAGGTCAAATATCAGTACAATTGTGTTTGCCATCATGTATGCTTCAAGATAAAATATCTTGATACCTTATATGTAGCATGGTTTGAAATTATTAATGCAAGTATGAACAAGTAATATTTGACGCCTAGAGGAGCAGTAGGAGGTAATTGCAGAAATGCCTGAAGACGTCACTCGGATGTAATGAGTTAATTTCTTGGAGAAAACTGTATATGAAACCAATCAGACACTTTTAAGTTCTATCAGTGCTACTTTGCAAGTTCCATATCCCTGTACCACAATCTGGAGCACAGCATAAAGCACAAAAGCCATCTGTGGAGTCTACAGCCTTAGCGTCACTGCAGAGCCTTACCGTACTGTTGAAATGGAACAGTAAAGATAAGGAGAGGATTAGGAAAGACCTGCACATTCAGAGATATGAAAATTACTGCTAGGGAGGATAGCTTCTACTAGCTTGGCAGCCTGCATCCTTTTGCCTAAGTTGCTGGAAAACTAGTTGATGATTTATTGGACATAGTACAGTTTGTTAGGTGAAAAAGGAAGAGAATATGTTTGATGATGATGATGATGGCATATAACTTTGAAAGAGCAAGAAAGATTAAGGTGACAACCTCAGTGTAGTACAGACAAGCATTCCCACTCAAATTTGTATCTTCTAGGGCAGATATTCTCTTACGGCCAGGTTAAAAATATTTTGGAAGACAGAACTTATTGCACTTTCTTTTGTAAGAGTTCACTTACAGAGAACTCTGCAATGATTTCCCAGTATTTTAACTCTATCCAGAGCTATCTAAGCTAAGATAAGAATATTGTCTGGAATAACTTGCTTTATACAATGATCACTACTGTTTTTAAACATTTTTAAAAGCATTTATTTAATTTTTTGGCAAAAATTGTAATTACTCTGTTTGACTTTTTAGTTTGTGTGCCTCCAAATCCCTTTGCAGAAGGGTGGATTAGCCAGGGACTTCATTGTTTGGTAATTGCTTGTTGTTTAATCAGCACTTGAGAGCTGCTTTTGGTGTGGTTTTACATTAACAGATTCCAGGTTTAAACATCTTGGAGCAGAAGGTGTTTACCTGGTCTTTCTGAGCTGGGGAGCATTACAGAAAGCTCAAGGTGTAGTTAATTTTTGGCTAGAGGGCTTAGGATTCAATTTTAAAGCTTTTTTTTTCTCTGCATAGAGCTGCCCACTAGGCCATATCTGTCAGCATTGCCCTGTATAGTTGTAAATGCCTGGACTGTAAAATATACCTACAAAGATAGGTTAAGATGTGAAACCTGTTAAACAGACTGGCATTGTGCAGAAATAAGAACAGAGCAGCTAGCTTGTGCATCGATTAGTACTACCATACCCCAGCATTATATAATATCCTTCCCTTAACCCCCCCCCAAAAAAAAATACCCTAGGAGACTCCTGTTAAAACCCAATCCTTAATCCTAAACGGTAAAACAATATTACAGGGCCAGAAAACACAGACGTGATTTCCAAATGTCTCTGTAGCCAGCTTGGCAGATTTGGACATCCTAAGGTAATGTAGCAACTGTCTCATGTTCTCAGACAACAAGTTAATCATTAAAGAAAATAACAAGGTATTTGAGAGAAATAAATACACAACTTCCTTGGAGGCAAAAACTTGCATACATGCAAGGTTGTCAGGAATAACCACACTACATCTCTCACACATACTGTTCACCACATACACATTGTCTCATGCTGATGTGCTTAAAAGAAACCATCCCAAATCTCAAAGACCTCCAAAGCCACCTAATGGCAACAATTATCCTCAACAATTACTAAAGCACACACCAAAATCAATATAACATGTCTCACATAAGCCTACACCTAATGCTCCCCCAAGTGCAAAGCCCATAAGGCAAACATACACTTTACCCAATACTCTTGTCATTTGTGACTCCATTGTGTGACATACAGAAGCCGCACTCACCAGGGTAGAGAAGGAGAAGACAATGGTTAGCTGCCTATCTGGAGCCAGGATCTGCAATATCACATGCACACTCAAGTTACTGCACCCTAGGTACCAACATGATTCTATCATAGTCCATGTTGGTGTAAATGACCTGAAGCATACCTCACTGTACTATATGAAAAGAGACATAATGGGACTCTCAGAATATGTGTCACAGATAAGTATGAGCCTTGCACTGATCAGCTTTCTACCGTCACCAAGGAGGATGACAAAGTATGAACATAAAATGATTGATTTTAATAATTGGCTTAGTTTCTGGTATCACTCTAATGGGATTCAATATCTGTCAACATGGGATAACATAGTTAAAAAAACTACATTGCTTTGCCAAAGATAGGTTGCATCTGCCCCCCAAACACACTTTATTCATCTCTTTAGAACCTTTTTAGGCAATACCAAAAAGACAAAACCATCAGCATAGTGAAAAAATCTATAAACAAACTTAAGGTATTACTGCTCAATGCTTAGAATTAAAAGAAAACACTCCACATCCTTCAAACCTTCCCCACTCTGGAGAATGTAGTCATCTGTACTATGACAGTCCATACTCCAGGCCAGTAAACCTCAATCCTCACCACTGACACCAGTGAGGGATAGCACTAGAAGCAAATAAGGATACTCACATTATTTTCAAATGTAGCTCTCTGCACCAGCTGAAAGCTATAAACAATTTCAAAAACTTCCACCCTTTCAGAGTAGCAATTAGTTCACCCCTAAGGACAATACAGAAAGATTCCTAGTTCTGTTTTTCTCAGACATTTTCAATACGACCTGTAAGATAACATTGTTATGGCCTAAATCCACCCATTTAATTTTCAACCTATTTTTCAAAATTAGCTGTACTGAGATTAACCTCTTCCCTTCCAGAATTCTCTGTTAAAACATATACATTTAGTCAGTTATAAAAATACTGTCTGACATACATGTATATCTCTTTTCTGTCAACAGGACCCATTGTTGAAGCATTTTTAATGCAAGCAACTTTGCAAATACATTTTTAACACAAGCATCTGTACAATTCTTTACAAAACTCCAGCTAGCTATGCTGATATATGTTAGACATGCACTGCCCTACTCTCCCTGGCACAGATGGCACTACCTCATATCATCACATCTCTCCACCTTTGAAGACTCAAGCTAGTTTTTCAAGTGATCCTGGAAAACTGTTGCTTGAGAGGAACAGGCTTATCTGTGAACACATTAATCTATACCCTGTCTTGACAGCCCATCTGCATTTGCATTGCTGACCTCACTATGGTGCTGCCCTGTCATGTCACATGCCTGCAACCCTAGGTTCCACCTTAATAACTTGGCATTTTGCTGGCTGTTATGATGTAGCTATGTTAAGGGATTGTGGTCTGTAACCATAGTGAATGTCCTTCCATTCAGATAAAGCTGAAGTTTCTGCAGTGCCCATACTATGGCTATAGACATTCTTTTTCTAAATCCACACAACATCCTCCCTGGGTTGGAGTCTGTGGCTGAGATATACAACAGGATGCTCTTCTCCCTCTGAGGAAACCTGGCTGAGTACAGGCCCCACCCAATAGTTTGAAGCATCCACCTTCACAACAAATTATTTGCTGTAATCTGGACTGGCTAACACAGGGGGTCCTCCCAAAGCTCCTTTAAGCTTTTGGGATGCTGCTAGCAGGCCATGGTCTAGACCAACCTTATCTGGCCTGTTTTTCCTCTTCAGGTCTGTGAGGGGAGCAGCTATTGTACTATAATTGGGAACACATTTTCTATAGTACCCCACTGTCCCCAAGAATTTCCTCACCTACTTTTTGGTAACAGGGCAGACAATGCCTAAATTGCTTCCACTTTGGCAGGTTCTGGCCTGATCTTACCATTCCCCACTCTATCTCCCAGGTAGGAGACCTCTACTATACCTACCTGACACTTACAGGTCTTAATGGTCAACCCTTTGCTGTCTGCCCAGGACTTCCCTATCATGGTAAGGCTTCATCATGTTAACATGGTACAATTTGTGCCCTTGCCTCCTGCCTAGCAGGGTTACCAGGTAATTAACATCACTGATCTTCCTTACCACTTCGAAGAGTCCCTCCCAAGCTTCAACCCACAGCACTTCACCAGACAAGCCAGTAGGTCTGACATGAAATTGGCACTTCTGTCAGACAGTATTTCTCTTGGGAAAGATACCATGCTGAAAATCTCTTAACAGAGCATTTGCCACCTTCTCTACCTCAGTGGAGGACAGAGCTACAGCCTCAGGGTATCTAGTATCATAATCTACTACCACCAAGATATACTTCTTCCCTGTGGATCTTGGGGTACTCAGAGGCTCTACAATATCCATAGTTACCCTCTGAAATGGCTCTTCAATCACAGGTAAAGCCATCAAAGGAGTTTGACCTTGTCTCCTGCCATGCCTACCTTTTGGCACTGCTAACAGGTCCTGTAGTACCCTATTACATCCCTTGCAATCCCAGGTCAATAGAAGTTCTGCATATTTGGGTGGAGCCAAGATGGCTGAGTGACAGCAGTTTATTTTTAGAGCTCTGAAAAACTATATATAAAAACAGGAAAAAAATATTTTGTAGGAAAATTTTATAATAACAATCTGACAATAGTCTAGTCTTTGTTATTCTCAAATTTGGTGGAAATATTCAAAAGTTTTCCTGTCAGTTTTATTTGGAGAACATAACAACAAATGAAGATGAACAGCTCTAAGGACATCCACACTGATTCTTCCCTGAAGAGAGACTTACGGTTGCTAACATCTACCACACAAGAACTGTTGTTGAAGATTGATGGGTTTCAAGAGAATTTAGGAAATTTGAAAGAAAGTTGTCTCAAACAGATACTTTTAAAGAAATTCTTAAAAATCAGCAAATAAAAATCTCTGACATGAAAATAGCATTAAGTGACATTGACTGAAGACTTGAGGAAGAATCACAAAATCATTTCCCACTCAAACAACACCTGGTTACTTAATAAGATTAATGACTTGGAAAATCATAAAAGGACATACAACATCAGGATTTTTGGTCTTCCAGAAGGGTTAGAAGGTGAGGATATAGTTTCTTTTTTTTTGTCAACTTGGATTTCTGAGAATTTAAACTTACATGAGGGGCTTTCTTATGGAGTCAAGAGAGCTCACAGGGCATTAAACAAATCTATGTCTTCATCTCCTTCTTCTCCATCTAGGTCCACTGTAATAAAGTTTTTATCTTTCATTGACAAAGAATCCGTTTTCAAAACTGCCTGGAGAAAATCTCCTCTGAGGTATAAACAGAACTTAAGATTTGATAATGCCTTTTCAGCCAAAGTTTTGGACATGAGGAGAAATGCTGGCCCCTGGTAAAGTCTCTCAAGTAGGACAACATTAAAGCACAAATAGCTTATCCTGCAAAAATCAAAATCTACTTGCAAAATGAAACATAAATCTTTAATAACCTTGAGGATGCTGCATCTTCTGTTAAGAATAATAATATTATTCCCTTTTCAGGAGACATGGACTGGTCATCAATCTCCCTGAACAGAGCCTCAGAGAAAACACTTGGACTAAAAAAACAAACAAAAAAAACTGATCCTACTCCTCTGAATGCTAGTACAACAAGAACATCTTCATCCAAATGATTTTACCTAAATAGTTTCTCAGACTCAAAATATCCTTTCTGGGTTATATTAACATTCAGCACATATTTTATCACAAAGCTGGTTACAGCTCAATCAAGAACAGTCATTCACTCTTATTTTTTATTACCATATTGCATATATTTGAACAATTTTCTGTATATATCAATCAGATAGTCATCGTATGCATCCATAATACAATGTTAATACTTTTTTTTATTACAGACACCTAGTTCTGCATAATTGTTAACAATTGTTTCTAATTATTTGTTTACAGTATTTTATTACTCATACTTAGTCACTTTGTTTGGAAATAATCCATAAATGCTTCCAACTCATTGGTCTTTCTTACACTGGATTTCTAAAGATGTAATGTTTTGTTTTGTATTCATCGGGTCTATATCATGTTATCGAACTTTTAAAAGTTCGAATGTCATATGGTCGACACCATATGATTGAACTTTTAAAAGTTTGAACGTTTCAACGGAGATCTCCATACAGTGCGGAATGGGAAGATTTCCCTTCCTGCACTGAAGTGCGATCTCGGAGCTGGTATATTTAAAGAGCAGAGGGTGTGGGGGGTGCAGCCCCCCACATGGGTGGTGCAAGGGGGCTTGCCCCACTGCTTACAACATTCAGGTAGGTTTTTTCTGTTGTTTATTTTTTTTATTAGATTTTCAAACTTTTAAAAGTTCGATCATATGGTATCGACCATATGATGCTCGAACTTTTAAAAGTTCGATCATCTAATATAGAACCGTATTTATCTTGTGGTAATGTATGGCTTTGCATCTTGTGTTTACGTTTTTTCATTAATAGCAAGGGTTGTATGTTTGTATTGAGATGAAACGAGTGTTATATGGATGACTTCTGTTGATTCTTTATTTCTTTTATGACTTGTTGTCTGCAAACACTCTCTATGTTGTGCTGAAGGGATGTGTGCAATGTGTGACTGTTTATTGATGTCTCTTTTCCCTTATGTACTTCTCACTCTCCTCTCTGTTTTCTTTACTGGTGTCTGTCTTGCTTTATTTACTAATTGTGAGGGATTATGCCTGATTTGAGATGAAGTGAGAGTGTATGAGTATTTTTTTTTATATCCCCTTTTCTCTTTTCGTGTGTCTTTGGCTGCAAGTGCTTCTTGTATATTATTGAAGAGATGCGTGTGATGTGTGTCTGTTTACTGGTGTTTTCTTTTTCCCTCTGGACTTCTCTGCACTTTGGTTTTCTTTAACAGTGCTGTGTTGAATTTTTATGTCATAGTTGTTATTAATTGACTGCTTGAAGTTAAATAAGGAATGTATGGTAAGGGAGGGGATGTTTAGTAGTATGGGGAGGGCAGTAGAGAAAATATAAATGTTAATAAATATTTTTCCTTTCCATTCATCTTGACCGTTAATCTGTGAAGAGATTTACTCAAAGAATCACTGCAATTACCTCGAGTTGATCCAATCACTGTTTGTGACTGCTGTTCCTGTTTTACTTTTTTCATCCCTGGATTGTGCGGAGTTCTTGCTTCCCAGTAGAGGGTGCAGAGGAAGTCACAGGTGTTACTGCAGCAGCCTTTCCTGTGCAGCGGACTGTTCCATTTTTCTTTCCCTCTATAAATGAGCATTGTAAAGGAATCGGTATTTGTAACTTTGAACTTTATGGTCATACTGATAAGGTTTTTATATATGAATGCTGCTAAAC
Source organism: Protopterus annectens (assembly GCF_019279795.1). Classification (NCBI taxonomy): domain Eukaryota; kingdom Metazoa; phylum Chordata; order Ceratodontiformes; family Protopteridae; genus Protopterus; species Protopterus annectens. The sequence goes on along the minus strand of NC_056732.1, from coordinate 788,319,332 downwards.
CTGTTTAAGGCTGGCAAGAAGCCAAAGACTTTTCACTTAATTTAAGAGTAAACCTGTCTGGTGGACATCTGAAATAAATAAACTCTATAATAAATGGAAAAAATTGCTGTCCAGGATCAAGATGGAGCAGGTGCCTAATTGGAAGCAATTTTAGCTTAGCCTGAACAAGCAAATAAGAGCACTAGTGAAATCCTCCAAAGAAAACTTTGAGTCCAGACTAGGTACATCTACTAAAGACAGTCATAAGTCCTTCTTCACATATGTCTGCAATCTCAAAGGAAGCACCTAGATCTGTTCAGAACTAGTGGTCAAAGACACCACATACACAAACACCGTAGACATAGCCAACCTGGTGGCAGACAGGTTCAGTGAAAACATTTCCCCCTCTATCCCCCCAATCAGTAAATAAGTACATCCCCAACACCTGGCCCCCTCCCATTATCTCTAGGAAACAAGTCATTACTGCCTTCTTAAAGGAAAAAAATACAGCCACCATGGGATTTGATGACATCCTAGGCTGCATCCTACATGAACTCAGGTAGGAACATGCAGCACCAATAGGCACCATATTCAACCAAAGCCTGAGTACTGGCTTCATCCCAGCTGAGTGGAGGATAGCCATTATCATCCTTTTGCACAAAGGTGGAGCATCCACCAATCCAGGAAATTATAAACACATCAGCCAATCTAGCCTGATCTTCAAGGCCATGGAGCAGATTATCATGGACATCGTTAACAAGGACATTGGCAACATCCAAACACTCAATCCCACACAGTTTGGTTTCATCAAGGGGAGAGCATGCCTGTTGAATTTGGTGTACTTCTTTGAGGCAGTCACCAAAGCCATGGATGAGGGAAAGACAGTGCACACCGTCTACCTTGAACTGGCCAAAGCCTTCAATACTATTCCCCATTCAGGTATAATAGATAAACTCTCTCAATTAGGCATCAATCCATATGTTACCATATGTTTAGCAAATTGGCTCACTGACAGAACCCACATAGTCAAAATAGGGGAAGCCACCTCAAGCAGTAGACCTGTAATGAGCTGTGTGCCCCAGGGATCGGTCTTGGGGCCTCTGTTGTTTGGGATATACTTTTCTGAGGTGCAGGCCAAAACCAGTGGGCTATAGCTGACCAGGTTTGCAGATGACTGCAAGCTGGGTGCTGTAATCAATTGTCCTAGTAATGTCGACATCCTCCAAGAGTTTCTCACCCAAACAAATGACTGGTGCCAGAAGCATACCCTCAAACTGAATGCCAAAAAATGCATCATCATCCCCTCTGGGGAGAGTGACATCCCCACACATATTATCACATTAATAAAAACAAAAAACTCAACCACTGTGGGTAAAGGAACACTGAATGTATTACTGTCACATATTTAGCACTTTCGTCCTCTCAATGTCTGGACTTCTTCTTCAGAATAAAAACACAGCATATGCCCAAACACTAAAAAGAGCTCAAAAGACACACCCCATAATCCCACTTAATGATTAAGGCAATATTCATTCAATTAAAACAATTATGCAACTCACAAGATAATAAAAACAATGATGGTTAATACTGAAAAACAATGCATCAAAATAAAAAACATAAACACTAATTAATAATATAATGTCAACTATAAGGCTAGCATAGATTTCAACTTTAAGTAATTTGAGATAGAAATGAGATAATTTAGTCCTGGATGCCACCCAGCATTAACTCTAAGTTGCCACTTTAACTCAAGGAATTCTAAAATGGTGTCATTGGGACCCCCCTAGGGTCCTGAGTCAAACCTTCTATGTCAATGAATTTGAAGGAATGTGTAGGACACATTTTGATATGTCTGAAAAGGGTATTTAGTTCATCCTTCTTCTTGATGTCATAACCATGTTGATAAACACGATATCTGAAGTGCCTGATGGTCTTACCTATATAAAAACAGGTACAGTCATTACAGACTACAGCATATACCACCCCCTTAATGTCACAATTGAATTTCTTTTGTAACTTAATCATTCCCTATCCATGTATGAAAACATCTGCACCCTCCAACATCACTTTACATTGGGTGCAGTGTCCACATTTACTCACTTTACCTTTGTTGGAACTCCACAAACTCCTTTCAATCATAGTTTTTAAACAAACCTTTTTCTTGTATACTATGTTTGGCCTTTCACCTAATTTACTGGCATCCTCCGGGTCATGTTTGAAAACAGACCAAAATTTTTCAATGACAAATTTAATTTCCCTAAAATGTCCATTGTAAGGCAAAACCAAAGCTTTATTGTAATCAACATTACCTTTGTCATGTACATCCTGACTAACTGTAGGTGTACTAGTGAAACCCAAAAGGGGCTTGTAAAACCCACCCTGTCTCTTTCTCTTCACTTCATCAAATATTTCATTTAAGAAATATTGGGGGTAACCTCTTCTGTGGAACATCTCAAATAATTTAGTGCATTCAACCAAAAACTGGACATCTTCACTCACCATCCTGGCAAGTCTCACACATTGCCCTTTAACAATGGATTTTTTCTTATGAGTGGGATGCCAGCTCTGGAAATGCACATAAGAGTTGGAATGAGAGGGTTTCCTATACAAGTTGGACTCAAATTTCTTGTCAATCCTATTCTTAGTCAAGGTTACATCTAAGAAGTTGACTTGCTCTAGATCCACAGTCATGGTGAACTCCAAGAAATCAGTGGAGGAGTTGGGAAATTGGAGAAATATATCCAACCTGTCAACTGAATCCACCCAAAAAATTATGATGTCATCTATAAAGCGTCTATACAGACACCAGCAATCCTTGAATTCTGATGTGAATAACATATTGGTTTCCCAAAAAGCCATGACTACTTTGGCAAAAGTTGGTGCACATGCAGCACCCATGGCAACACCATTGATCTGTCTAAATAATTGCCCTTCAAAACTGATGAAATTGTTTTTGAGGACAATTTCCATGAGTGAACTCAAAGTGACACTTTTGTCATTCCCTATCTCAGTGTGTAAAGCCAAATATTCATAAAACCAGTCTATCCCTCTTTCATGTGGGATAGTGGTGAACAAGTTTTTAACATCAATACACACAAAAACTAAGTCATTGTTGTACAGTCCATCCATCACCCCATTCAAAAAGTCCCAGGAATCCTTCAATACTGGAGAATAATCAATAAAGATGTTCTTTATCGCTTGATCGATGTACCTGGCTATAAAACATGCCTTTGATCCCTTAGCATCAATAATGGGTCTCAAGGGAGGATCAACCAAAGATTTATGAATCTTTGGGAGACCAAAAAATTGTGGGAGTCCTAGGATGTTGCACTTTCATATACTCTAAGTCACTAAGGGTGATTTGGCCACTGAGAAACAAATCTTCTAAGGGCCAAATCAACCCTGTGAATGGCCACATTCTTTTAATTTAAAGAAATTTCCTAGTAGTCGGCTGACAACAGTAATGAAAGGATTTTGTTGATATAATCATCCTTACTCATGACTACAAGGCCACCTCCCTTGTCCGGTTTCATTATTCGCAGGGAGTTGTCTGACCTAATATCCTTGAGTAATGTGGCTTCATCACTGGAAAAATTAAAGTGAATAGGAATGGGACATCTCACTATCTTCCTGATTTCTTCTTCACATAACGTTTCAAAAATAGCAACTATGGGATGCAAAGGAGGATTGTATGTGCTCGGTCTCCTGTTATTCTGATGCAGCACACTGTCTACACCTGAGTTACCAAACAAAAGACCAAAATTCAGTTTCCTGGAAAACAATTTAAGTTGTAATAAAATCTGATCTGTTCTGGCCCTTTGAATGGGAACAAAAGTTAGACTTTTCTGAAATAACTCGGCCCAGCTACTAGAAATCTCAGGGTGACTATAGTTATATATGTGAAAATCACCTAATGAGGTAGATACAGCTGAGTATGCTGGTTGAGAATTCAATGCAAATTGTTCTGTCTCCTCAAGTCCATGTATCTTCCCCTCCCCCTCCCTTTGTTCCCACTCCAACCTTGTTGGTAGTGGTTGGAGCTGTGGTTGGTGGGACCTTGTTGTCTGTAACCATTTTTGTTGTTGTTGTTGTTCCCCCCTCTGGTTCATTAACCTTTCTGATCTTCTTGGGGGTGGTGGGTCTAAGGGGGCCTGTTCACCTTCAAAAGAATCACATTCAATTATGACATCATTGTCACTATGCCCAAACACACATTACAGTCATTACCATCAGCAAAAACATTGTTAGATTTGTCAGATGTGTTAATAGGGGGTTGGGGGTAGGCAATATTGTTCTCATATTCCCTCAAGTCTCTGTTGTACTACTTGATTTTTTTTGGCTTTCAGTTCTTGAATAAATTGATCAGCTTTGCAGAAAACAGCTTTATACTGGTCAATTTTAACATCAAAAAGTAAATCATTCTTGAGAGAAATGTCCAAAGTTTCTATACATTTGTTCAAGTCATACATTTGTTTGGTATAGTCATTAATAAGTACTTGTAGAAACTCACAACTATGTTTGTTAAATAAAATAATTAACTCATGATGTAAGTCTGAATCATTCACCAACCCTGAAGGAAATTTCCACATTCTCAAACCATTAGGCACATGTTCTACCTTCAGGCATTTCTGTAAATAGTCTCGTTCTAACTGTAATTTACGAAACTTAATGACCAATTCCTGGAAAATTTTCAAACGTTTATCCACTGTCCTCGTGTTCAAAGTATTTTCTTCTTGAAACCCATTGAATAGATTCTTATTTAACCAAGTATTAAGGTTAAAAACAGAAACGCTGCTTCTCTCGCCATTCTCTGTGATAGTAATAAATTCAGTGTTCCTTTACCCACAGTGGTTGTGTTTTTCATTTTAGTTGGTGCTGTTCTTTTCATGGTTTATGTACATTAATAACAAGGTCCTAAGCGTTCAGTCAGTTGTGAGGGAAATAGGTACACAGGTTTATAGTAAACAGACTTTTGACCACCCTATTGCCTTCATTGTATGGAAAGCTTTCTACGTGGCCCACCTCATTAGTAAGGGTATCTCATCCAGGGACAAGGTGGTCATAACATCCCTGTATTCTTCCCTTAAAAGACCCATTATTGTGTACAATGCCCTTTTCGGCATGTACCTCACAAAGCACATGCAACAGCTGGAGAGACCGCAGAGGTTCCTCCAAGGACAATCCAGGGCCTCAAACATCTACCCTACACAGATAGGCTAAAGGCCCTGTCCCTCTACTCAGTGTCATACAGACTCCTCAGAGGTGACTTCTGTTTGGCATACAAAGCAATCTCAGAAATCACCTTGATGGGACTGCTGCATATTTGCAAGTCAAGCTCCACTCAAGAAACCTACACGCTTGACCTCATCCGGGTCTGTGACATCAATAGGACTTGTTGGAGGGACAGATTTGTGTCCCAAAGACTCTCGGTATGTGGAATAGACTCCCTCTCCATGTCAACCAGAGTACCTCATTGACCCTTTATAAGCGCAACCTGGATAACTGGATGGGGAACAGAAGATACACCCCTTGGATTCCACCTGTGTCCCTGCTGGACAGTGGCATCAGGTGCTGACTTATTGGAACATGGGCTAAATTCTTGGCTAGGCTTTTAAGGGCCTCAGGGCCAGTAGCCTAGTAACATCCTATGATCCTATAATCCTATGTACTATCTTCTTTAACTAGTGTAAGGCATAAAGAAATACAGCAATGTGTTAATTAATTGTGCTCCTATACATAAAAAATAGTAGGCAGGATATACAATAGGAAACAATTTGCACTATGTATTAATATATACAGTAGAAAGAAGAAAGTAGAACTACATACAAAATGTAGGCAATTACTAGAAAGTTAGAAATAAGGAAAAATGAATTACTTATATGAAAAGGTAATCTTTTTATCTGGTAAAATTAAGGTAAATGCACTGGAGTTTGCAACAAGTATGTGTATACTCATCAGAAAATGATGAGTTTATTTGTGAGCCTTACTAAACTTTGACTGAATTTATTCTTGCCTGTCTACATAAATAATAGGTAGATAGGTCAATAGAACTTTCTCTCTGCTGAAAGAGTTCTAGAATATCTCTTGCTATTATGCCGGATATAGAATGACATCACATCTTGTCACCTGACTGTGGCACAATACACACCCAGAACTTTGCTAAGATCTGTTGCAGCATTTGAAGGCTATAAACAATTTCAAAAACCTCCACCCTTCCAGGGTAGCAATTAGTTCACCCCTAAGGACAATAGAGTAAGATTCCTAGTCCTGGTTTTGTCAGATATTTTTGTCTCTGTCTGCAATCAGACCTGTAAGATAACATCTTTATGGCCTAAACAAACATTTAATTTTGAACATATTTTTCAAAATTAGCTGGACTGTGATTAACCACCTCCCTTCCAGAATTCTCTCTTAAAACATATACATTTAATCAGTTATAATAATATATACATGTATATCTCCTTTCTGTCCAACAGAACCCACTGTTGATGCATTTTTAACACAAGCAACTTTACAAATACATTTTTAACACAAGCATCTGTACAAATCAATGTGATAGTCAAATGCCATAAAATTCTTTACAAAACTCCAGCTAGCTAAGCTGGCATATGTTACATATGTACTGCTCTTCTCTCCCTGGCACAGACAGCACTACCTGATATTATCACATGCACCATGACAGGGACTACTTGGTTTAAAGCCATAGAAAGTACTCCAGAAGTGCAAGGCTACAGTGCCTTCCACACATTTATGCCAACAACAGCACAGACCAGGGCCAAATGTGGAGGTGTTTCGATTTATGTTAGCAAAAAACATACTTCCAGGTTGATTAAACAGGATGATGCCATGGAGCTCATCCATGTGCAAGTTACCTTAGGTAAGTTCCCTTAACATATCTTAGCTAACTACAAGTCACCATCTATGTCCCTAGAGTCTCCCAACTCTTATCTAAACCTACTAGTGGCACTCACCATCCAGCCAAATACAGTATTCATTTGCGACTTTAACTACCCCTCTGTAGACTAGGAAACATACACTGCCTCAAGCTCACAGACAAAATGCTTCCTGGACTTTATTTACATAAACACCATGGAACAAATAGTGCATGCTCTAACCAGAGGGTCAGCCATGCTGGATCTGGTATTCACCAACATGGAAGAGCATTGCACCCCCCCTCCCTATGGCACCTCCTCACTAGTGAGGTCAGATCACAAAGCTGTCTCATTTGAAGTAAAAATCCAGCTAAACTAGTAGAAGTTAGGAACTATTCAAATGCAAACTACATCCTATTAAGTGACAGTTTGTCAAAATTCAAGGCTCCCTTAACCCTGAGACTGCAACTACCAATACAGAATTATTCACATAGTCACTGTACAAACATATGAATGGCTGCAGACAGGCTGCCATATCTACCACAAATAAACCCAAAACAGCCCCCACTGGTGGAGTCCTCACGTAAACAGGCTATATTATAAAAGAAGAAAACTCATGGCCAAAATAGGAAAATCAACTCCCTTAAGACAAGTACTCTCTTATATAAGTAAACAAGAAACTAAGAGGTCTAATTAAGTCCAACAAGGCTAACTATGAGGTCAGAATAGCCACGCAGGCTAAGGACAATCAGAAGGCCTTCTTCAACTATGCCTGATGCCTTAGAGATAACATACAACGGTGTGCTGAAATGATGACGAATGGTACCATCTACATTTATTTATTTATTTATTTATTTTAGTTATTTACATTTGTTTACTGGGTAATTCCGACTGGACACAGGTCCTTTTTCAGTGATAGCCTGGGGAGAAAAGCTCCACATCATGTACATGATAAATAGAGATACAAAGCTGCAGCAATAGTAAACAACATTACAGGTTGTTGGCTTTAATACAATAGCAAGATATTGATTATCAACAGTATATACAGTAAATGTTGCAAGTTAAGATAGTTTCTTGTTGTTTATAATATTAGTAACAAAGTTGTCAGACAAGATTTTAAAGTATGTAAAGACAACTAGCTAACATTGCTCAGAGTAACATAGCAAATCTACTGGCTAATAAATTCAGCTCAAACTTCAACCCCCACTTCCCCCAGTTCCACTAGGTGAAATCCATTACAACATACTTCCTCCAGTTATCAGCAAGGACCAGGTGCTGAGAGCACTTGCTAAAGCCAAGAACACCGCCTCTATGGGTCCTGTCAACAATCCCCATTTTTCTTAACAGTCTAAAACATGACCTATCAGGACCACTTGAGGTAGTCTTCAACTACAGCCTTGAAACAGGCTACATTATAAGTGAATGGAGGACAACAGCAGTCAATCCCCTCCACAAGGGCAGACCATCAGCAGACCCACGGAACTATATACCTAGCAGCCTAACAAGCCTAAAATGCAAAGCCATTGAATAAAGTATCATAGAAATGATAAACAAGGACACTGGTAACCTACAGACACTGAAATCATTCCAATCTGGATTTGTCAAGGATAGGTTGTGCCTACGTAACCTGTTGAGAGGGTCACCAAGGCAATGGATGAGGGTAAAACAACACATATTGTGTATCTTGACCTGGCTAAGGCATTTGAAACAATGTTCCACTCAGGCATTGATGGCAAGCTCTCTGAGCTAAGCATAAACCCTTATATAATTCACTGGATTGCTGGCTGGCTTAAAGACAGGACCCAAGAAGTCAGGATTAGTGAGACCACCTCCACCAAGAGACCAGTTACCAGTATACCCCAGAGCTCCATGCTGAGCCCACTCCTATTTGACAGCTGTTTTTGGAAGTCATGGCTAATATTATGTTAATGTAATGCTCTGGCTTACCAAGTTCACAGCTCACTGTAAATGGAGCTATTATAGATTCCTCCAACGCACAAACATCTTACAAGTGAATTTTACACAGGCGAATGGCTGGTGCCAAAGCTATGGCCTAAAACTCAAAGCCAATAAATGTATTATAATGCCCTTTGGGTAGCTACCAATGCAAGTTAATTACTCCAGTGATAAAATGACCCTAAAAGTCAATGCAGTAGTGAAGGATCTGGCAAAATTGTAGACAGCAATCTGGCCTTTGTCCAACATGTAGCTAAGATAATAAGAAAATCATTCTATGCCACCCAACATATAAGTACGTATATGGCATCCAGGTCCAAGGAAGTTATAGCACCACTCTACTTGGTCCTTATCAGACCTGTCATTGACTACAATGCCCCTCTGGCATATATGTAACCAGACACTTGCAGCAGTTGAAATGTCCACAATGTTTTCTCACCAAGAGAATTCAGGGCATGAATACCTTGCCCTACACTGATCACCTAAAGTCTCTGTCTCTGTATTCCATCTACTGTGGATTGCTGACAGGGAATATTTGCCATGCTTACAGTGCTTTTCCAGACCAGGCCCTGATGGATTTGTTGCACATGTGCAAACCAAACACCACCAGAAAAACTAGATCCAGGGATTAGAACTCTGCTTGTGAGATAAACAGAACATAGTGATGAGGCCAAAATATATCCCAAAGGATCCCTGTACTATGGAATAGGCTTCCCTAAAACAGAGTTCATCCCTGATTCTATTAAAAAAAACCTTGGCAATTGGATTGGAAATAGCAAATTTACCCCCTGTTTTACCCCATGTCTTTTAAGGACAGAGGCTGTTGATAAGAAAGCTAATGCCCCCCTTAAAAATCCTTTCCTACCTGCCTACTAACATGCCTCCCTGTATGATACTCGGGACACAAATAGTTTGGGATGCATTGCTAGGCTTGTAAAGGTCCTAGTGGTCATTAACCTAGTAACAACCTATGAGCCTATTACTTTGTAAAATGGTAAAGGACTATTTTACTAATCAATATAATGGATGATAGGAGTTGTGAGGAAATTGCAGAATGAGCTTGGAGGTATCCTAAGATATGCAATGGAAGACCACATTCTGAGACAGAGTTGGACTTAATTTTATTGAGAAACTGTCATAGGATGTTAGACAAGACAAATCTTAAACTAGAGGGAGATATACGATTGGTGGAAACAGACATGGATTCAGTGTAAACCAAGCTGGGAGCAGGCCTTGGAAATGCACTGTTAAAAGAAAAATTAAACATTATGGCATTTACATTAAAGAATGCTTCTGAGGTGACTTACGTTGAGTAAGTCAACTGACACGTAGATAGCAGAAGGTAACATTCAGAACTGTATGGAGTTCTTAAAGCTGGATTGCTCATTCTTTGAAAAAGGTCACACGTTCATAGGTTTTTTACACAAACTTAACGACTAATAGCCAACCAGAAGCTTGTCAGATGCTTCAAATGTTAGAATTTACAAAATCTCTATAGTTATTTTGGTGCTTTTTAATGTAAAGAAGGTAGTCATCTTGGTATTTTTTAATTATTATTGTTATTATCTAGGGAAGTCTATTCCAAAATAATATCATGAAATAAACAAGTCACAGTTAGTGCTGTTGATAAAGTCGAGTATGAGATTGAAAGGAAAAGGACCTGACAAATCAAGTATCTTTGTCCTCAGCGCCATAGTGCAGAGGGATAAAGCCAGGATGATGCAGTTTGAGTGATGGAAAGGGAGAGTCAGAGGAAATGGGAGTGAGTGGCCATAGTGTCCCAGCTATACCACTGATCCCTGCTGGAGTGTTGAGGAGGTGTAGGAAGCAGCCATGTGGGAACACATACCACAAATAAGCCAGAGGTGGTTGGGATAGGTGAAGGTCTGATCTGGATCTCCCTAGAGCAGTGCCTGTCTGCCAACCAATGCAGAAGGGGGTAACAAATAGAGAGGAAGGAGACAACTCTACATGATTGGCAGACTGGTCCACTTCCTACCACCTAACTCTTACCTTCAAGGAGCAAGTGTGTCAAAGAGCTCGCAACTTGATAAAGAAAGGAATGTGCCATTCAGTTTTCAGCCTGATCTATGGAAAAATGGTCTGGGATGTTACCTTGGTGAAATGAATGGACTGCAGTATGAAGTACAAATCTCCTTTAATGAATGATGATATCAAAATTAGGGAGAGTTGCTGAAACAGTGCTGATAACTACCTGGTCCCAGAAATACAAATGGGAGTTCCCATGGCAGGAGGTGGTTGCTAACATATGCTGCTTTTGTTTTAATCAAGTTATTTACTTCAGAAAAGTATATATCAAATGGAAGAGGTCCCAGCACCAAACCCTGGGGGACTCCACTTGTGACTGGTCTCTTTATGGAGGTAGCTTTTCCTATTTTGATCTCCTGTATCTTCTCTGTGAGCCAATTGGCAAACCAATGAGTGACAGTTGGTTTTATTTCCAGTTTATTTAGCTTTTCTACTATACGTGACTGGGGAATTGTGTCAAAAGCTTTGGCCAGGTTGAGTTATGCAGTGTGTACCATTGTGCCTTCATCCACTGCTTAGGTGACCTTTTCAAAAAAGTCCACCAAGTTGAGTAAGCATTACCTGCGCTTGATGAATCCAAACTGAGACAGATCCAGGGTTTAGAGATTCCCTATATCCTGACTGATTAGTTCGATAATTGAAAAGTCTTTCCATGGCTTTGCCTATGAGGCTGGTTAAACGTCTGGGTCTGTATTTGCCTGGGTGTGTGGAAGGTCCTCCTTTATGCAGGGAAATCACTGTACTTGTTCTCTATTAGCAGTATGGAAACTGAGACCAAAGAGTGTTTTTAGGGTTGTGGCTAAGTCACACTTCATGTTATTTAAGATGCATCCAGAGATATTGTCAGCACCCACTGATGCAGTATTTTTAGGTTTTGATGGCACTTTTAGACTTGGCCTTGTGTGATCACAAGTCAGGTTCAGGTATATCTTGCAGGAAAGACAGAGGGGAGAGAGGGGTAATCAGAGTTAAATTTATGTGTCAGTAGGATTGCCACAATTTCAGCATCATTATAGGTAACTGTTCACAATCAGCTCAGCACATTGCTGTGTTGCGTTTTTGAAATTACAAACATAGTTAAAAAAGACCTTGTTACTGTATTGGGCTTGGGTAGCTATTTTATCCTCAGACTTGGCTTTGGTGGATTGCATTAAGCTCCTAAGTTATTTGTTAATTTCAGAGACAAGGATCCTAACATTCTGGAAATTACTATTCTTAGTTTTGGTCAAAATTCTTATTCTTTTCCTTTTGTTATAAAGCTTGTTCATATTATGGTTCTGCCATGTGGGTTTGTTTTGGAGGTTTGCCCTGCACTTGTTCCTATGGGATACAGTTGCATCTATGCAGGTGTTTGTTGGTTTAGTATGGTGGTATATGTTTCCACATATTCAGTGGAGTTAACTGGGTTTGTTGGAGATTTGAGACTTGCCAATGTATCACTTAGAAGTAGGTACTTTGTCTTAAAGTAATTTCTAAAGGTACCTTGGATGGAAGGGATCTTTGGTTTCAATTTTATTTCAAAGGAGACTGCTTTGTGGTTAGACCCAACAAAAACTGAAAACGTGTAAGGGATGATGCAGGATGCTCCTCTATTAGTAAGGATAAGATCCAAGAAATTATTTCCTGTAGTGGGTACTTAAACTAATTGCTCTGGGACATTTATGTTGACAAAGTGCATGAATCTATGTGCTTATGTACTAGTGATGGTGTAGATTTCCCAGTGAATAGTACCTAGGAAAATAGTATTGGGTTTAATACTGAGTGATTCGAGTTCCTTTAGATAGGCATTAAGGCTTTCTTGTGTCACAGAGGGAGTTCTAACCTTTTATCTCTCCAACAGTCAATGGACAGAATGAAGTAATCTGAATGTTGTCTATTGTGTATGTGTTTATACACATGGCCCACTAAAGACAATTTCCAACAACATCATATTATGCTGTCTCACTGCAATATCCCCAGGTCTCCAATACAGAGTTGCTGAGTACACACAAAGACATGGCCTTCCATTAGACAGAGAGAAGAAAACAGAACTCTGCCTTCTCAGTCACGCCTGTCTTTACACGGACCACTACTTGAATCCAGGTGACCAGCATAGCAGATAAGACCCCCTCTGCTTTGTTCATCATACTGTCCAATGTAATGTGAGGTTGAGTAAGACACCTTACTCAATGTACAGGTCCTTATTCAAAAGGAGCACTGCCTTGTGGCAGATAGGTATGTGCAAGCAAATGAAAGAAGGCTGATGATTCATATAAATAGCAGAGAATGGAGGCATCTATAGAGAAATTACTAAAGTAGATTTCAGATACCTTGTAGAACTTGTTCCTTAATAGTAAATCTGGATTTGAAATGCAGGTCTCTTGTTTATTTTGGGGATAAACCCGTCTCTTGTACCACCTTGCAGGGTACAGTACAATATATCAAATAAAAATAAAAATGCTTAACACAACAGCTCCAGAGGCAGTTCATGAATTGCTGGCAGAGCTGTATGTAATGACATTAATACCCACTACTGAGACTTGTCCGGTAGTAAGAAATGTGAGAAGGTAAAATTGTTTACTGCATCTGTAAAAATCACAGTAAATTTCACTGAGTAATATATATGCATGGGGAAAAAAACTTTAGAGCACATTGTAAGGAAATGAAAAGGGATAATTGTGAGAAAGGATATAGGCTTTTCACATGCAAGGAAGTGGTTATAGCCTGCATTTAATATGGCTATTACTGAAGTGTGACGTTAATCTTTTTTAATGGTACAAATATTATTGTACTGGTCATTTTAAACACAGTATTAAGATACCCAGAGTTAAGTCATTTTCAGAGTGTTGTAAAATATGGCTACTGTTAGAAACAAAGAAGAAGATGGACTAGGGTCCTAACAATGTTCCCTGCAGAAATATAAACGCTATCTAAGTTTACAGTTCAGAAGGATCCGAAGAAAAATAACAGTGGTCCAGATGCTTGGCTTTGGGGGACACCAAAATATATTTCATAAAATGTAGAGCTTTAGATATTAGCTTAGACAGTAGTGTTTGTAAGAGTTGCAATAATGCTAGGATATGACATTGGCCATCTAAGATCAAATAGTTCTGAAGAAAGAAGAGGTAAGAAGCTGAAATGAATGCCCCTGTGGTACCAAAGAAAAATCATTACAATGTGATCAATGCAGACATTTGTGAAAATTGAAGGTCAAATAAAATTAAGTTATCTGCAGGAAGTACAGCTCATGGAAAAAGGTTGTGATCCTAACATTTTCTGTCATGGGATTAGCAATAGTGTTTGTAATTTATCAAATCTTCTTGTCCTGTCTGTTACTAGTACAAGCATAGCTTCAGTTTAGAAAGTGAAAACTATTCAAAACAAAGTCAGATGGAGAAGATAGAATGATTTATTACTTGTAGATGTGCAATATAAGCTATGGAGTCAGTAGCTTAGGGACACACTTCTGCATCTGGCCAGAATGTTGTTGAAGTAATCTATAGCTGAGTAAGACTAGTGTGTAGCAATAGTCATATACTAATACACTACACAATTTATTGAAGTTTCAAAACAATTGTAATATCAAGCATGTCCTACTGTGCATATGGATTAGACCAGGTATGGAGTGGGCATGGAAATGACTTCCACATATGTTCCATGATTCATAAACATGTGAATCATGGAGTATATTATGGAGTTGTGACCTTATTTGGAGGTATACAAGTTTAGAGTAGCTACACAGAAAACAAAATAAACATACATGACGTCCTGCTATTTATTTACTTACTTATACTTTGTTGATCAGGTTAGTCCTACTAGGTCAATGCCCTCATTTCTGAAGAGACTCAAGGTGGTATTTGTAACCAATGGCATTGAATAAAACACAGAAGTATATGCCTATATATGGAAAGTACCTTATACATACGATACGGCCTCCAAGTGCAAATGTGGCAAACACAGTAACTTAGTAAGACAACCCATCTTACTAGTCCACCCCCACAATGACACCACAGATCTTCTGCCAGTGGCATTCATAGCAAGACAGGATTCTACCATTTATATAATATTTAAATGTCCCCTTCTCCACATTTATAGGAGCATAGCTGAAAACATTTATGAATCCTCACTTACCATGACTGAGGAAAAAGGTAGAATCAAGGAATGCTGTCACCCAGTTGTGATTGCCTGTATGTAAAACATAAATAATATAAAGAAGTCTTATTTTGTAATCAAACAAAAATGCATACAACCCTATTAAAATTGTGGTAATGTGTTTCTCTGAACACCCTATTATAAATTAAAGCTGCAGTTATCATAAGTATATAACTCTATACAAATGTATTTCCAGATTAATTTTCATCTGTCAGCTATCTCCATATATGTGTTTTACCCAGTAATCATTTAATGTACTCCTCTTTCTCAACCGATATCTCATAGTTTAGAATGTAGTTTATTCATATTTAAAAAAAATATTTTTTCTTGCTTTTTTCCTGCCTTTGCAAGAAGTTGTCTTCTCCAAATAACAGACACACTGTGCATGAGTCCCCCTACAGATCAATGCTGCAGTCATGCACACCTGTCCCACCTCAGAACAATGCTGTAATCAGTGTTCAGGTCTGTCCTATGACAAAACAATGCTGCCATCATTGGGCAAAACAATGCTGCACTCATTGTGGAAGTCTGTCATTTAAGTTTAGGTAACAAAATACTGTCAGTGTACTTTAAAGACCTCAAAGATAACACTGCCATCATTCATTAAGTGGAGAGCTATAATGCCAGTTCTGACAACCTGGTCTTATATATATAGATAAATAATAATAGGCATCTGACCACATGTAGATTACTGGGCTGATGCTTTCTCAAACAATACATGTGTTCTGTTAAGCTAGCCCTTTGGTAATGTACTGCAAATAATGTTCAATGTGCTTCCTCAGGACAGTGTGACAGTGCATGGTATGACATAAGGGAGAGTCACTTGTATGAATCACACTAATGTCTGGATAGCACACAAACAAAAGAAGGCATCGAGCTTCTATATCACTATATACAGTGTTTATGGGTAGTGTGAAAGTGCCAGCAAGGTCAGGTACCTTCTGCTAATAATTAAAAGGTGATATAGTCACAAGAACAGGAGCAGTGGTTTTGTTATATTAATGGATTTAAAGAACACCTTTTTTCCTTATAGGATGTCATTTTCTAAAGGAGACAAAACAAAGGGTGCAGGTTTTGTCAGCTAAAGAAAGGCAAGCTCAAAAAGACAAACTCTCTTATGATTAAAGATGAACTCTGAAATTCTGTTTAAAACATGCATTCAGCCTGCATACAGCTCTTGCATGATCACCACTTCTTCATACTGCTATGGGCCTGCCTCTACCAAACATTTCAGCTTTGTAGCCATTCTCGCTGCAGTATTTGATCAGAGAATTCAAGATAATCTGAGTTAGGCTCTCTGTTATAGGATGCTCTTTTACAATCAACAGAAGAAGCTAATGTCCTTATCCACAAGCTGATGACTAGCAGAAGTAATCAGTTCCAAAGCTGTGATCATGCAAGCTGATCTCAAAAGGGAGAATTCTGGCCAAAGAGATGGATCTAAATGAAACAGTCAAATATATATATGTTGAGTATGTTCATAATGTTTCAATCCTGTAATCAAATTCTGTGACTAAAGTGTAGATAATGAACCCAAGGAGGACCAATGTAATACTTGGGATATCAAGTGCTTGGACTAGATAGAAATTACAGTGCTAACACCTTTAATAAAGAAATCAGAGCCTATATAAAAAGAACTACATAACATTTTGTTTTATCTTAACAGGTAATAGCTTTAACACATGTAATGCAAAGCAAATGAGTTTGAGCAGAATGGAGCCCAACATTTTTGGAAAATCTTAGTATTTTATTTCTTGTGAACAGTACAATGCCAACATGCCAACACTGTAAAAACGAAAACATTGGCATCTTAATGAAATGAAGCCCATAATGAAAAATGGGTTCCTATTACATGAACAAACTTTTTAAAGTTCGAATGTCATATGGTCAACACCATATGATCGAACTTTGAAAAGTTTGAAGGTTAAATTTAACGGCGCCATATGGTGCAGAATGGGAGAATTTCCCTTTTCTGCACTGAAATGCGATCTCGGAGTTGGTATATTTAAGTAGGGGGGTGTGAGGTGCAGGGGGGCTTGCACCCTGCTCAGAGCATTAAGGTAAGTTTTATTTTTTTTTTATGTTTTATTATGTATTTGAAGTTTCAAACTTCGATCATATGTTGTCGAACATATGGGATTCAAAGTTTTGAAACTTTGAATATATAATATAGACCCTTAAAAATGAGGTAATGTTTACAAAAAGATGCATTCTTCCTCAACTTTGTTAAGTTAATGATGTCATTTCTCCTGTGTTAGCTGGCTTGTTCATAGGTTCATAGGTTCATACTAGGCTATCTGCCCTAGGGCATTTATAAGCATAGTGTGTTTGGCTTTCACCACCCATTTTAAATGAATTTTGCTATGCCCTTTTTCGAGGTTAGTATACTGTGCCTCTATCTAACAGTGACACAGAAGTGATACCCGGGGTAAACCTACGATCTCTCATCCACTCATCAAGATTCCTCTTGAAGAGAGTCAATGAGGGACTCTGCCTAACCTGGACTGGGATTTTATTCCAGAGTGAAGGGAGTCTCTGGGTTATGAATCTGTCCCTCCAGCATGTCCTATTTATTTCAGTGCTGAGGTTCAAGTCTCTCGAGCATGTAGCTCAACGGGATTTGGATTTTCTGAGGTGCAGCATGTTCATTAATTCCAGGTTGGACATGGCTTTATATGTCAGGCACAGATCGCCTCTGAGCAGGCGGTATGCCACTAAGTAGAGCTGGAGTTTCTTTAACCGGGCAGCATATGGCATCTGTTTGAGCCCTTTGATCCTCTTGGTGAGGTACTTTTGGGGTATTTCCAGTTGCTGTGCGTGTCTGGTAAGGTACATCCCAAAAGGGGCATTGTACTCAATTATGGGCCTGATGAGGGATGAGTAAAGAGGCATGATGACCTCCCCTGATCTAGATGTGAATCCCTTCATGATTAGGTGGGCTATATAAAATGTTTTTCTAACCACTTTGGCCATGTGGTTGTCAAATGAGAAAGTGCTATCAACTTGGGACCCTAGGTCCCTAATTACTTCTTCTGTACTTAATGGATTACCACCTATGTGGTAATTTGTTGGCACTTTGTTTTTGCCAAAGGGGATGACTATACACTTTTTGGCATTTAGCTTGAGGCCATGGCTCTGGCACCAGTTGTCTGTTTCTATGAGGCCTTTTTGTAGGATGCTTGTGTCGGCTAGAGAGTCGATTATGGCACTCAGTTTGCAGTCATCTGTGAACTTGGTCAGCCACAGTCCTTCTGTGTTGGCCTGTACCTCCGAGAAATATATACCGAACAAGAGAGGTCCCAGGACTGAGCCTTGTGGGATGCCACTTGTAACTGGTTTGGAGTCTGACATGGCTCCAGCAATTCTAACCATGTGGGTTCTGTCCTTGAGCCAGTTTGCAACCCATCTAGTGACATAGGGGTTTATATTTAAGCTGGTGAGCTTATCTATAATGCCCGAGTGGGTATTGTATCGAAGGCTTTTGCAAGGTCCAGGTAGGCTGAGTGGACCACCTTCCCCTCGTCAATGGCCTTGGTGACTGTTTCAAAGAAATTGACCAGTTTTAAGAGGCAGGATCTGCCCTTAACAAAGCCAAACTGGGTAGGATCCAGTGTCTGTAGGTCCCCAATATCTTTATTTATGAGGTCCATGATGATCCTTTCCATAGCTTTGCAGATCAAGCTAGTCAGGCTTATGGGGCAATAGTTTCCAGGATCCGTTGAGGCACCACCTTTGTGGAGAGGGACCACTGTTGCTGTATGCCACTCTTTGGGTACATATCCTGTAGTAAGGCTGAGACTGAACAGTAGTTTTATGTTTGGGTTTAGCTCTTCTTGAGTTCATGTAGGATGCAGCCCGAACACCGTCTGGTCCCATTGATGCTGTTTTTTGCTTTGGAGACAGTGGCTCTTACCTGAGCATCTGAGATGTCAGGAGGGCAGCACTCTGCTGGGATAGATATTTGCCCTTTTGATGGGGGAGAGTTTGCGCTGAACCTGTCAGCTAGGATGTTGGCAATGTCTGTGGGTTTGATGTATTTTTTGTCATTTTGGACTAATTCTGAGCATATCTGGGAATTCCCACCCAGGTTCCTAACATAACTAAAGAAAGCCTTGTGATTATCCTTAGTGTCCTGTGCAATTTTTCTCTTGAAGCTGGCCTTAGACGATTTTATGAGTGCCCGTAGTTTTTTTGCTAATACTGATCAGAGATGCCTTCCCTTTTTGGGATTTTGCTCTATCATGTAGTAGCTTCCTCCTTCTATTGTATAGTTTGTTTATGGCTGGGGTCCACCAGACAGGACGCCTGCCTTTGGAGGAATGGTTCTTGGTTTTATTTGGGATTGCATGATCCATACATTCCTGAAGGTATTCATAGAATGCATTTATAAAGGATCCTGCGGTCTGGGATGTATTTTCCACAGGCCCGGGAGCTTTGAAGGATTCCACCTTGGTTTTGTGGAGTGTGAAATTTGCTTTAGAGAAGTTTTTCACTGTGGTTTTCTGGGCATGGGGTGGGGTCGGGATGTGAATAGCCAGTGAGATTAGTTTATGGTCTGATCTTACCAGTGAGGGATACACTTCTGGTCTGGAGCATAGAGTCCCCATGTTGGTGATGATCAGGTCCAGTATGTTTTCCCTTCTTGTGGGAGTGTTAACAAGTTGTTCCATAGCATTTGAGTTTATAAATTCTAGGAACCTTTGGGCTAGGGTGTTGGAGCTAGAGTAATGCTCCCAGTCTATGTTTGGGTAGTTGAAGTCACCCAATATAATGGTGTTTGGAGAGACCTTCATATTTTCCAGTGTTCTCAGGAAGGCTGAGTGGGGTTCCTGGGTTTGGGAGGGTGGTCTGTAGCAGGCTATAAACTGGAAGGCAGTTTTACCCACAGTTAGTTGCACATGGATAGTCTCTGATGCTTCGTGCTGTGCCACCAACCTGGAGGTGTGGGTATCTTTGATGAATATTGATACTCCCCTCCTTTTGTGGTTCGGTCCAAGTTTTGGGTCCGAAAAGCATGGTATGAGGTATAACCTGGTAGTGCTGGGGTGCTCTCGGGAGCCTTGAACCAGGTTTCTGTTACTGCACAGGTATCGATGTTCTCCATGCTAAGGAGAGTTTTGAGTGCGTGCATCTTGAGGTTTAGACTTCTGGCATTGAGTAGCATTACTCTTAGTTTCTTATCCCTTGTGATATCTATGGAGGTGGGTTTGTCTTTTGAGCCTTGCCTATAAAAGGCACTATGGGGGTGGCAAGAGCCTTTGCCAATATCCGAAAGCCCAGGGGTGATAGGTGCAAGCCGTCCCTAGTGAAGCATCGTGGCTTGTCGAGCATGTCCTCTCTGCATTTTGTTCAGCTTCACTTTATAACAACTGTGTATACTAACAGTGATGTCAGAGACTTAATAGATAATTGTAATTTCTGAAATGTTCTTTTATTTTTCTTTTAAAACATACTAACAAAACCTTTAAGCCTGAGTACTATCAAGTTTTCTGTAGACGCACTTTAACATAAAGTGACTCGTCATTGTTATTAAAAAAGTCATCAGAACTAATTAAATTATTTCTAGCTGGCTAGACTATTCGCAATCTACATCTCTTGTGCTGCATTTATTTGGTTGCATGTGACATGCAGTTTTGTCTTCTATATTATTATCAAAATTATGTATTTGAGATAGCATTTTACTCTGGCTATGTCAGTTATTGTGCTATATCCATTTCATTTCATTTTCATGGGAATTTTGTAAGACGGTATCAGGTATATCTCAATGTTTATATGAGTATCTTAAAGTCAGTCACCATGCCTGTGCCAATGACCTAGACCATGTCTGGAGAAGCACTCGCTCCTTTGTGTGCAATAGAATGAAAAAAAAATGGTATTATCCTAAATTGCATCATTATAGTTACTATCCACTATAACTTTCTTCCTAGATTATTTTTTTAATTTTGCAGTCCTATTTTTTGTTTATATGTAGTTTTCAGTGTGGTGTTTGCATGTTTGTCTTTTGTTTGTGTGCTTCACCAACTTCTTGAAATATTTTGCTTTGTTTTGCTTTAGTTTATAGGTTCATAGGTGTGTACTAGGCTAATGGCCCTGGAGCCTTTACTAGACTAGGCCATAGGATTACCCTGGCATCGTGCCACCTGACCTTAGTTCCCAGTACCTCTGTGAAGTACAGCCCCTGGAGTGATCCCTGGGGTGACTTTTCTATTTCACATCCACTCATCAAGATTCCTCTTGAAGAGGGCCAGTGAGGTGCTCTGTTTGACATGTATAGGAAGTCTATTCCATAGCATGGACAGTCTCTGGGTTATGAACCTGTCCCTCCAGCATGTTCTATTGATTGTGGTAATTAGGTTGAGGTCTCTGGAGTGTGTGGTGCGGAGGGATTGGGATTTCTTTAGATGTAGCATTTCTAACAGAGCTGGGTCAGACATGGCTTTGTAAGTCAAGCAGAGATCACCTCTAAGTAGACAATATGAGAAAGAGGGTTTTTTGAGTCTGTCCATATAGAACAAGTGTTTAAGGCCTAGGATCCTCTTTGTGAGGTACTTTTGTGGCCTCTCCAGTTATTGCAGGTGTCTAGTGAGGTACATGCCAAATGGGGCATTGAACTTGATGATTGGCCTAATGAGGGAAAAGTAGAGGGAAACAATGACCTCTTTCTTCCTGGATGCAAAACCCTTAGTAATACGATGTGCCACATAGAAGGACTTTCTGACCATGGTGGAAATGTAGTGGTCAAAAGAGAGGTTGCTGTCAACCTGTGTTCCTAGATCTCTTATAACGCTTTCTGTATTCAGTGGACTATCATCGATGTGGTAATTCAAGGGAACCAGGTTTTTCCCAAAGGGGATTATGACACTTTTTTTGGTATTGAGCTTAAGGCCGTGGTTCTGGCACCAGTCGTTGGTCTCATTGAGGCCTTTCTGTAGTATATCAACATCACTTGGGGAGTTAATAATAGCTCCCAACTTGCAATCACCTGTCAGCTTTGTCAGCCAGAGTCCCTTTGTGTTGGCCTGGACTTCAGAGAAGTAGATACCAAACAGGAGAGGACCCAGGACCAAACCCTGTGGGACTCCACTTGTGACTGGTCAACAGTCTGACTTGGAGTCAGCTTCTTTCACACTGTGGGTTCTATCTGTGAGCCAGTTTGCAACCCACCTAGCGATATAGGGGTTGATGCCTAGTTAGTGAGTTTTTCTATGATTCCTGAGTGGTGAATGTTATCAAAGGCCTTGGCCAGATCAAGGTAGGCTGTATGAACCACCTTGCCTCCATCCAGAGCTCTGGTGACTGACTCAAAGAAGTTGACCAATGTGAGCAGGCATGATTGACTCAAAGAAGTTGACCAATGTGAGCAGGCATGATCTACTCTTCACAAAACCAAACTGTGTAGGATAAAGAGTTTGGAAATTCCCTATATCCTTGTTTTTTAGGTCCATGATAATGCGTTCCATAGCTTAGCATATCAGACTCGTCAGTCTAACGGGGCGATAGTTTCCAGGGTCTATAGTCTCTCCTCCCTTGTGGAGAGGGATTACTGTAGCACTGCACCATTTGGTAGGGACAAAGCCTGGGGTGAGGCTGTGATTGAACAAGGCACACAGGTGAGGTGCAAGTTCTCTCTCTAGTTCATGTAGAACACAGCCGGGGATATTGTCAGGTCTCATAGAAGTTGTATTCTTGGCATTGGACAGTGCTGTTTTAACCTGTGCAGCAGTAATACTGGGTGCCTGGCAATCTACTGGTATTGTGGTTGGTCCTTTGGGGGGGGTAAAGTTGACACTATCTGTCAGCCAGTATATTGGTAATATCTGTTGGCTCGGTATAGGAGGCACCATTGTGCAGTAGCTCAGAGCAAATCTGGGTATTGCCTTGGAGATTCTTTACATAACTATAGAAGGCCTTATGGTTGTCTTTACTATCTGCTGCAATTCTGTTTTCATAGCTAGCTTTAGAGGATTTGATGAGGGATCTCTACCTTTTTTTGAGGCTGATAAGGAAGTTTTTCCAGTCTTGGAACTTCACCTTATTCCACATCAGTTTCCTCCTTCTGTTGTAGAGTTTGTTTATGGCAGGGGACCACCAGATTGGCTTCCTTTTTTTTTGAGGAGAGCATCTTGGTTCTATTGGGTATGGCGAGATCCATGCATTTGTGTACGTGTTCATACAGTGCATTGGTGTATGATTCAGTGGTCATGCAACTATTCTCCATTTGCAAGTGTGCCGTGAAGTTAGCCAACTCTGTTTTTAGGAGCCCAAAGTTAGCTTTGGAAAAATTTTTCATGGTGGTTACCTTTGTGGGTGGGGGTGGGGTGGGGGTGGGAGGGATGTGGATTTCCAAGGTGATTAGTTTGTGGTCAGATCTAACCAGGGAGGAGTTGACTATTGATGTAGCGCAACAGTCACCCATGTTAGTAATGACCAGGTCAAGGATGTTGCTACCTCTAGTGAGGGTAAGAATGAGGTGGTCCAGAGCACTGGAATTAATGAATTACAGAAAATGTTGGGCAAGTGTATTGGTACAGGAGGGGTAGTTGAAGTTGCCCAGTATGAGAGTGTTAGGGTGGACCCTAATATTCTCCAGGGTGCTTAGAAACATGGAGTGTGAGTCTTGGGACATTGTTGGGGACCTATAGCAGGCTGCGACCTGAATCTCTGTGTTATCCAATGTTAGCTACACCTGAAGTATCTCAGATGCATTATGTTGTACTACCAGTCTGGAGGTGTGCGCATCCTTTATGAATATGGAAACACCATCACCTTTGGAGCTTTGGTCCATGTTCTGGGGCCAGAAGGTGTGGAATGAGTTATAGCCTGGTAGTGAAGGGGTGCTTTTTTCTGCCTTGAACCAGGTCCCTGTTACAGCACAAATGTCAATGTTCTCCATTTTAAGGAGGGCTTAGAGTGAGTGCATTTTGAGATTTAGACTTCTAGCATTGAGCAGCATGACCCTCAGATTGCATTTGCTTGTAGCTGTTATGGTGGTAATTTGGTCTTTGGAAAATCACCTAAAAAGGCATTATAGGGGTGGCAAGAGCCTTAGCCAGTATCTGGAAGCCCAGGGGTGACAGATTCAAGCCATCTCTGGCAAAGCATCAAGGTCTGTCAGTCATGTCATCCCAGGCAGACAGATACTGAATCCCCTTAGAATGACAACAGAAACTTAGCCAGTTGTTGAAATCAATCATTTTCTGGTTGTAATGTGGTATCATTCTGGGTGATGGTAGGATGCTGCTCAATTATGTGGCGGATCCTGGTTTTACTCAAGGTCTGTGAGTAAATGTAATTAAAAAAGGATTATCATGTGCAGCATCAAAACTAAAGGACATACATGCATATTTACCTGAAAGCTGAGACCTCTTAGAAGAAAAGCGATATTTATGTTTACCTATGCCTTGCTGAGTTACAAGGTGATGAAGGTAATTCATATGGAGTTACATGAAGTAGTAGTATATCAAAATAAGATTGTAAATTCTTTTTTATGAGACCCATTGCTCCTGGTACTGTTGAAAGTGTCTTGGTTTCCTTCTTTCACATTGCCCTCATTTCTGCTTGCAAATCCTGGTATTTATGACTTTGTGCCCTCTGTACATAAGACACTGTAATCACTGGGTGCAGCAACTTCATTGATAAATGCTACTTTTATCTTCTTTTCATTGACTACTATTTCTGGTTTTCTCACCTCAATTTTTGAACTATTGGTAATAGGTGATCCCATGTGATATAAACTTCATCATTCTCTATAATGCTTTGGGTCTCATGTTTTTAATGCTTCTCAGCTACTTCAGTATTGTAAAGTTTGCACAATCCTCAGTGCAACAGTCTTGCCACATTATTATGTTTTTTAGTGTACAGGCCCTCTGCCATTAGTGTATCACACCAGCAGCCAGATGTGCAACTGGTTCCGGTTCTGTTTTTACTGGACCTGCATTTATTTGTTTCTTTCACATGTTCAAAAGACCTTGTAAGCCAATGTGTACATAGTCCACCATCCTGGGCCCCTAATATTAACCTTTCATCTCTTGGTTTAAATTCACCTCTTCTTAACCATTCCTGCATCAGATTCTGATCGATATGAGGTTGTCCGAGGAGTTTTCTCTACTTGCAACTATATTTATGCCTTTTCCACATTTCTTGCATTCTCATCTGATACTTCGCCTTTTATTCTTCCTTTTGTTTTTTGGCACATTCAGTTGCTTCTTGAGTTTTGTCTACTTCTGGTTTGTTTTCCATTCCAACTTGACACCAATATGCTTCTGTTAAACTAAGCAGAGAAGTCGTCTTAGATTTCTTCTCTTCACGTTTGAAAACATTCACTATGTTTGGAACTGATGAGATCACCAGATATGTATGTAGTCCTATGATTGCAGATCTATATGTGTAGTCTATTTCAGGGAGGCCCATACCTCCTTCAGAATGAGAAATATATAATATTGGTATACACAAATGTTATATATAATTTTGATAAACATGAAACATTGTTCTTGTTTTCCTGTCCAACTGATCCAATACCTTTTGGGGCCAGTCAATCGTCCTAAAATTTTAAGTTAGAACAGAAAGACAAAATTGATATATAGCTTAGACTTTGCTACTAGATGTCAGGACTGTTTTCAGTATTAATTTTACTCTTCTCAAATATTCCTTACTGAGTTTTGTTCACATTTGCTCATGTTTTATTGTCAAGCCTTCATCAATTCCTAGATATTTACAGTACCTCCTGCTCAATTTCCTTTATATCACATTCTTTTCCAGACCAATATTTTCTTTGTGCTGCAGCTTTCCTGCTTTCATTGCTGTCTTTGCACATTTATCAAGACCAGATAACATTCTTATATCATCTGAGAAAGTCTGACCACTTCTGTGCTTTCAATTCCTCATCTGATGAACTATGTAGTTTTAAATCATCCACCAAAAGGAGAAGAAAAGTCTTTACACTTTATTGTTGTCTGGGAGACACCTTGTAACCATGGCCTAATCTGTTAAGTAGACACCTTAATGGGTTAAGGGCAAGACAGAAGAGCAGCAGTGAAAAAGAGTTACCTCGGAATATCCCCCTTTGAATTTTTATCCCTTGGATACTAAGTTGTCCTTTATTATGGCTTAGCTGCAAAGTGGTTTGCCACAGTTTCATGTTCCAATATGTTATGCCTATTGATTCAATCCGACAAGGGAGAACAGGTGTGAGGAAAACTTTTTGACAGTTATTTGGGCACTTTTTACAATAAAGTCTGTGATTACAGACTTTGGTCACTTGAAACATTTGAGTCACGCCATGTTTCTGTCTTGGAAGCTTGGGACAATGGTACCATCCATTGCCATACCATGTCACAGTGGCACTATCCATTGCTGTACCATGTCACAGTGGTGCCATCCATTGCTGTACCATGTCACAGTAGTAACATCCATTGCTGTACCATGTCACAGTAGCACCATCCATTGCTGTACCATGTCACAGTGGCAACACCCATTGCTGTACCATGTCACAGTGGTACCATCCATTGCTGTACCATGTCACAGTGGTACCATCCATTGCTGTGCCATGTCACAGTGGTATCATCCATTGCTGTGCCATCTCACAGTGGTACCATCCATTGCTGTACCATTTCACAGTGGTACCATCCATTGCTGTACCATGTCACAATGGTACCATCCATTGCTGTACCATGTTGCAGTGGTACCATCCATTGCTGTACCATGTCACAGTGGTACCATCCATTGCTGTACCATGTCACAGTAGTACCATGCATTGCTGTACCATGTCACAGTGGTACCATCCATTGCTGTACCATGTAACAGTGGTATCATCCATTGCTGTACCATGTCACTGTGTAGCTTCACAGATAGCAAGAAACAGCCAGAGACAATGTTACAGTAGGGGAAGACAGCATTACAGCAGAGGAAACTAAATGGTTCTGTCAACAAGATTTAACTCATCAATCTTCACTATAACTACAAACACACATTGAGAAGAAGTATACAACTAAATTGCTATGTGCATAGTACACCAACTTAACTTATGCGCATGGGCACTTTAAAGGTTGTATTCTGTGCCTTTGGCATGGATCCCAACCTGGTTAATCATCTATGGTAGGAAATGTGGTGCTCTATAACATGTTGTATGATCTCATGTAAATGATAACTACATTTTTAGGGAAAGTATCCAAACAGAGGATGTCACTGTTTGTGTCTCTGCCTGAGGTACTAGTCCCATTTGTGATAGTTGGTTCATTAGCTAAGGACATAAGAACTGAAAAATACTTCAACAACACCACATAACTAATCAATGACTGGTACATTTTATTTTCATTTTTCATTCTTCATTAATCATTTTTGTGTACTTTCTTAAATTGAAGCAAATGTGTTTCCTGTATTTCACAATTCTTTTCTTTGTTTTGTTTTTTTTTACCAGAAATTCATATTTCCTTACTTTCTTTTCTTTTTTTAGAAAAATATAATATTGTGACATATATTGTATATTACTGAGTATTTCTGTTGTTGTACCTAGCTAGTGCTGGGATGCTTAACATTGTTGACACTGTAACAAAAAAGCCAACAAATCATGTAATAATTAAACAAATACATAAAAACACATGGAAATCTAGCCACAGTGCATCTTACTTTATTAAGAAAATAAACTACCACTAAGTGCTTTCATCTCGTTAGATGTCAGATACTTCATCAGACTGATATACAGCATTGAAGCCAAATTTAAATGACATTTAAACAAGGTTGTGTCAATCATCACATGACCACCAATCCACTTTTAACATTTTAATGCCTTTTAAACTGTTTTCATAGTTATATGTTTATTGAAATCAGGACATACAAAAGAATTCAATAAAATTTGCAAATGGTATTCCATCAAATCAAGTTCATCCTTGATATTTTCATCAAACATATCAATATCTGGGTCTACTTTGGAAGCTCGAAGTTTCACAACTTCAAACTTCATATGGTTGAGACCATAACATCGAAGTTTTGAAACTTCGAACAGTTTAAATGGGGATCGCTGTACAGCATGGAATGGGAAAGTTACTGTTCTCTTCACTGTAGTGCAGTGCGATCTTGGAGTTGGTAGTAAAAAAAATGTTTTTATTTATTTTTTTATTGAAGTTTTGAACTTTCAAAACTTCAAGGTTATGATCTTAATCATACGCAGTTTGAAGCTTTGAAAGTTCGAGCTTCCAAAGTAGATCCCAATATCCACACAATCCAAAATAAAAACCTTAAACTTTATGAAATTGTTGCAAGTAATGGAATGCATTATGAGCACTAAAGCAATTAACTATATTCATGTATTCTTTTATATAAACATGTCTCAATGCATGCAATATGGCATGTTTCACCAGATAAACAAGAAGCCGTTTGTATAAAACTTTTAGATTTGCAGTTAAAATAACCAGGTGCTTCATATAACTTCTGAGTATTTGCCAGGAAAAAATTAACATTTAATACAAATCTGTAGTGGGATTTAATAAACACCCCGTAGGCTTCACAGGGAGCCTCCATGGAGTTTCATGTGTGCGTAGTGATAGGCAGTGAGCAGCAGTGCTCATTTTATATTCATGCCATGCACTGCATTTAAATGTAAATAAGTGAGGTTTTATGGCTATCAACAGTGTTGCCACCCAAGAAAAAATGTAAGTGAACATGGAAAGTACTCCTGTTTAAATCAGAGCACTGAAGGTCTATGGCTTTGCGTGTAGTGCCACAGTGATCACCAGGGCTTTACAGATAGCTCTCAATCTCTTAAAACAATACATCTGGACAAAGGCCTACATAATGGGGGGGACAATGACTCAGAAATAGGGATATGTTTGATATATTTGCCCTATAGAAATGTGCTAGAGTAACCAGGGGTTTGTATTAAAATACATGTTCTGAAGAATTTGAAGTCTGAACCTCAAATGTTTGTAATTATTGAGTCACATCACTCCTGAGATCTTACATGATATGGCAGAAAGCCACAAATTTGACAAGGAACACATCTGGACATTCTGTGAAAATCTGGATAGTTGAGAGGCATAAATGTTAAGTATATGGTCCAAACACAGTACAGGACAATGTGTCTATAGTGCAGATTATTGTGAAATTCCATTCCTGGCATTCTGTACTTACATTATGTAAATGATCTGTAAGCGTACATGGACTGCCATGTAAAATAAAAACTCAGGGGAAGTGTATGTGTATTGAATAGGGACACACAGATGAACAGAAGGAATTAACATAGGGAAGGAAGACAGGTGAAATAATCTAATGTACAGCAGATAAGGGCATGTCAATAGAAGACGTTTGTAGCAGCAACACTGATCACATATCAATATGGTACAGTAGGGACTGCACAGTGAAAATGTGTGTTATGTGACTGTCACACAAGGTTAGAAAACAATGGGGATGATGCCTGTGTCAGATAATCATCCTTGCATGAATAAATCAGGGGACATCTATCAGGGATCTGGCATGCAATTGGGGTAGGGTGCATATTGTGAAGCTGTGCAAACTGATTTGACTGAATATGAGTGGAATCTTGGCAGAGATCTCCAGCAAGCGGGACACAACTAAAAGCTCATGGACAACATTAAAAGAAGCAACCACAATCATGGACAATATCATAATAATACAACCAGTAATCCCATGTCTCTGATATAACATATGTGATTTAGAGTGATCAGAGATGATCCTGCACAGACACACTTGTACAACTATTATGATATGTCCACACTCTATCAGAGTAATCATGCACACTGTCCTGGGACTATCACACCTGCTGGAGGTGTTAGGAAGGACACTGACATACCTGTATGCAACTTCATGATCAATACAGGCTAGTTGACAGGTCTGCATGGCATATATCTACAGATATATATATATATATATATATATATATATATATATATATATATATATATATATATATATATATATATATATATATATATATATATATATATCATTATATATACATATACATATATATATATATATATATATATATATATATATATATATATATGTGTGTGTGTGTATGTGTGTGAGACACAATCCACACTGTCTCGAATGTTAGCCATGCCATTAATGTTGTCAAACACCTATGGATGTACTATCGACATCACCAGAACATGTAGCACACATGCATCTGGTGTAACAACTTGCTGGGGGTTTCGCACCATCAGACAGTAATGTTTATGCCACAAAAAGAATACCTAGGTATGGCCAATAAGATGTGTGACAGCTCACTCTGAAAAAGGTGGTACACTTCAGTTACATATCAGTGGAAGATGTGTAGGGAGCTAAATGAAGAAGAGTGAATTGTAGTCAGTTATTGGTGTGATGATGGCTGGGAACTATGGAGGTTTTATGGCCTCTGATATGGATGTCCTTCACATACTCAGTACTTGTGTTACATACAACGGTATAGTCAGCCTTGTGACCTCATGCTGGTGGATGTTCCACTTACCATCTACCCCAGGACACAGGTAACATACCTATTGGTATGATTATAAGGTGTGATGTCCACATTATACTTGGGTTGTGTGTGTGTCTGTTTTCCTTACATAACAAATCCCCCCCCAATGTTTTCTTGTCATTGCGGGTGTTGTCATGGCTGTGCCAGCAATCTTTGATGTGTGTTGATACTGTTGGTATTATATTAATGTCACAGTTGTAGTCAATGACTGTCCACAATCTCTAGTCCTTCAGGCAGCTGTTTGGACACAGGATGTGTATGTCATCTGTGATGTCCGTTACTTAATTAATGGACAAGAAAGGGCCTAGCAGACAGCCTTAATAAATGGACCTGATCATTGCACCTGAGATATAGGTCAAATATTTATAAGTCATGTATGTGATACACTGGTCTGCCCACTTGATGATATAGGATTATATGGCCACATCTGTCAGTGTTAAGTGAATACCTCAGTGTTGATTTGTATCAAATGCCTTGGGCTTTTCACATTCGAAAGGATTATAGTGTCATCATCATGCATGTCCTCAATGATCTCTTTGAGAACATCTAACAGATGTAAAAGATATGATGTAGTATTAACAACTCACACAGGCCTGTTGCACATAGCTGGGATATCACTAATGTCCATTTAGAAATGGTCCATGATGAAATGTTGGTCTGCCTGACAAATGAGGAGAGCCAGGATATGTCTATATGTGCTGACTCCTCCCCCCAACTCACATGAATGCATGCTGAAAACACCCTTCTAAAGCAACATACTCTTTGTGGAGGGTGTGCTGAGGTGTGTATTAAAATGTGTCAGGAAGATGTATGTGATGAGTCGTGATAGGTGACTGTGATGTTGTCACAATGCATTGACTCTGTGCGATAGGCCTGGATGTAGATAAGATAAGTGCATACTGGCTATCCTTAACTGGTGTAGAGTCTGAACACAATCTCCCATGCAAGAATCATTGAGAAAGTCTCCCAGATGGGGTTTAAATCTCTTGTCACTAGATGGGGAACCAATTGGCTCACTGACAGAATGCATACTGTAAAAGCTGGTGAATCAACCTGTAGCAGTAGAGCTGTCACCAATGATGTACCACAGGGATCTGTGCTTGGCCCTTTACTGTTTGTAATTGATTTCTTGACAGTTCAGGCTAAAGTATAAGGCCTTTGGCTTACCACATTTACTGATTCTTGTATACTGAATGCAATCATTGAGTTCACCTGCGGTGATAATATACCACAGCAGGGGTTAATACAGACAAATGACTGGTGATAAAGCCACATGGTCTACAAATAAATGCAGGAATGTGTCTTTATTCTGTCCTTCTGAAAAGTGGAATTCCATGCTAATTACAACACTGACAACAGTCCTACTATGCTGAAACCCAGAGATGCAAGCACTGGGAACTCATATAGATAGAAATCAGAACTTCAACCACAAAGTGCCCACACTGTTATTGAAAGCCTATGTTGTGCACTTCATATGTCACACCATCATATTCAGATATTAGGATTGTATGACAGCACTGTACTCAAACCTCATCAGAACACTAACAGAATTTTGAGAATAGGCAAACTGTATATCAGCACCCTGATTGGAGAACAAGTGTTCTCCAGCAGGATATTAATATACAAGTAATGCCCACTGGAAAATGAGTCCACAGCTTCATGGCAGCATATCAAGCTGCTGTGGAGCTCAGACAGAAAAAAACTAACATCTGCCATTATTTTACACTTGCTAAAGAGCACTTTTGCAGTTAAGTGAGTGTAAAATGTAGAAAAAGTCAAATAAAAAAATCTATGTGTATGTGTTTATTTCTGCATGTGAGACTGTATGCATGTATGAGTGTGAGAGAGAGATCAGTTGAGCTACTATTTTACACTCACTAAGCAGCACTTCTGTTTAGCGAGTGTAAAATGAAAAGTGTGTGTGAGTGTGTGAGTGTGTGTGTGTGTGTGTGTGTGTGTGTGTGTGTGTGTGTGTGTGTGTGAGTGTCTGTGAGAGAGAGAGAAAGTGAAGAGTGAGAGTGATTGAGCAATCCCTGGCAGCATCAAATAAGAGCTCTCCATACCTCTTTTCACAAATAATTTGGACAGAGCCACAAATAATGAAGAAAGAACGGACTAAAAATAGGGATGGATTTTAAATATTTCTATTTTAAACTTAGAAAGTTGTAGAATAACAGGGTTTTAATTAGTATGGATTTTCTTTAGCAGAAGTGTGTGTGCGAGAGAGTGAGTGAGTTAGTGAATGAGTGAGTGTGTGAGATGACTACTGGCAGCAGCAGCAATAAAGAGGTTTGCATATCCACAAATCAGATATAGATCATGACGTCAGCAGAGTCTGTTGAGGAGAATATGGTCATGTGTCCCACATCATGATGTAAAAGGTTCTCTGTAATGTCATTCAAGAGTACAAACACACACACACACACACACACACACACACACAGTTGACTGTAGTGAGAATAGAACTTCTACTTATCTAAATACACAGACTACAGACCTCTGTATTTTAGGCAAGCACCACAGCTCAAGTCTGACTTAGAGTGTCTCAGACAACACTTTATAGCTAATGACATCAGTAGTGTCTGTTGAGGAGTATATGGTAATAAAAGTGTCCGACATGCTGATGTAAAAGGTTCTCTGTAAGGTCAAGAAAGATCACAAACACATGCTGTAATTGTTATGGCTAAGCTTGTATAGACCCTAGGGCCTATAGCCAAGTACCAAGCTATGAACCTATGAAGTGGCTATCACTGGAAGATATATCCATATTTTCAGCATGCTCTGTTTATGTCACAGGCTAGGTTGAGATCCCTGGAACAAGTTATTCTTGTCCCATTTGATTTACAGATGTCCAGCATTTCCAATAGAGCAGGATCTGAAACTGCTCTGTAGTCCAGACAGAGGTCACCTCTCAGCAGCCTGTATGATACTGAGTACAGTGACAGTTCTTTCAGTCTTTCTGTGTTTGTCATGTTTTGGAGACCTTGGATCCTCTCAGTCACAAACTTCTGTGTTTTCTCCATTTGCTGCAGGTGTCTGGTGAGGTACACAAAGAAAGGAACATTGTACTTAATTAGTGGTCTGATAAGGGTAGAGTACAGCAGAGCTTTGACCTCACTGGTCTTGTATGTGATGGTCTTATTTATGAGGTGCACAATGTAGAATGTGTATCAGACCACTATGGACACATAGTGATTGAAGTGTAGATTGCTATCAACATGTGTTCCCAAGTCTCACAACACTGTGTTTGAGCTTAGAGGGGTGCTATGTAGATCATACTTAGCAGAGGTCTTCATTGCCAAAGAAGCAATAAGGCATTTTTTGCTTTAAGGTTCAGTCCTTGACTTTGGACCAATCATTTCTCAGTCTGTTCTGTAATATGTTAACATAGTTGGAGGACTATATATGACTGCATCCAGTTGGCAGATACCTGCAAACTTGATAAGCCACAGGCCATCTTCCTTTGCCTGGACTTCAGAGAAATAGTTTCCAAACAGTTGAGGGCCCAGCACAGATCCTTGAGGTATTACATTGGTAAGTGGTCCAGTGGTGAAGGTGCAGTCCCCAAATTTGACAATGTGCATTCTGTCAGTGAGCCAGTTGGCTATCCATCTAGTAACATATGGGTTAATCCCCAGATTGGAGAGTTTCTCTATAATACCTGAATGGAGGAAAGTATCAAAGGCCTTGGATTAATCAACATAGAGGCATGTCCTTTTATCACTCATGCAGATCTTGGGGTCATTATCAAAGAAGTCCACAATGTTTCATAAGCAAGATCTACCCTTGACAAAACTAAAATGGGTCAGGTCAAGTGTATTGAAGGTCACCTATGTCCTTGTGGATAAGGTCCATGCTGATCTTTTCCCTAGCCTAGCAGATAAGCCTTTTTAGGCTTATGGGTCACTAGTTCTAGTTCTGCATGTTACCAGATTGACATGCATTGCATATCACACATTTGATATTAATGTCTGTAGTGTAGGTGATATATGTGTTGAAAAAGAACTAAGACACCAGGATTGCAGTGCTTTGGGGAAGTCAACACATGGCTGTATTTTAAATGTGTGAAATATTGTTAGATAGGGCCTTCAGTTTGTTATGTTTTCACATGTAATTTCATGTCATGGACAGGAAATGGGCAGTAAACAGCAGTAATACATAATATTTTCTTTTCCATAGTGTGCCAAGCAGCGGGTATGTGCAATGGTTGGCAAAGTTTTTGAGAATGTGAGATACACATTTTCAGTCCTTTCCATGTTTGCGTGTAAAGCAGTTTGCCAAAGCGAGCCACATTGCGAAAAGTCTGAGAGCTAGTACTGAGTCTATGAAACACACTTGCTGTTTAAATGACTGTATGGCAGCAGGTGTAAATGCAGCAACACATTTCCTTTTGATCCCAGATAATACTGGGTTCAAATCCCAGTGTATCTAATACTTTTAAAGACTTTTAAATAAACAGTGATAATGCAATGACATGAATTCTTTATAGTACATGTGTTGCTGAGTGTTGGCATAGAGCACCGGGATTAAGCGACACTGAGTGGAGATAACTGCAGCATTGTACCACCACTCACCATCACTGTGCATTGGTGAGCAATGCCAAACTCTGCACAAACACAGAGGCCAAAAAGTGAAGGGATCCATTGCTTTCTCTGTTGGTTATATGTGTTGTTTGTGATTCTATTTTTTGACTAGATTATAGATATTAAAATGGAGTAGATAGGAAATTGGTGAAACAGGGAGTAAGTAACGAGAAGAACAAAGTGAAAGCAATACAGGAATGTGCAGGAGGGAAGTAGGACAGAACCACAGCTAATCCATTTCTTTAACAGTGAAAACTGAAAATATATGCAGACTATTAACATAATTTGGTCTGTCACCTCCACAAAGAGGGGTGATAACAATGCGATCATGTTGTATAGCCAATTGTACCAAATCAAGTGAGTTAAGAAGACGTGTGCAAAATGGAGAGCAATGTATGGGATGACTTTTTTTGTTGGACAAGTGCCCAATTTTTCTTTAAATTCACTAAGAGAGGACTGCTGGGTAAGGGACATAGGTATGTCTGGGTAAGGTGATTTGGGTAATTGAAGAAGCAAATGCAAAAAAAAAAAAAAAAGACAGACAAGACAAGAGACAGGGATAGTGATGGGCAAAAAAGGTTGAGGGATACCATGATTGGGGTGAGGGAGGTGACAACACAGGCTCATGGACATCAAGCTTGGAGAAAATGAGAACTGAGTCCTCACCCACTGGACTGTCATTACTGTCCCCTTACTCCACTGGTGGCTGGAGTGCTTGACATCTCTCCTCCTATGGACCTTGAGGGAGACCAGCTTCTTAATCCAGCATAGGCATACACCAATGGTGAGGTGCACAACCCTATACACTTTCCCTGGCAACTCCTTGCTGGTGATGAAATTATCAGCTCTGGTTCTGCTCCCAGGGGGTACCACAGCACCTGCTTCTGTGGCAGTACTACCTGAGGGAACAGGTTGTGCAGGTGCAGCAGAGGCAGTGTTGCCAGGTTGGCTCTGCTGGGCATCGGTGCTGGTTCTGGTGGAGCAGCGGCAGGCTGATCCACTGTAGCTAGCCTACTTCACTGTGGTGTGGAGCATTTAGTGATGTGGTACACATGG
Source organism: Protopterus annectens (assembly GCF_019279795.1). Taxonomy (NCBI): domain Eukaryota; kingdom Metazoa; phylum Chordata; order Ceratodontiformes; family Protopteridae; genus Protopterus; species Protopterus annectens. Next base: position 788,283,234 of record NC_056732.1, on the reverse strand, counting down.
ATGACATGGAAACATTTTGATGACACATAATAGAAAATAAAAAAGAGAGATTAAGGTTGGGGTGAGAGGAAAAAAAGAAATAAAATTAGTACCATCATATGTGACATACAATGGATTAACACAATTATACAACTCTTTTATCTGAAGTATTACATTTAAGTATATGTCCTAACAGATACACACTATACTACAAATTGCTGAAAGTAATACTTGAAATATGCATATATTGCACATATGCATGTTCCAACTATGCAGGACATTTGTGCCACTGGTATGGAGTTTTTAATTTAATGTAAACATTATTGAAGAAATAACCACATCTTATCATTGGGAATCATGGTATTTGAACCCACAACCTCTGACTATAGTCTAATATTTACAGTTGGTTGGTGCTGCAGACTAATGCAGTCATAGTTGCTTTTTTGTTGTTATATGTATGCTCAATTTGATACAACTCTATAAAAGACCAGAAAAGCTATCTTTAACTTTTGATGCTGCAATAACACTTCTCTTCTACAGCATATACATGGCTTGCTTCTTCAATCTCTCCAATTTTATTTTTATTTATTATTTGTTTACTGGGAAAGTCTGACTTGGAACAACGCCAATTTTCAGTGGAGGCCCTGGGAGAAATGCTCCAGATGCATGTCTTTGAAATGTTGGAGGAAACCAGAGCACCTGGAGGAAACTCACATGAATGCAGGGAGGACATGCAGACTCCATACAGAAGGCATCCCAGCTGAGAATTAACCCAAGGCACCTCTTGCTGTGAGGTGACAACACTACTGCTACACTACTGTGCCATCCTATTGACTGACATGAGCCGGCTGATTGAATTCATGTTTGGTGGGAGTTAGAGAAAGAGCAGAAAGGAACAGAAGAGCATTATTCATACCAGTCTTGCTTATATTTAGCTGTCTAAGTCTTACAAGTACTCTCTTATTGTCATACTTACACAGCTGTAGGATGTCCACAGTCTCAATTCCTGCAACCGATGGTTGATAGTATCCCTTTTCTCCTGTGTAGGTCATTAAAATAATGCTTGCATTGCTCTACAGTATGTGGGATTCCAGTAGCATTGGATAAAGCTTGGGCCAAACTATTCCATGCCTCCGACTTGTACTGGGAGCAAGAATAGTCCCTCTACAGAAGCCTTTGGGTATGGTGCTTTAGTAGGAGTCCATTAAATATTCTGGACTCCTCGCACCCCACCTCTGTGCCCTAAAGTTTGCACCTTCTTCTCCAGTGCCAGCCATGTGTATCAGCTAAACTAGAGCAATGGAAATTGTTGCTTTCCCATCAGTTCCAGTTATTGGATTTATTGGTTGCCTGTAAACACAAGCGACAATGTGAATCGCATTTGCATGATGTTAAGCAGAGCACAGCAGTGCCTAGCAGGGAAGAATTAAATAATTGAATTTGGAAGGTTAGTCTGACAATTGACCTTAGTTTGAGGGGTGTGCACTGATGTAGCCTGAAAATATATATTGGAAAGTGGAAAGTAACTCTTAGTTGAGTTAAGTTTGCATATGCACTGGGGGCAGAAATGTAATAACCTGACCTTTTTTGTCTTTATACACTGAACACTTTTACAGGGTCGAATTCAAACCTAGGCATAAGGGACAAAATTATTTTTCCACAGAACTGATTTTCCATCTTTTTCACAGAAAAAGTGCTGCTCAGACATAATCAGGAATCTTACATAAATACAGGTGACAGTTTGAGCTGTTATACAAGTATTTGTGTGTCCTGACAAGGTTATTGGATATAGATCTAGTTGTGTATATGTCTTAGTTAATTGTGAAAGCCAAGCAAGTCTAGATAGAAGAATTATACTTACAGAAATATAGTAGACAGTATACCATCAGTCATACATCTGAAAACACAATAATGGTGTCTCATCCATCATACATATAATTCATATTAGATCCACTAAGTGTTATAAGTGAGAGTGAATATAATGGGAAGTGGAACAACAGCAAAACCATTTGGAATATCCTGTATTAGAACCCAGAACCATGTGTATGGCAATCCTACACTTACACCAGTTGCCACAAGAATGTTGAAACAACAGTTGTCTAGTTTGCAGTTCATTGCTATAAACTGCATTGTCACAACAGTAAAAATAGGTTTCACACTCTGTACTAGAACTCAGGCCATCTGTACTCTAGTCCTACACATATACCTGCTGCCACAGGACTAGTTACATGAAATTTCCTAATTCATTACTCATTCCTAAATTATCTGTGTTAACTACTGCACAATGCTACTTAGCAGGTTTGCCCAGTGTCCATCCAAATAAGTAGAATGCATCTGGTTATGATTATTGGCTGTTTGAGTCCTGTCTGCAGGTGTTCAATGGCTGCATCTGTTGTGGAACCCTGCTAACTGCCATGCAACACTGCTAAGTGAAATTCCGTAAAGAAATACAGAAACTGCAAAAATGTATTGTTTTTGACCTTTGCCCTTTTACCGACGCGCTGTTTGCAAGTATTCTACAGGTGTTCTGTCTTCTTCCTGGGTGGCCCACTAGTCCAGTTTGTGCACTGCAGTGCTTTGCACAAATGAGATGAGCACAGCCAAACCTGACATTCATTCTTATCTATTTTCAATGTTTACACTAAGTGGCGCATCACACAAACACTGACCACCCCGAAAAAAAGAGAGAAGAAAAAATAGAAAAAAGGGACAAGTAGTTGAAATGAGGAAAAGCAATCTATGACATACACACTAGTACACATGAGATATTTCTACATAGGTCTGGAGTTGAACTCTCACTCCAGTGAACCTTCAGAACACAGGAAGGGTGGCTTATCCCTCGTTGCCACACAAGCAGCTTTGCAGCAAGGAACTGAAATCATTCTGCATACAACCAACTGCAACATCATATATGAAACCATACAACTATTATTTGTACATATATTATTTTGTATGTAGTGCACTAAGTGATCGCACAACCAGTTATAACTATTGTTTGCAAATATACAGCTCTGTCTTACCTCTCTGTTTTTGTTGCTCATTCTTCTCTTATCTGACCAATTATCTGAGACATGCAGTCTTAAAGCCATTCTATATCATTGTCCTTAAAATGTGTGAGGATATTAAATGGCAATAATAGCATATGCAGTTGCCAACAAATGAAGGGGTGGTTGGATGTTAATGAACAGAAGCTGTGAATTGTGTGCTGCTTACATTTCCAACCTTGACAAAATTACATCTAACACTTTGTATGTCAAACCTGAAACACCCACTGGATGAAGGGCAGCCTGCAGGGCTTCTGTATTTTCCTTCTACCAAGCAGTAATAATTCACAGTTACAATCCATTACAGACAAACACCGAGGAATGTCTGCACTATGTTTGCATCAGCTGTATGAAGCCAAGTATTTGGAATTCAGCAAGTCTAATGAGTTCACACCTGATTTGCATCTTCACTGTACTGACGGCACTGAATCCACATCATAAAAAGGCAACCATGTACCTAGGGAAACTGAAGGTGTGGAAACTTGTTTATGTGGAGAGCACAGAAAATAGGCTATTACTTTGAGATATATTTGCACAGAGGATTACTGAACTTGAAAATGTATGCTTCCATTTTGTCAGCTGCTTACATCATATGCTGGAATGTAATTAAGAACAATCTGTATAATAGTCTAATATATATGTTTTGATTAGCAGAGGCTTTTACACTTTTATTTGTATGTATTAGTTAGAAGTATACTGATGGCATGGGTATGTTTGTCAGGCATTTCACAGGTATTCATGACTGGCAATACCTTAAAATGGAATGTTCTGTGTGAAATCTGTTGACATGTTTCAGGGGACAGTTCATTTGAAAGCAGTCTTAGCATCTCAAAGATGGTTTGTTAGCAAAATGTGTCATTTGCCTGCAAAGCTGCATTTCTGTTATGGCACAAACAAGGATATGCTGCTATTGTTCCTCTGCTTTTTTTTTGTATCCAGCCTGTTGTTTGCATTTCAAATCTCTAGATTGTTTTATGTTTCCCCAGTAGGTAATACTGAAATGCTACCTCTTCTGTTTTATATGGAAACAATTATTTTGTACTTACGTGATAGTTATGTGTATTATCCTTCCACTGTCTTTTAAGACACCTAGGACTATGTTACCCAGGTGCCTCAAGCCTTGCAAACCACTTTTCACTGACCCTTAGAATTGAATAATTGTTGACACTTTTAGGGAACATGGTGCCTTCCTACTTGAGAGGGGATATGGAGAAATGTCACTCAGAATGCAGATATGGCAGAAGATTGTCACAAATGTTAATGCAGTGGGTGACCACATCAGGACATTTGATCAGGTGTGCCATAGAGCCACTGACATGATTTCATCTGCACAGAGGACAGCAGCTGCAGTGGGCCGTGATTGGATAGGTACCAGGTGGACCTGCTAGAGATCCACCACTAACACCAAATGAAGAGTTCCTGTCTACTGTCAGGGATCCAGACAGCTTCCAGTAAAGTGCAGAACAGCATGTCCTTGACATTAGTTCTACTGTTTCAGGGACAGCAAAAATGAATGAGGAAGAGCTTCCAGGTAGGCTTTTGCATCTCAACTGATGAATACTGTTGTATAGTACAACGTTTTAAATCAATATGTTACTTCTGTTCTAGAATAATGTGTTTGGGGGAGGACTGAAGATTGCTACAGTTAACAACACATTCTGATCAATTAGCTTAGGTTGGTGTTGTCATCCAAGTTCTTATTGAAAGTATAATTAATAGACATATAAATGGGAAAAATTATTAATCCCTGTGTTACTGGCAATTGTGTTAATGTTGGCCTTACCATTTGCTTAACTTCTTCCAGGACCATCTGGCATGTAGAGGATACCATTATCTGTACATGGTAAACCAAACATTTTTATATCAATACTGATGAGCAATTCAAAGAAATATTTTATTGTGTGATGTTGCTGTCAGGACTGTTGTGTGTGTATTGCTGTACAATCTAATAGTGGCAGCACTGTTACTTTGTTAGCATATATTGACTGTTACTTTTGTTAGCATATATTAGAGTACAGTAGTTTAGCTATTATTTTTTCCTGTATTTATTGCTTATCATCACAGGTGATCCTGGCAGTGGAAGTGCTGAACTTCTACCACCTGATGTCAGAGTATCAGCAGACTCTGATGATAATTGTGGACAAACAGAGGCACAGTTGGGGGGGGGTGCAGAGGTTGAATGTGATACTGAGTTTGACATGCAGCCATCCCCTGAAATTTCATCAGACACAGTCAGTAGACCTATGCCTACCCATACCACTGAGTTCACAGTTATTGGACAGTTGAAGGGTGAGACAGCTGATCAGAGAAGTGTGGTTACTGTGGCTTCCATACCCGTTAACTCTAGCCATAGCCAAATTGTGGGTGAGGTGCCATGCAGGAGGGTTGTTGGGGTGCTTGAAGGAAGCCTGCTTCCCATCCTCCACCTGATCCAGGTGTCTCTTCTTGTGCCACTCAACATATCTTTAGTGCTGTCATGGAAGCACAGGCACATTCTCATAGGTGCTCCAGAGAAATGCTTAGGGTTGTAGATGTGGCACAGACAGACATGAGTGACTGCCTCCATCATGTTGATTTAATGGATTGGATGAATGACATATTGGAATGAGCGGTGTCTGTGATGGAAGGGGACACCATCCTCATGGGTGTAGGTCAGCCGCATTAACTGCTGTTAGCCAGCTAGATGAGAAGTAATCCTAAGAGACTGTTAGAACATAGAGGGACGAATAAAGAGATAAACAAAATCAGTAGTTATAACAAATTGACTAGCAGATGTGGTAATTGCAAACAGTGTTGTGTAATAATGGAAGACAATGAAATTGTGTTGGACAACATAAATAACTCCAAAATAAGATTTAAACAATGCGATTGTAACACTAATTATGTGATCTATATGGCAAAGTGCAGTGTATGTTCTGGATACTATATAGGGAAGACAGAAAGATCCTTCAAAAAGCGAATATATGACCATCTATATAGTATCAAGAAGAAAGATAGTAACAATGCACTATATAGACACATAGAAAAGTATGGAGAAACACACAACTTTAGATTTGCCATATTAGAACATATCAAATATAATCCAAAAGGAGGTACTAGGAAAGGAATTTTGGGGTTTAGAGAAGTGTGGTGGCAACTGTATACAGATGCATCAAATCCACCAGGTATGAATGATCATATATTTATTAAACCTATATTAACCAACAGATTATAAAGGTTTACATAAGGGAAGAAGCATTAGAGCCATGTAGAAAGTATTAAAATTAATAGTAAGGAATATTGAATGTTATAACTATATGTCATAAAAAGTAGTAATGACTATAAGAGGTATTTTTAAAGGAGGTCTGGTTTTAGTGACTGTCGATATGTATTTTAGAATTATATACAGTTAGTAAGTGTATAGCAGTTTTTATATGTATAATAATATATATATATATATATATATATATATATATATATAAATCATTTTAAGGTTAACAATTTTGTACATAGAGTATAGTAATACAGAATTTGAGTGTGCGCAAGCATAGAGAACACGCATAGGGTTACTACAGTGTGTACAGAATATGTTACATTTGTGAATAGAATTTATTATTTTATTGTATTATTATTTTTAAGTATAGCACACACAGTATATAGTGCATACATGAGTTTTTAAAGCATTATATTGCATATCACATGGATAGAGACATATTCAATGATATTACTTTAAGGGCAGCCCATCTTTTGAATTTTTTTGGCGCCTAAAAAGTTATATAAACGTTTGTGCATTATGCTAATGTTGTTCTGAAGAAGCTCACATGTAGTGGGTGAAAGCACTAAACTATTTCAGTGTGTTTATACAGTAGAAATGGATTTTCATTCGCTTTTTAAATAAAAGACAATTTCACAGGTGTTTGCACAGCGATTCCTCTGTGTATTTTAACGTTGTATTTAAGAAGTAGCACATCCAGATATGGCAGGACATGGGGTCATGGTCCTGGGAGTACTTGTGAGGGGAGCTCATCTAGCAGACATCAGTCACATTCAGGTAGCAGCGGTGCATCTGGCCATGGGTTGGGAAGTACCAGTGTAACTCCAGGCAGAGCCATTTTTCATGGTCAGAAATGACAAAAATGAACTGCCACCTCTACCATACATGGCTCACACCTGTCTGACATACCAAGATGTAGAGCTAGCATAGAGCTTGGCTATGTTCATGCAGACACTCACACACCAATTTCACCTGGAGGAACCCTACAGGCACACACACACAACAGTTACATGGTTCAGCAGTGCAGCTTAAAACTCATTTTATCTGACTGGCCATTTGTTTGGTTTATCGAAATGTCTGCCTGTTTCTCTTTCTTGCTCACATGCACTCACCAGCCTTTTCTGTCAGCCTAGGCTTCCTGCCCCCCTCCCCCAACACCCTGTGCAAGTGATGATAACTGTGCCATATACCTGTTTTGTATCTTTTGGATTCAGAGACACATAAGCTTTGTGTCTGATGTTCAGGGTGCATAAATAACTTACGGCTTAGCATATCTGCATTTGTGATTTTAAACTGGTAATTGTTCCTTTGACTTATATTGGTCTTAAAAAGTTAGGCAGTTGGTAGCATCAACATTTTTGAACTTTATTGTGAATGATCTTGTGAGGGTTGTGAAGTCTTAAACTGCAATGTGTATCATCACTTTCTAACTTATGCTGTTAATAATTTTCCAGTACAAACATATGGTACTAAACTGAGGGCATGCAGTGACCATCAGTACTTTTGAGAGGTATGACTGTGTGAATCTTTGATACCTGAAGCTACTACTTAATAATGGACACATGTAAGTAAAATAAGACTCTAGTGACACATTTTAATGTAATTTCTGTACAAATCTCCCACCTTTTACTTGTTTACATTGCCAAGTAACAAAATATAAGGATATGCCATTCATTCGTACTATTACACAATACATTCCAGGTTCAACACTTACCTTGTAAATCCAGCAGTTGCAACAGTTTTAGTTCAGGGCTGACTTTGTCTGATGCAAGCAGGTTGTGACAGTTTATATATATATATATATATATATATATATATATATATATATATATATGTGTGTGTGTGTGTGTGTGTGTGTGCAGGAGGAAGGTTTTAGGCCTTTAGGTGGTGAGGGAGTGTGCTATGCTTTGCTTCCTAACCAATGCAAGGGCATATCAAGCACACCTATAACTGTCTACAGCCACAGCAGCTGCTGTTTTCCCCCTCTAACTCCTCACCTACCTGTGGCTGTAGTGACATTGCCATTAGTGGTGGGATGTGTGCCTCTTCCCTTTGTTGATCCTGCTGAAGCTGTTTTCTCAGGATGATGTTGTGTAGCATGGCACATACTGTGATTATTTCAGTACATGTCCTTAGATTGTACTGCAGGGCTCCCCCAGATATATCTAGGCACTGGAACAGTGACTTCAGCAGCCCAAGCACATGATCTATGATATTTCTGGTTTGAGCGTGTGCCTCATTATGGCATTATTCAGTGGATGTTTGTGCATTTCTGATGGGTGTCATCAGCCATGGTCCCAGTGCATAGCCTGCATCCTCCGGTAAATGATCCTGTGGGATATCCTCCCTAGTGAACATCTGATACAGCTGGGAGGTGTGCCAGATGTGTGAGTCATGATAACTGCCTGGGTTGCCAACACACACACATTTTTGATGATTCCTTTGGCATTACAAACAACTTGGCAGTTAATAGAGTGAAAGTCCTTTCTATTAATGTACAGCCTTCCCTGTTCCCCATGTGGTACCTTATTTTCTACATGTGTACAATCTATGGCACCCAGTACTTCAGGGTAGTATGCTACAGTGTAGAACTCCTGCATATTTATGGCCCTATCCTCAGGAGTACAGGGAAAATATATGTTGTCACTAGCATGTTGGAGCATAGCATTCATGAACTGATGGAGGATCCTGGATGCTGATGCCTGTGATACCCCAGCATGTTCCCTGGTGGTCTCTGAAAGGTAGCTGTAGCTAAAATTCTAAGTGCTACACATACCTTTGTCTCCACTGGGATGGGTTCCCCTCAGTTTGCCCTGGCTCCAAGTTGAGGGCAACAGAGTTTGCAGAGTTCCTGTAGTGTGTCTCTATCCACCCTGTAGTGTGCTACAATTTTTACATCATGTAGGTTGTGATATGTTACCTGGGATCTAAAAGCTCTTCTCCTTCTTGGCCGTGGTCTATTAGCAGCAGCAGCAGCAGCATAGACTTCAACCTGTTGCATATACATGAATTTAAAGTAACAGCAGCCCCTAGCATTGATTCTGTGTACACTCCTTTCCATGGCTATATTCCAATAGGTTTTGGAATCCGCAGGAAAAACCAGCATTACGTCTACATGGTTGCTTTATAGCTTGTTGAGTAGCTCCTGCTTCTTGGATTGGGTGAGTAGCATACAATTCAGCTGCTTATGCTGTAATTTGCATACCACAGTGTTTACCTTGTTTGCACAGCTGTGCGCAACTCTACACACCATGTACAGCCGCTTACTGAATCCAAAACGATGTGCTACCATGTGTGCTTTGTGCAGGACTGTGCAGGCTTTATTGAATCTGGCTGCTGCAGTATTTACAATTGTTGCATGAAAATGCTCTCTGACATTTTTTCTGGACACATGATAGATCAAAATTTGCTTTCTAAAATGTCTTTCACATTAAAATTATTTTTGTTAATAAATAGTAGTTTATCATTTAAAATGTTTTGACCTACAGATTTGCTGTTAAAATGTTCCTGTTACTAAAAACTATCAGCCTAATTCCTGGTGTGCCCAAACAGTGTTAGAACAACACCCAAATAATTATCCTTACTGTTCCTACCAACCCAAATAATTATCCTTACTGTTCCTACCAACCCAAATAATTATCCTTACTGTTCCTACCAACCCAAATAATTATTCTTACTGTTCCTACCAAGCACAATTTGCTAAAGTGAACTGATTAAAACTAGTAATTATACCATGACTGGCCATTAATATTCCAAAACGAGCACGTTGATTGGTCAGCTCAATTAGCGTGCCCTTTGTAAATCTGAACATATACCAATGGAAAAAGGTCCAGTCACCCGGAATTTTTTACATTGGTATATACAAAAATAAATAAATAGTCCAAAGCAGCAAATAAAGGTCTTGTCACCAAAGGTTGTTCTGCTAAAACACAAGAACACTTTAAACAAAAAAAATAGCAGCAGCACCACTCGGATTCCTTATTTAATGCCAGTAAAAATGATAAAATAGCAGCAGCACCACTCGGATTCCTTATTTAATGCCAGTAAAAATGATAAAATAGCAGCAATGTGTACAAAATGTTGAGCACTTTTGGACTGTGCACTTCTTCAGATAAAAAACATTCATTTGAGCAATTATTTTAAAATAGAATGGCAACCAATCAGGTTCTAGAACTGAACCCACCGTTTTTGAGAGTGGATTTTAAAGGGACTACCTAATTTAATCCAGGGTGTCTGTGTGCTGTCAGTTTAACTATCTGTCTAGTTTTATTCCAGTTCTGTATCATTTATTATGTCTCCCCCTCTGTGCCCCTTTCTTATATTCCAAATAGCCTTAAACTTAAAATAATGTCCCTCATTATTGGAAATATGCCTAAATAAGGCATTACGTTCATTCTGTGTTCTTAAAGAAGACAAATGATTTTGAATCCTAATCTTAAATTTGCAATTTGCCTTACCTACATAATAACAGATGCGCATTTGGCATGTTGCAAGGTATACCAAATTATTATTGTTGCAATTTGCTCTTGCCCCAAAATGATATTCCCTGCCTGTAACCGGGTGTTTAAAGGTTGCATTTTTATCTATACTGTTGCATGCTTTGCGGGTCCCACAATGTCTGGTCCCCTTACTAACTATTGCCTACTTAAATACTTTCTTTCCTTCATGACTTAAAATATCCTTTAAGTTCTTATTCCTCCTGATCCCAAAGGTTGGTTGATCCACCAATATCCTTCTCAATTTATCATCTGTCAATAAAATTTTCCAGCTGCGCCTGATTATTTCACACACCCCATGAATATTATTACTGTACGTGAGCATGAGTCTGAGTGTTCTATCATTTTCAATCCTATTGTTGACCATAGGTTTACTGACTCTACCCTGTTTAAGCCAAGGTTGCATTTCATTACCCCTAAGGCCTCTCTGTCGCTGAGTAATGTTCAGAACTCTATTGCAGTTGTAACCTCTTGCTTCAAAATGCCCTACCATTTTGGTTACCTCTTCCTTGTAGTTCAAATCTTCAGTACATAGCCTAGAGATCCTTCCCATTTGTCCCGTAACAATATTGTCAAATGTGAATCTGGGGTGCATACTATCTTGTGTAAGCATATTGTTCTTCCAACAATCTTTCCTATATAAGGTACTTTTGAACCCCATCTCATCCTGCATGAGTCCTACATCCAAGAAATCTATCATGGTCTTTGAAAAATTGATAGAGAACCTGAGAAAGGCAGTAGTAGATTCCAAATAAGTTACAAAACAGGTCAGTTATCTTTTATTTCCTCCCCACAGCAGGAAAATATAATCTACAAAGTGCCTATATTACCAAATTTGCATAGGTATTAGCACAGACAGGATGGAGAAAATATTAGAACAATCAGGTACGTTATTCAAAACTAAAGACATGTACCTGATTTTCCTTGTATTTCCTCTAGTCTGTCTGTCTCCTACCCCTAAACTGTCTGAAACATTTTTTTTTAAAAAAAGAAAAGAAAAACAGAGCAATGGAGACCTTCTTTTCTCCATTGCTTCCTTTCCAAAGCATTGATGTACTGACTATGCGTGGGAACGCAGTACATCAAAAAAGACAACAGGATATGTACTAGCCATGGAAGGACAGTACAGCACTGTTATGTAAAGACATTATTTAAGAAAAGTAAGTATTTTTTTTTCTTAAACAATGTGATGGGATGGTGGCCTAATGGTTAAAGTGTTTGCCTTACAAACAAAGGTGCAGTGTTTGAGTCTCACAAGGGATAATTGGCTAGGCTTAAAAATGGCTCACAAGGGCAGTTAACCTAGTACTAATCTATGAACCTATGAATCAGTAATCAACTGTGTGGTATATTAAGATTTACGCACAGTTGGCCTTATTTAATCACTTGGGCTTTGCCATCTTGATTAAACCACACCAGTGGTGAGTAAATCTTAATATACCACAGCAACGTTGTTGGTTATTGCTTAAATCTACCTTCCTTAATTTCTCTGAAGCATTCTCCCCTTGAGATCTCAGCTTCAGAAGAAGTGTTGCTAAAATCTGTCTCCATATAAGGACTATGTCCTTGCAGACTGTCATCACCAATAATTTCTTCTGTTGCCTTGTGGTCTCCACAGAAATGTACTCTGTTTATCATAATGTTTATGTTTCTCTCATTTAATTTTATACAGCTCTGCAGTTCAATCTCAACCTCAGTCAGTTTTTTCGCTAATATCTGTATTAAATTTTCTTGCTTGGGAACAGGAGAATCGAGTAGACAGTTGCACTTGCTCAAAACTCATTGCAAGCACTTATAAACCCTAGCACTAGACCACCCTATAATGTAAAGAAGGACAAGGCTCTCTATTCGACCTTATCAGCCATTCAGTAAAACAGTTCACTATATCTATCCAGGCATGTCCAAATGGCAGATTCAGGTGTACTCTCCAGTCCAACTAGTGAATCTGGGCATTTTGAGGCAATCTTACAACTGCCTCATGTACACAGATAACCCTCTCTTCCTACCACCAAACACTAATACATGTGAGAGATGCAATTATACAGCCAAACTGGAGGCTAAGCTCTCTCAACTCAAGACTGGAACAGACAGTCAAGAGGAGAAGGGAAATACTGGCATCACACCACCAGTATCACATAGACCCATTAAACCAGCACTGGCAAAAAACACACATAAATACATGAAAACATACTCAGAGGCTCTAAATAAAAAAACTACAAAAGCAACAGAGACCTCCAAAGCAGACATCCAAGCAACCTCCACCCCCTAACACAAACCATGAAACACATACTTCACAAAACCAGTGTGCCACGCAATCACAGCCCTTAAGGCAAAATAACATACCCAACATACTAGTAATAGGTGACTCTGCAGTGAGGCACACTGATGTCCCACTCACTAGGCTGAATAAGGGAAGGTTACTGTTAGCTGCCTTTTGGGTGCCAGGATCCGCCACATAACACAAGCACTCAGGTCACTCCAGAACAAGTATAAATACGACTTTATCATTGTCCATGTTGGTGTGAATGACCTGAGCCATACCTCCCTGGACTACATGAAAAGAGACATGGAAGAGCTCTCTGATCATATAGCTCAGGCTGGTATGACCCTGACCCTAAGTAGCATCCTGCTCTCACCAAGAATGATACCAAGGTATAAAGAAAAAATTATCAATTTCAACAATTGGCTAAGTTTTTGGTGTCATTCAAAGGGGATCCAGTATCTGTCCACCTGGGATGACATGCTCGAAAAGCCACCCTGCTTCTCTAGAGATGGCTGGCACCTGTCACACTTAGGCTTTCGAATACTGGCCAAGGCTGCTGCCACCCCCATAGTGCCTTTTTTAGGCAAGGCTCAAAAGTCAAACCAACCTCCGTAAACAGCAGAAGAAACAAAAAACTGTAGGTAATGCTACTCAATGCCAGAAGTCTAAACCTCAAACTGCACACACTTGAGGCACTCCTCAGTATGGCGAAAATTGATATATGTGCAGTAACAGAAACCTGGTTTAAGGCTCCAGAGAGCACCCCAGCACTACCAGGCTACAACTCATACCATACATTTCGGCCACAGAACCCAGACAGAAATACAAAAGCAGGGGAGTATCCATATTCATCAAGGATACCCACACCTCCAGGTTAGTGGCACAGCACGATGCTTCAGAGATCACCTACGTGCAACTAACAATGAGCAAAACTGCTATTCAAATTGTAGCTTGCTACAGATAAGCCACCATGTCCCAGGACCCCCATTCTGCATTTCTGGAAACACTGGGAAACATAAAGGTCCTACCAAACACCCTAATATTGGGTGATTTCAATTATCCAAACGTTAACTGGGAGAACTACTCAAGTACTAACACACTTGCCCAACATTTCCTGGAATTTATAAACTCAAACACCCTAGATCAACTGGTCAACACTCCCACCAGAGGTGACAACATATTGGACCTGGTCATCACTAACATGGGTGACCGGTGTTCCACACCAGAGGTCAACCCCTCGCTGGTTAGATATGACCATAAACAAATCACTTTGGATATCCAGATTCTATCCCCACCCCCAGACAAGGAAACCACCATGAAAAACTTTTCAAAAGCAAACTTCACATTACTTAAGACTGAGGTGGAAAGTTTCAAAGCCCCCATGCTAAAGGATAATGCTGTCCAAGCTGCAAAATCCTTTACTAATTAATTCTACGGGCACCTACAAGAATGCATGGATCGTGCTATCCCAAACAAAACTAAGACTCACTCTTCCAAGAAAAGGAAACCAGTCTGGTGGCCCCCTACCATAAACAAGCTATACAATAGAAGGAGGAAACTGGTACAGAAAAGAGTAAAATCCCAAGAAGGGAAGACATCCCTGATCAGTATCAGCAAGAAACTATGATCCCTCATAAAATCATCCAAGGCGAGCTTCGAAAGAAAAATTGCCAAGGACTCCAAAGACAACAAGGCATTCTTTAGCTATGTCAAGAATCTAAGTGGCAATGCTCGGATCTGCTCAGAGTTAGTGCAGAATAGCATAAAATACACTGGACCGACTGATATCGCCAACATCCTGGCAGACAGGTTCAGTCCAAACTTCACCCCCCTCTCACCCCCAAAAGGGCCCATAACCATACCAGAAGAATGTAGAGCCCCTGAAATCACAGAAACTCATTTTAAAACAGCCCTCTCCAAAGCCAAAAACACAGCATCAGTGGGAATGGAAGGTGTCCCAGGCTGCATCCTACACGAGCTCAAAGATGAACTAAACCCTCACCTAAACACACTGTTCAAACTCAGCCTCTCCACAGGCTACGTACTCATAGAGTGGTGCATAGCAATGGTTATTCAGCTTCACAAAGGTGGAGCCTCAACAGAGCTAGGGAACTATTGCCCTATAAGCCTGACTAGCTTGGTCTGCAAGGCTATGGAGTGAATCATCATGCAACTCATTAAAGAGACATTGGGAATGTCCAAACACTGGACCCTACCCAGTTCGGCTTTGTTAAGGGCAGGTCATGCCTCCTAAAGTTGGTGGACTTCTTTGAGACAGATACCAAGGCTATAGAAGCGGGAAAGGTGGTACACACAGCCTACCTAGACCTCGCAAAGGCCTTCAACACCATTCCCCATTCTGTATTATAGACAAGCTCACCAGCCTGAACATAAACCCCTATGTCACAAGATGGGTTGTCAACTGGCTCATGGACAGAACCCACATGGTGAGAGTTGTGGGAGCTAGGTCCATCTCTAAACTGGTTACAAGTGGCGTTCCCCAGGGCTCAGTCCTTGGACCCCTCCTGTTCGGCCTATACTTCTCAGAGGTATAGGCAAGCACAGGAGGACTATGGCTGACCAAGTTTGCAGACGACTGCAAACTAGGGGCTATAACTGACACTCCAGCTGACACAGACATCCTTCAAATGGGTCTCACTGAGACGGATACCTGGTGTCAAAATCATGGCTTCAAGCTAAATGCCAAAAAGTGCGTAGTCATTCCCTTTGGAAAAAAACTAAGTGCCCACAAACTACCACATAGGTGGTAGTCCCCCTAAATATGGAAGACGTAATAAGGGATCTGGGGACCCCAGTAGACAGTAATCTCTTCTTTGATAATCACATTGCCAAAGTGGTTAGAAAATCCTTCTATGTGGCCCACCTAATCACAAAAGGGTTCACATCCAGATCAAAAGAGGTCATTGTGCCCCCCTACTCATCAATCATCAGACCCATCATAGAGTACAATGCTCCATTTGGGATGTACCTTACAAGACACCTGCAACAGCTGGAAAGACCACAGAAGTACCTCACCAAGAGTATCACTGGCCTCAAACAGATGCACTATGCAGCTGGACTGAAGAAACTCCAGCTGTACTCGGTTGCATACCGCCTACTCAGAGGTGATCTCTGCCTGACATACAAGGCCATGTCCAACCCAGAATTGATGGACATTCTCCACTTAAAGAAAACCATATCTCCTCGAGCCACATGCTCTAGGGAGCTAAACCTCACCACAACAATAAATAGGACATGCTGGAGGGATAGATTCCTGTCCCAGAGACTACCCATGCTTTGGAACAAGATTCCAATCTACATTAGGCAGAGCTCCTTGCTAACACTCTTCAACAGAAACCTTGATGAGTGGATGGGAAACAGTGGTTCTGCTGGACAGAGGCACAGGGAACTAATCTAAGGGGGTGGTGAAAGCCAGCACATTCTGGCTAGGCTTATAAATGCCTTCGGGCAGATAGCCTAGTACCTACCTATGAACCTATTAATTTCTTTATCAATTTTATTTTTCTTCTACTGACCACATTCTATTCACATTTCTAAGCACTCAAAAGAGTATCTATGCACTGCAGCTAATGATCTATCCTAAAACCACTTTCATGGCATCACCATCTGTGAACAATGCACTCAGAATTTTATAAACTAAATCCATGAGATGATGTTTGCTCTTTATACTTCTGCAGAGCAAAAATACTAATATTAAAAATAAACATTTATTTCAGGACTTATCATTTGCTGAAATATATTAACTGCACCTTTAAGACTTTCTGTCAAATAAATACAAATCACGGACTTTAAAGAAGTAAACTCGTCATTGTACCTCTGTTCTTTTTTCAGTGAACACTATACCCCATTTTAATTGTCCATATTCCCTGTTCATCTTCCTGCAAAATTAATTAAATTATGAGATGTTTTCTCTTGATGAGTAATAGCTCCCTGCAGGATAAGACAGAGGAAAAACTTGTCTAAGCTTCTAGCACTACTTCATTTCTATATCTCGCAGCGATGTAAGAAAATCTTTCACTGAGCGAATGATAGATCTCTGGTAGTCATAATAAAATAAAATTATGATGTATGAAAAAAATAACAAAAATAAATATATAAATAAATAAACCACAACAATCAGCTAGAAATGCCAAATGTATTTAATAGGCTTAAAACTTCAGCAAGCAATGCCTAATCAAGACTCAAAAACAGCAAAATACATCACTTTCGATAACTCTAACAATTAAAAGCTAAACTATATAATTAGGACAAATATATGATCAAGAGCCTCCATGTGAGTTCATTGTTAAGTTCATAGGTGCATTAGTGTGTACTAGGCTAATGGCCCTGGAGCCTTTACAAGCCTAGCCCATAGAAGTGCCTTGGCATTGTGCCACCTGACATTAGTTCCCAGTGCCTCTATCAAGCAGAGCCACTGGAGTGATCCCTGGGGTGAACTTTCTATTTCCCATCCACTCATCAAGATTTCTTTTGAAGAGGGCCAGTGAGGTGCTCTGCTTAAGATGTATGGAAAGACTATTCCATAGCATGGACAGTCTCTGGGTTATGAACCTGTCCCTCCAGCATGTTCTGCTGATTGTGGTGATGAGGTTGAGTTCTCTGGAGCATGTGGTGCAGAGGGATTGGGATTTCTTTATATGTAGCATTTCTAACAGAGCTGGGTCAGACATGACTTTGTAAGTCAAGCAGAGATCGCCTCTTAGTAGACGATATGAGACAGAGACCAACTGGAATTATTTGAGTCTGTCGATGTAGAACATGTGTTTAAGGCCTAGGATCCTCTTCGTGAGATACTTTTATGGCCTCTCCAGCTGTTGCAGGTGTGTAGTGAGGTACATGCCAAATGGGGCATTATACATTATGATTGGTCAAATGAGGGATGAGTAGAGAGAAATGATGACCTCTTTCTTCCTGGATGCAAAACCCTTGGTAATGAGATGTGCCACATAGAAGGACTTTCTGACCACAGTGGCAATGTGATGGTCGAAGGAGAGGTTGCTGCCAACCTGTGTCCCCAGATCTCTTATAATGCCTTCAGTGTTCACTGGGCTCCCATCAATGTGGTAATTAGTGGGAACTGAGTTTTTCCCAAAGGGGATGACAACACATTTTTGGCATTAAGCTTAAGCCCATGGTTTTGACACCAGTCACTGGTCTCAGTGAGGCCTTTATGTAGGATGTCTGCATCACTTGGGGAGTTAATATGGCTCCCAGCTTGCAGTCATCTGCAAACTTTGTAAGCCAGAATCCCTCCGTGTTGGCCTGGACTTCTGAGAAGTAGATGCCAAACAGTAGAGGACCCAGTACCGATCCCTGTGGGACTCCACTCATGACTGGTTGGCAGTCTGACTTGGAGTCCGCTACTTTCACACTATGGGTTCTCTCTGTGAGCAAATTTGCAACCCACCTAATGATATAGTGGTTGATGCCTAGTTTGTTGAGTTTATCAATAATTTCTAAGTGATGAATGGTATCAAAGGCCTTAGCCAGATTGAGGTAGGCTGTATGAACTGCCTTACCTTAATCCACAGCTCTGGTGACTGACTCAAAGAAGTCAACCAGGTTGAGTAGGGATGATCTACCTTTAACAAAACCAAATTGCATGGGATCTAGAGTTTGGAGATTACCTATAGCCTTGTTAATTAGGTCCATGATGATGCACTCCATAGCCTTATATATCAGACTCAGCAGGCTAATGGGGCAATAATTTCCAGGGTCTGTAGTCGCTCGTCCTTTATGTAGAGGGATGACTGTTGCAGTGTGCCATTCGGTAGGGACAAAGCCTGAGGTGAGGCTGTGAGTGAACAGGGCACATAGATGTGGTGCCAGTTCACTTTGTAATTCGTGTAGAACAGAGCAAGGGATATTGTTGGATTACATGGAAGCTGTATTCTTGGCCTTGGACAATGCAGCTTTAACCTGTGCTGCAGTAATGCTGGGTACCTGGCATTCTTCTGGTATTGAGATTGGTCCTTTGGGGGGGGGGTAAAGCTGGCACTAAATCAGTCAGTCAGTATGTTGGCAATATCTGTTGGCTCAGTATAGGAGCTACCATTGTGCAGTATCTCAGAGCAAATCTGGGTATTGCCATGGAGAATCTTGATATAACTATAGAAGGCTTTGTGGTTGTTTTTAGTATCTGCCACAATTCTGCCTTCATAGCTGGCTTTGGAGGTTTTGATGAGGGATCTCAACTTTTTGTTGAAGCTGATAAGGGAATTTTTCCAGTCTTGGGACTTCACCTTTTTCTGCAACAGTTTCTTCCTTCTCTTGTGGAGTTTATTAATGGCAGGGGACCACCAAATTGGCTTCCTTTTTTTGGAGGAGCACGTCTTGGTTCTGTTGGGTATGGCTAGTTCCATGCATTTAAGTATGTGTTTGTACAGTGCATTGGTGTATGATTCAGCAGTCATGCATCTATTTTTCATTGGCATGGGTGCCATGAAGTTAACTACCTCTGTTTTTATAAGTCCAAAGTCAGCTTTTGTGAAGTTTTTCATGGTGGATACCTTTGTGGGGGTTGTGGGTGAGATGTGGATTTCCATGGTGATTAGTTTGTGTTCAGAGCTAACCAGGGAGGAATTAACTATTGGTGTAGAGCAACGGTTGGCCATGTTAGTAATAACCAGGTCAAGGATGTTGCTTTCTCTAGTGGGGGTACGAATGAGCTGGTCCAGGGTATTGATGAATTCCAGGAAGCGTTGGGCCAGTGCACTGGTGCATGAGTAGTTTTTCTAGTTAATGGAGGGGTAGTTGAAGTCACCTGGTATGAGAGTGTTGGGTTAGATCTTAATAGATTCCAGGGTGCTTAGGAATGTGGAGTGAGAGTCTTGGGACATGGTTGGTGACCTATAGTAGGCTATGACCTGAATTGCCATCTTACCCAATGTAGCTGCACCTGGAGTATTTCAGATGCATTATGCTGGGCTACTAGTCAGGAGGTGTGCATATCCTTTATGAATATGGCAACGCCACCATCTTTGGAGCTTTGGTCCATGTTCTGGGGCTGAAAGGTGTGGAATGAGTTATAGCCTGGTAGCACAGGGGTGCTTTCTGCTGCTTTAAACCAGGTCTCAGTTACAGCACAAATGTCAATGTTCTCCATTTTGAGGAGTGCTTCCAGTGAGTGCATCTTGAGATTTAGACTTCTAGCATTGAGCAGCATGACCCTCAGATTGCAGTTATTTATAGCTGTTACAGTGGTAATTTGGTCTTTGGAACACTGCCTAAGAAAGGCACTATAGGGATGGCAAGAGCCTTAGCCAGTACCCGAAAACCCAGGGGTGACAGATGCAGGCCGTCTCTTGCAAAGCATCAAGGTCTGTCAATCATGTCATCCCAAGCAGACAGATACTGGATCCCCTTAGAATGACACCAGAAATTTAGACAATTGTTAAAGTTAATCATTTTCTGTTTGTACTGCGGTATCATTCTGGGTGATGGTAGGATGCTGCTCAGGGCTAGAGTCATACCTGCCTAGGCTACATAATCTGAGAGCTGCATCATGTCTCTTTTCATATAGTCCAGGAAGGTGTATCTCAGGTCATTCACACCCACATGGACAATGACAGAGTCATACTTGTACTTGTTGCCTAGTGACCTGAGTGCATGTTCTATGTGTCAGATTCTGGCACCTGATAAACAGCTGACTGTTACCTTCTCCTTATTCAACCTAGTGAGTGGAACATCAGTGTGCCTCACTATCGAATTACCTGTTATTATTACATTTTGAGTGCATTTCTACCTTGGACGTCTCTGTTGTTTGGGTAGATTTCTATTGAGAGCCTCCACGAAGGTGGGTGTGTGGTTTGTGTTTTTATGTGAGGGCTGCGATGGTGGATGTCCTCGAGGTTTATGTGTTACATGTGGTGTGGTGCAGGTGTTGACTCTGACCTCTTGGCCAGCTATTCCAGTCTTGGCTGGATAGTGCATGGCTTCCAATTTGGAGATATGAGCCCATCTCTCAGAAGTCTGAGAGCTGGGAGGTAAGAGGAGAGGGTTGTCTGTGTACATGAGGCAGTTGCTACACTGCCTCAGAATGCCCAAGTTCACCAGGTTAATAGGAGAAAGCGCAGGAAACTGACCTTTAGACATGCCAGGAGGGATGGTCATCATTACTAAGAACTGGAGCTGTTTTCTTATAGGACGTCTAGTGCTGATAGCACTTATGTGTGCTACAATAATTGCTACAAAAAGCCTGATGAAGTGCTAGGTAAATAAGCTAATTAAAGTGCAAGAGAGAAAAGATCTAGCAAGATCTTAAGGGAAAAACTGAAGAGCAAACATTCTGGCACTGGTAATATTCTTTAAATTCAGTGCACCCTAGCACACTTGAGCAAATGCAGTTAAATGAAAAAAACGACAAATCAAATGCAGAAAGCAGTATAATCAGAACAAATACAGAAAATCATAGTGACTAAGTGTGAAGTTTCAAGATCAGCCTATCCTCCTGTGTTAATAAAGCAATCTCTAAATAATTCAAAAACTATAGGATTCAGAGCACAAATTCTCCCCGCATTGTGCCACAAGCCCATATTCTGTTACAGTATATTCATATATTTTAAGTTTAACTCTATTAATATATGAATATTTGCTTGAACTGTTGTCACTTATTGTGTTTTAGGCATTTATTTAACCCTTACATTTCTGATAAGAGACCGTGCACCTTTAGCATGTCTCTAGTTTCTAGAATGGAGAGCTTCAGTGACTAAAGCCTCTGGTCATTCAATTTCTTCATCTTTCTACTCTTTTGGTTACTTTCTTTTTTAGTCCTTTGTACAGACTGATGTCCTCCTATGTATGTGGCCTGCAAAACCACAGAACACTCATGGTTTAATGTTGGCCTTCATAAATGTAATAGAGAGGGAAGAGGGATGTGCTTTAGTGGACAATGGGGCAGAAAAAGAGGATATCCCTACAAACTCAAGGGCATGCTTTAATAAGGGTAGGAAACAACAGTGTTTAAAACAGACAATTAAGGTCAGTTTGCATATATGCCATGAAATGTCCTAGCCTGTAAACATATCAGTTTACAAAAAGAATAACTTACTCTCTAGGATGAATAGGAAAAGAAAGGAGAAAGGATAGGATGAATAGAAAAAGAAAGGAGAAAGGATGGATTATGGAGATATGGAGATAGCGGCTGGCCATGTGGCATGGAAAGAATGGAGTCCTATCTATAGTGAAGGTGACTCAAGTTAACTAATGAATGAATGAATGAATGAATGAATTAATTAATTTATTTATTTATTAACATGAAATGTCCAGTTGGGAAGCTGCATTTTCAGTGCTGTTACAAAAAAAAAAAGATTCACCCCGGGATTCATGAAGCTCGGTGCAAGGCCGGCGTTAGGCTTGCGCCGACCGTGTGGCATGAGGATGGTGCAGTAGCGCCAAATGCATAGTAATGAAGGTGCACTGCCGACACAGCCACGTGCACAGGAAAGGAGTGTGAGTGCATAGGGCATGCTGAAGTGCCGCACGGAGGCGTGGAAACGGCAGCTGTCAATGTGCAACCTAAAATGCTTGCATATAACAGGTTGCAAGATAGTAACCATGTCAGTGTCCCTGGATACTGAAACATATGCAAAGCATGCAAGAATGTACCTGTGAACACGAAGCAAACAGAAATGCACAGTAGGGAATAACGGGTCCCTATCCCGCGAACAAATGACATGGAAGATCGTGTGGCCGTAGTCCAACGCAGTGTAGATAGCCATACCAAGTGGAAGTGAAACGCATAATATGTTAGCGATCTGCCAGTAGGTACATTCAGCCCAATGGTGAGGGTCACCAGCTGACCCATAATGTGAGGGAGGGTACACAGCTGGGCAGATGTATCCATAACAAAATACATGAGGAAATGTAGATATCTAGCGACTGTATGTCTGAATTATATCCCACAAGGCATGTAATAGTCACATACAAAAGGTATGTCTGTATTTCACATACCAAATGTGATAGGAAATAGAATAAGCATGTAAATGAAACAGAAGGAGCATGCAAACAGCCACAACAATAAGGACACATGTAGGCTGAAAGGAACAGTATTATCCGTACCGTCGACTAGGATTACCACATGTCCCACTTTGCGAGTGACAGTCCCTCCTTGGGCAGTTGTGTCCCGACAAAAACCTGTAACAATGGCAAATGTCCTGAGATTATAGGACAAAATTATTCCCTATACATTATGTAATAGTTGCATTAAAGAGGATTTCTGTATCTAAATTACATTAATGTTATAAGAAACAGAATAAGCAACTGAACTGCTACAAGGATAAGCTTTGATATAGGCAAGAAGTCTAAGTTCTATCCTGTGTACTGACCATGGGTATGTGTCGGCCTGTAAAATGTGATGTGTGTACCAAAAATGTCCCACTTTGGCCAATTGAAAAGGTGGCAAACCTACCGTCGACTGTGGGGAGGTGTTGTCCACTACAGTCGGATATGTGTACGGAATATATCCCATCCTGGACATAGGAAAAGGTGGCATCCTACCAATGAGTACAACAGGCCACCAA
The DNA here is from genome assembly GCF_019279795.1 of Protopterus annectens. Lineage (NCBI taxonomy): Eukaryota > Metazoa > Chordata > Ceratodontiformes > Protopteridae > Protopterus > Protopterus annectens. The sequence goes on along the minus strand of NC_056732.1, from coordinate 788,259,658 downwards.
AATCCGGAAGTCAACGGTACAAGCCGAACTTGTCAGGATGTGTCACAGTCGAACTGGTAGTACCCGGGTATACCAAACATGTAATGAAAGAGAAGTATGGGTGTGTACCTATATGTGTGAGGTATAGCATGTGGAAAGCAAACATGGCAGGGTAGTCCACACAGCCATACAGGTACCAGACACATGTAAGGTATTCAATGTGTTACTCTGGCCGTGTCATGGGCCAACAACCGAAGCACAGATGTATGGGGTATGAGGAATCTGTGTGTGTGGGGTGGATGGGTAATGGTTCAATCCTCGAAGGCGATACTGTGTCATATGCAGAATAGGTGAACCGGAGCTGTATGAGGGAGCAGCGGCTGAAGCTGAAAGAAACACAAACACATGTATAAACAGCTGCAATACAACCAGACAGACCATACTGTAGAACACAATCCCACAAACAGATGAATATTGAAATGTGCGATACAAATGTATAGGTATGTCACCAGCACATACCCACAGATTGGTCCTGATGGAACTGGCCATAATAAATGCAACACACCTGGATGGAACTGGCCATAACAAATGCAACACACCTGGATGCATAATGGACTACCCAGCATCCCCTCCACATCACACAACCCGCTCCCATACCTGAAAGTCCACCAAATCCAGCCGTACTTGGCCTACTGGTGTGGTGCAGCCACAGCTACACATAGTGTCCACTATGCATATGTAGTAGGTAGTGTCACCCTAGGCAGTTGCAGGATTGCACATGACCTCAGCACATTTTCATAACTCCAAAACGATGTTCGGTATACCTCTTGTTGTGGATCGGTACAATTTTTGGATATCCCTCATGGGATATGTAACCTGTGTAAACATTAGAACGGAAGACACGAAGTTCAGTCCTGTAGATATCTGGATAGAAGTTGGAATGTGCATTAGAGGTGTACGACACTGTCCAGCCCTAAGTGGTCATGCATAACCTACTACCCAGGATCAAACACTTGCCCGTAATGCACGTGTCCCGACATGAATAAGCAGAAATATATTGCACACATTCGCATAGTGGCAAATGGTATAAGGGTGATGAAGGCACTGACGTAAACAGGATAACCCTGATCTACTGTGTGAAGGGTTCTTAATGTGTGTGTAGGTGTGACCAACCATACCTGTCAACCTCTGAGAGCAAGATATCTGGACAAAGCCGTGAATAAAAGTATATCTGTCAGCCTCTGAGAGCAAGATATCTGGACAAAGCCGTGAATAAAAGTGGGACAAAGGCCCAAAAGTATGGGCAATTTGTAAAGAAACTGAGAAAGTTGATAGAATAACAGTTTGTACATTGGCATTAATTTCCTGAAGAGTATGAAGTCTGAAACACATGTGTCTGTCATTATGTTCTGACTTCAGTCTTTAATGACTAGCTACTGATTTGCCAGAAAACAACAGTGTATTACAGAGGTCTGTACATATTTACAGTAACAAACCTTCACATTTGTTTACTGTACCACTGCATACCTATAGTTAATTCATGTCCAAAATAATAATCCTCATATGAATGCATACAGGAAATAGTCAAATGTGAATGGGAACACCCCTCACCGTGGATTATGTATTGTAACCACCCCCACCCATATTATGTATTGCCAACATAAAAAGCTGCTGACAGGTGCCGAAAGACCTGTGTCTGTAAACACAGGTAAACCTCTATAAAATGGACAAATGCTGTCCATGTGCTTCGTCTGACATTTGAACTCGGTCAGGGCAGTTCCATTCACCAGGCGGACAAGCCTAAACCCAGATCACCACAAGAACTATAAGCCTTGGAGTTCTGCATATCCTTGGCGTGATTAAATATGCAGCTTGGGTCCAGAGCAGTAGGGAATAGGGAATGTGTAATATGTAGTACCGCATTTTTCCCAGCAGGAGAATGGATGTCTGTGTTGTAAGTGAAGCGGTGAGGCGTATGTTAATGTAGCTATGTACTATGGGTATGCATATAAATGAGTCAGAACACCAATAGTATAGTGGTAACAGCATCCGGCCAATGTGAATGCAGTCCCGGGTCAACTACGACTTCAGCACATATGAGTTAATGAATGCATGTGTGCTGTAAAGACATTTAAATATGTAAAGGTAAATGTGTGTTTCGCATATGTCCATTAACCGGATTACAGATATTGTACTGGTACCGTCACAATTAAGAAAGCCCACGTAAGCACAAAGACTTAGTAAACATATGTAACCCACAATAAGCATATGCAAGTGCGCCTGCACGTGTGTAATCCGCTCACAGCATAGCAAATGAATGCTGTTTTCTACACGTTTATTTATATATCTATATATGGATATATATATTTGTGTATAGATATATATCCACAGACTTAAACTAAATAAATATATGAAAGAAAGAATGTACAGACATCTATAAATATATATATATATATATATATATATATATATATATATATATATATATATATATATGCACACACACGCACACACAAACACACACACACACAATTACATTAATCGATATATACATAACAAACACAGAAACATTTGTCCTTGTAGATATAACACATGCACATAAATAGGCTACGTCATAGCTATTATGGATAGACATACAGACATGCAAGAAAGGTAAATACACTGCTGCTTTCCAAACCATTGCCCGGAAAGTATCAGTGTGCCAAATCTGCAAGTTCTACTATTTAAACATGGATATAGGTGTCCTTTGCAGGACTCCAAAAAGTGTTGTCTACAAGCAACGGCCAGTAATAATCGACACAAAGGAAGTCACATCTGCAGCTACAATATAGCTGTACATGCAACAATAGCTTGTGCAAGGGTAATAACACATGGGTTGACAGAATGTATGACATATGTCCCGATACGCGGAGAGTGGATAGTGCTTAGAAGTATCTTCATACTTTATTATCGCTCACATTAAATATGTCTATGACTACTGTGGAGGTGTGTCAGATATGGGAATCATGGGTATGCAAGAATGGGCCTAGGTTCACATATGTTGGTTGGCACAGATTTATTAGGTCCGCCCCATGGGAGTGATTAATATTCTTATGTGGGTATAGCACGCACCTATACCTTCCAAAAATGAAGAACCCAGCTACTGGATATTGTGTAAACCATTGGGGGAAGACGTAGGGACTAATATCAGTGTCATGTAAGCGATTATCATGGACGTACATGCGTATGAATAAGATGGTAACCATACCTCTCAACCTTTCAGAATAAGACATCCGGACAAAGGCATATTTAAATAAGTACAAATAGGGACTATGTTAAATATTCCTCTGACAAAGTTAGAACGTTGATAGAATAATGGATAATTCATTAGAATGAATGTTTTGAGGGTTATTAGTTATAAACTACTAATGTCTGTCATTATTATCTAACCTCACAGTCCTTAATGACTTGCCACTAATCTACCAGAAAGGCACAATAATAACAAAGAAGGAACAACATTATAAGTCTAAGTTCAGGACATTTACCCAACATGTGTACAGTTGAGAGGTATGAAGGTAACACTGTCCTAAATAAATGCAGAGAACTAGTGATATCAGGTGGACAGGTGTGAAGAAAGACGAGATGACAAATGACAAAACATGTATAAGTCAAAAGCATGTACCTCGCTAAATGTGAATGAATACTTATGCCCTGTGATAGTCAATGTGGAAGGTTAATAGTGTCCCTCAGGGTGTTATGCAGTGTCCCCGATACAGTGTCCAGTCTCCCACACTCGCACGTGAGTTCTGCCACTGACGGACATCGCAAATACCGGCGAACACATAAGGTAGATGATAGCATAATATGTTTTGATTAGCACCTGTTGGATTTTGTGAGGAACACAACACTCTTGGTGGGTGTGTCCTGCAAAAGGAATGTAATGGCATCTGGCCTGTGATTTCTTCTTGTGTGTAGTGGTGTAATACAATGATATATCTTGTATCAGAAACAGATACATGTGATAGGAAACAGTATTTTCGACTATACTACTACAAGAACATTCTGGAGGTATGAAAAGCGCTGAAGTAGTCAGTTCAGTATTGACCGCAGGCATGTGTTGGCATGTCAAATGTCACAGCTGTATATATATATATAGTACCTATAGGGCTGTCACCGTTACAAATGATGAAGGTGGGAGCTGCTTTGTAAAAATGTCAGACGTAGCAGGTCAAACCATACCTACAGCCATGCATACTCCACAAATAGACATATTAGTACACAGCAAAGCTTAGGCCAGGGGTCATGGAGTCTTGGCCGGCGTGTATGAGCAGAGGAAGTGTAGAATAAGGCAAGATGTCTGCCGAGCTATTCAGCAATATCCTGTAGGGGTGTGTAAGGCAGCCCCTAAACCGAACGTTGCACGGACAATGTTAGGATATGCAAATTACCCCATTTGTAGGTGAAAGCTATGCAAATTATGTAAATCTGTGATACATGTAACAGTAAGCTGTCCGTGCAAGAATAGAGTTATGTGCCGAAATGTACTCGGATGTTAACCGAGTTACGTTCTGCAAGTAGCTAAACGGAGCAATATCAGCTGCAAATAAAGGATGAATTCAGTTGAAGAAGCATGCCAATGGCCAAATATAAGGCCAGTGGCATATTTTTCCATTGTAAATTAATAAAACTCTATTTGTCCTCCTCCGATCTCCGGTGTGTAAGCGAAGCGCAGCGGCGCGAAAACACGCTGTGCTTTTAAAACAAGAGAAATATTTAAAATACACATAGACATTGTAATTATCATTAACAGTTAGTTCACCATGCAGGTGAATGGCAAGCTAAAAACAAGATGGCTACTGAGTACTAGTTGCGATGTGTAGAAGCTCTCTGTCAGAGATGTAACCAAGCATTAGTAGGCAATCCGATGCAATTGAGGCTGAGGATAGTGAATCACAATTTGTCATGCCATATTGGCCTAGCCACTACAGTGGAAGAGTAGGTTAAGGGGAATATCAGAGTAGAAGATAGGTGACATAATGAGTGTATAAAACACTGTAATCCTATCGGCGCAATGTGTCACATGTTTGCTGTCAGTTACTCATCAGTGGAAGAGGCGTGTTATGATTTATCCTAGGTACAGTCAGGAAACTGATGGTGTACACCATGGATATCACTGAAGTTTCATGCGAACCTGCTGACAGTGTGTTCGCACCTGTGCACGCCTGTAAGCCCGAGTAAGCATGTGTGCACACGTGTCAGACCGTGTGTGCACGTTGAAGAACGAGTAAGCTAGTGTAAGAATGTTGAAGCCTGTGTAATGTCATGTAAGCCAGTGCACACTTTTGTAAGCATGTATAAATCTGTACTATACACATCACACACGTACTGCACACTCTGAAACGCATGCTGCCAATACTACACACGTCAGTCAAATGGCACATGGATGGATAATAAATCATCAGAATCAACAGTGCTGTAAAATATACTACATTGATGGTCATAGCTGCAATGCATCATGCCTGCTTACATACACCTAGAAGGATATCACACTTTGTGTTAACAACATTTTAGCATTAATACAGTACTATAAAGCCACCCTGAGCATCAGCACCATGTTAGTCTGTTCCTGCATCTATGTTACACATTACAGATGGTGGCACAGGTGTCATCATATGCACAGGGTATGGTGTTTCTTTTCCAGAGCCTGTCATTGAGCCATCCAAGCAACATGTAAGTATGTGTGTGTGTGAGGGACAACAGTGTTTGCATAGCTGTTTGCTTCATGTGTGTGTCTGCATGTACACAGTTTCAGCATGTGTCATGCATATACAGGAGGTTGTGGGACAGTCACAGACCATACCTGCCAAGCTGTACAGATCGCCATTACTGGCCATGGACACCCCTGCATGCATTCAACAATATTCCAGTCCTGCACCTGTCAATGTATACACATACATTCTTGGGATCTGTATCACAACCTGTGGATAAACGGGAGTCAGTAATGTTAACCTGATTTGCATAGTAGTATCAGGTAATGCATAGTCATATGAGCCATACTCATCCTCCAAAGTAACGACCACTGCTGACTGTTGCTGAGATGTGCACACGACCGTTTAAAGGTGCTGTACTATCATTGTTGTCAATGTCCCTTGTAATACCCAGCAACAGAATAACTGGTCACTACACAACTATAACCCAAGATCACTACAGCACACAGTATGTGCACTATCACAGAGCCATAGCAGATTTACATACATGAAAGGTGTTCACGTACAGATAATGCAGCACATTCAGTAGTGCTAATATAAACATACATATCAATATCTATCTACATTACATATATAGAAATAGAAATACACACACACACACTTGGCAGGGTTGTGATCAGAACACAGACCTAACTACCTTATCACACTACAGCATTACGCATGTACAGAACACGCTACCGTGATTACTAGATCACAGCATTCACACAGGCATACGTCCAGCTTGTTGGCATCAGCATCAAAGGCAAAGACGCCGTACGGATTCTACGGAGAGTGAATAGTGTAAAAGCAATGTACTGTTGTCATGCAGCGGGAAACCTTCACACACACATGCACACACACACACTTGGCAGGGCTGGGAATCGAACATACACGTAACTACCTTATCACACTACAGCATTACGCATTTACAGAACGTGCTACCAAGATTACTGAACACAGCACTCCCAGAGGCATACTTCTAGGTGGGTGACATCATCCTTAAAGGTAATGACGGCGATAGGGAATGTATGTGGTGTGAGGCATCTAAAAGCATTACCGTGTCCCCAGGCAGCTGGTAACACACACACACACACACACACACACACACACACACACACACACACACACACACTTGGCAGGGCTGGGAGTCGAACATACACCTAACTACCTTATCACACTACAGCATTACACATTTACAGAACGCGCTACCGAGATTACTGAACACAGCACTCCCAGAGGCATACTTCTAGGTGGGTGACATCTTCCGCAAAGGCAAGGACGCCGATAGGGAATGTATAGAGAGTGAGCAGTCTGAAAGCATATTACTGTCCCAAGGTAGACGTAGACAAACACACGGCAGTGGTGTGATCGGGGCAACTAAATATCTACGAAGCACCACAATAACACTACATAGATACAGGATGTGCCACAGACATTACACCCTGCAAGACAGTCAGCCAGTGTGTTCAATGTAGGCATCCATCGTGACGTTAAAAATGGACATCTGGTGCCTGGATGTCCACCATCACTATACAGGATATCAATGGCCATGCCCATACACAGAGGCACGAGGTGTCACTGGCCATGCCCACACGCTTAGTATCACACGTCCATTTGGAAGGTACTGTGAGTCCATCTACACAATGGCGTACTGGGCATGCTCACACACTTAGCAGTTGCAAAGGGCCGTCTTGCATGCACACGGATTCTAAACATGTAAGGGCACAGTTTGGAATGTACTGTGTGTCCAACTACACAGCGGCGTACTGGGCATGCTCACACACTTAGCAGTTGCAAAGGGCCATCTTGCATGCACACGGATACTAAACACGGAAGGGCACAGTATAGTATTATTGTCCCCACGTACATGATGGCCACTCACATGTATTGACCAGTACACACTCAGGAGCCATCACAGATGTCTCAGGTGCAGATCACAGAGGTACACACCACAGTCTACAATGTAGCCCTCAGACACCACCATGTTGTTGGACCAGCAATACATCAACACAACACCGTGTGATGCATGAAACAGTGGACTGTACATAGGTGTACAGCAACTGTGCAGACTACACATGTATCGACAGGGCTCCATCATGTGTTATGCATTGCAATGATACCACTGTACATAACCAGGTCGGCTCTACACATAACAGGGGCCCTGGGTCTTACACAGCTGTGACAGATGACTGTCACTGTACACCAATGAACACACATGTTCGGATATGTCATACATGTAATTGCAGTGGATATGTGCATGTACCACACACACAAAACACATATGTACATAGCATAGCTTTTGCTGTCCTCTGTGCAGACAAATGGCTACAGCAATCATACGCACGCAAATGGGAGGTGGGTCCATGGCTGTTGAATGCCAACAGTACATGAGGTAGCAATGTTGACCGAGGCACATTCCCTCTGTACTAGTTACCCATGACACCCATCATATCATACAACAGTCCATGTGTTATGTATGTTAACACACGTCCACCGATTGCAATGCAAACAAACATGGCTACATGACAGGCATGTAGGACCAACACACATGTACAAACTGTAGTGTACATGCAGCTGCCATGCATGTGCAGTAGCTGATGTAAGTAACTCATCTGTGCCGAACTAGAACATGCAGTTGCAATGCAGCCCCATTATTGACACCTGTATATGGTGACATACTGACAGTATGGTAAGATGTACATCAGGTATGGATGGATGTGTGTATGTAAAGTGGTAATCCACCTGTGTAGATGGATGTTCACCAGGTACGGCTCACAGGTGTGTCACATGCCATCATACCATTACATGTGCAAACAGTACGCTATGTTACTGTTACCTGATGGTGAAGACATAATACCTACACAGCGGTCAGGTGTTACAGACTGTACGTCACTCGACACCTGTAACACTTACATCCTCCCGTATGCATATAGCAGCACAATTGCCAGACATAGCGTTGGTACACATAATGCGGCCAATACTGCTGCATGTCTGTCAGATGTATCATCATATAGCAGGTGTATCATTCACAATACTGTCATGTGTGTTTGCATGTGTGACCATATATTCCACATATGGTGGGGAATACATCCCAATTGTGACACATCCCTGTACAATGTTGTAGACATCTGTACATACTGCAGTGTGGAAAGCATGACATAGGCAGGTGTGGTGTGTGTATCACACACATCAGCTGTCCGTATGTGTATGACAGTTGGTCTCCACAGTGTGTGTGTGTGTGTGTGTGTGTGTGTGTGTGTGTGTGTGTGTATGTGTGTGTGTGTGTGTGTGTATGTATGTATGGCTGTCTGGTGCATGGAGTGTGGGTGTATGCTACCATACGGAACAGACAGGATCTCAACCCCTCATGGTGATGCAGTCAACTATCCTGTTGATGCCATCGGTCTCAGCCATACTGGCTACCTGTACATGTCCCTTCTCTGTGTCGCATTGTGTGGGTGCACAGTACTGTGAGGGTGATGACCACATAGGCAAGTGTCCTCACCTCAACACTATGGGGTGTGCGTTATAGTGTTGTCGACCCCATGAGTGTGGGCATGTTCCTGTACTGTGACAGGGTATTACTGCTACAAAGTGAGGCCTCATGCTATCATGCGGCCTCTAACTTTATCATTGTCCAGACTGCTGTGTACAACCCCTGCACCATGTCAACATACCTGTGATGTGACCTGGTATGGATGTCATGTCTCTAGTCACTGTAGCCTATTAAACTGCATACAGACTGCTGGATCAGTATATGTGTGGACATCTGTGGTATGTTAGACTTTCCAGCTGTCCGGTTGAGGCTACATATAGCATGCTGAGATCACCATACATGCCTGTGAGTACTCCAGAGTTACACATGGGAGACTGCAAACACTGCTACCTGTAGACACATGCAAGTAGACCATAAGGAGGGAACCTGGGCATCATTACCAACATGCTGTTACTGTTGTTACTGAGACACATACTGTGAACATATAACAATGCATGCTACACCTGTACTACATGGTTGTGCACATATAACAATGCATGCTACACCTGTACTACATGGTATGTCTGCTGCGTGTCAACAGTACACAACCAATGTAATATACACGTCTCTTACCATTCTTACACAACTAATGTAATATACACTTCCCTCACTAGTCATACACAACTAATGTAATATACACATCTCACTATTCTGTTCACCCTGTGCATCAGACCATTTGAGCATGTCCTTGCACCGGTGGTGTGGATGACAGGGATGTGGCACAGACTTCATCATATGCACAGGGTGATAATGTGTGCCAGGGGCATAGGCTGTACCAATGGGTGACATCATGTGTGTGGGTAAGGGCCGGTGATATGATTGGACATGTCTGTTTAGTATCCATGTGGGTGTTGTGGTGCCCTACAGATGTGTTTGCTGTGTGCGTGTATGTGTGCACACAGTTCTGCCTTTTGTGAGGCCTACACAGGGGTATTATTGACAGCTCCAGATTGTATAGACCAGGTTGTACAGCTCACTTTGTTCGGGCACGGCCATGTGACCTGTGCCTGCCAGGGGTTGCACGGGCACTACCAGGCGGAGGTACAGATTGGCTACTGTCCGATGACACATGTCCACTGGAACTGTGTCCCCACTGGGAACGTCCAGGGCCATGTCCACATGGCCTGCTGTGTCCTGGTGTGGACAGCACAGCACCAGCTGCACTGCTACTGCTACCGGCACTATGGGAGCGGGCATGTGAGGTGGCATGCTCACGTCAACCTGCACTAGGTGGTGTAGCTGGCCTATGTCCACATGGCCTATGCCTCACTCCTACTAGATGTTCCAGCACAGACAGCTCACGCTCATGGATTGCCATGCCATGGTCAAGGATTCTGACCATGTCACCCAATCGCCTGTCCAGAACATCAGTGATCTGCTGTTGAGCATTTGCCAATGCCTGGATGTTGTCATTTAGGGTATGGATAGCAGCCCTCTGCAGCCTCTGCCCTTCTCTGTTCTGCCATTCAGCACGTGCCTGTGCCGCCATTACAGTCTGGAACATGCATCTGGTGATACCAGCTGCTGCCCTCTGTCCTGTAGGTGCATGTCTGCCAGAGGTCCTCCTACGAGCAGCACCGGCTACATGCCTGTGTGGCACATCTGCAGACATTACACTGACACCATGGTGTGGAGACACACCATCTGTAGCCACCACATGTTCCTGTTCCATGCTAACAGACGCTGACTGTCCTTCCTGTATGGCCACTGATGATGCGGTATGTGTTGGCAGCAGAACTGTGTGCGGGGAAGAGGGGGACATAGCTGGGATGGCAACCAGTGGCACAGATTCAGCCCCTGACAACTCTGCCTGTACCTCATGCATATGTTCATCACTGCTAGTATCTGTGGGGACACTAACATCAGATGGACCGCAGGAGGGTAACGCACCTACATCACCTGTGAATGCAAAGAAAGACTCTAAATTACAATAGACACACACACACACACACACACACACACACACACACACACACACACACACACACAGACACACACACACACACACACACACACACACACACACACACACACACACACACATACACTCACACACACACACACACACACACACACACACACACACACACACACACACACACACACACACACACACACACACCATGCATGTGATTTGACAGATGGCATGCAGCATGCCTGTGATACAGCTAACGGCATGCAGCTCAGACATTAATAGTGTTAGTAAGCATACTCCCTGGGGTGCACAATACATCAAGCAGGTGTCATATCAGTAGCCATGCAGTTCACACAATCTTGGTAGTATGCATGCATCCCTGTGATACACCATGTGGACCAGAACAGGATAACAGCACACATGGCTGACGTGACCTTGACATGTAATCTGCTGACATGTGCATTAACATGCATACATGTCTGACACAATGGTGTCCTGACATGTACAGCGTCGTAATGGCCATCACATTGCGGTGTTGTCTGTATGCCCTACAGATAGAATGCATGTTTAGCAAATGTGCATGTGCATGGAAGGGTAGTGTGAGCCATCTACATTGCTCTACAGTGTGAAGTACAGACACTGTGCCATTGCATGGCATCATGAGGCATCTATATTGCTATACAGTGCATAATATGTACACATTGCATAGCCATAACTGCATGCATACCCATGACATAACTGTGGATTGTGACCCATGATGCTGAAGTGTGTACACACCAAACCATGCTGTGTCATGTGGCAGGTCACCGAAGGACCTACAGATGACACCCCTGCACAACTACAGAGTCTTAGCTGCTGGGCAACCATGTCCACACATAGCGGACTTGTCAATTCACCATGTCCAACATGACATTGCTGTACCACACACGCGAGGTGCACAGCTAATGGTGATGTCCTACAGCAGCAAGGGAAATGTACAGTATCTGTGGCCTGATGTGGTGTCAATGTCTGTGGAAGCTGTAGAGGTGACTACTGTCATGCTATGACACAGGCATGATGTTCAACACATCTTATATGGCAGACAGTGACACCTCCACTGGCTGTGCACAGGCTGTTAGGATGTCCAGTGTACCACATCAACTGTATAATCGGTTAACTAAGGCTATAATTGGACCATGTGTGGATAATGTGAAACAGGGTGTATACACATCACATCTACTGTGTGGCTACGTATCTCTGGCCATCCCCCATGGCCATGTGAGCACGTGTTGGACAAATGTGTGTGATGGCTGTCTATCACACATGCCTGTGTTGTCCCATATGACATACACCCATAGATGTCAGCTATGTCACCATCCACAGGGCTATGCAGACAACAGGTTGTATGTGGGGTATGGGTTATGGGATAGTGTGACATTATTGCAGCCAATACACTATGTGTCTGGGACATGTCAGATGGCACATCACAATGTGTGCACCCATTGCAGGGGCATATGACACAGTGGTGACTCCTGTGGGCTGCCCATATCACAACTCACTGTGTGGTACTGTTTGCATACTACAAGTGCTGTTCCATTGTATAGTACATATGCCTCCATTGTAGAACACCTTCACTGTTGTATGCACAGCTTACCACACATGTAGCAATTGACAAATACTCTGGTTTCATGTCGGTGTATCATTTCGTTTGTATATATTGCACATGGGTGGCCTGTGTGAATGATGGGTGACGTGACCAGTATATCGAGAATGGAATGAACATCAAGTGTACAAGTGTTAACTGGCCACATGGCGAATAGATCTATGATTTTACATGCCTGATACTGATGACAGTCTCACCTGCAACGGACTCATGTCTGTGCGGCATGCCAGAGGTACCTGTATAGGGGTGACACTGCAGTATGAACATTATCCATGACTGTATGACAGCCACAGGGTGCACTGTGCATGTTAACACATTCACCTGTACAATAGCATATAGTATGCACATGTGTGCATACACAGGGTAGCATACTGTAGTATGCAGCATGTGTGTCCACATACCATGCATATGTTGTTACATTACATAATGTACAGTGATGCATGCACGTAAATGGGATATAGTAGCCATATGTGCAGTACTGACTTACCAGGAAACTCCAGGCTCATTGGTTGGGAGACACCCACCTCCACGATGGCAGATAGTGTTTGTGGATGCTGTTCTGAGGGTGTCCCCAGACTGGCCAGTAACTCCTCAGTGTGTGTGAGTGGGGGCTGGGTTGGTGGCCCACCACCTGTTCCAACTTGTTCCCTGGCGATTGCAGTGGCATGCTGTTTGCATGCCATATCAGGTCCGTGCAGTGTCTGCGCACCTGCTGGTAGTTGCGGTTATGGCCACCCACATCATTCATCCTCCTGCGCAGATCCTGCCACACGTCGTCCTGCTGCTGGGCATGTTGTGGCAAATGGCTGAACAACACTTCGTAGTTCTCATGGAGGTACGGGATGAGTACATCATCCTCCTGGTGGCTGTAGGCTGGAAGGCGCGTACAAGGCATTATCTGTAAGATATAATGATGGTGACAGGTCACAGTTTCAGAGATGTACAGAGATACAGCTGCACATACATTTCTATGACATCTAGTACATCTGCACAGTTATCTTTGCAAATCACCATGACACTGACATGACTGACGTGTTTGTGTCACACACATGTAATACCTGTTATGCATTGGATATCATCACCATATATGTGTGTGTCACCTCATTACATTGTTCATACTCCATGTGAATGCTGTCTTGATGTGGGCATGTCTGTTTGCCTGCACTGGTGTTCTTACCTATCTGCACATGCCTGGATGTGTCCACGGTATTGCTGTTGACCTTGATGCTGTGTATATATCACATATCAACACAGACTCAGCCTTATTGGACTTGAGCAGTGACAATGCACACATACGCATGGAAACCTGTACATGCATGTGTTTTGCCATATACATCTACACAGCACTGTACAGCTGTTCAACATCCTGCCACGGATCGCCTGTGTTGCACATGTGATAGACATGGGACAATGGCTAGTCGGACATCATTCACAGGGATGGTTATCAACCATAGCATGTACGGGCAAGGTTTCCTAGCTGTAACCGATAGCCATTATGCCACCGCGAGGTGCATCAGTGCCACATTACTGATCCAGACAGTTGATACTACATCTACCATGCAGCCATCACACCAAGTATGACTGGGATGACATGTGCAGCTTTGATGGACAGGGTTGCATGGTATAGTGGGAGTATGTCACAAGTATGGCACAGGGATCTGTCCAGCATGTGGCGATCCTAGTATTAGTACGGTGGATGTCCATGTCGTATGTCTTTCAGATCAGGATATGGACATGTAGCATATCCATCATCATGTTGCAGCAAATGTCTTTATGCAAGGTAGACAGCATGCTGCATAGTAGAGGTGAGGATTGTGAAGGCTGGTATTGCCCATCCACGCATGGCCATTACCCCTTAAAGGTGATATGTGATCCAATATTGGTCACCCCAGTGCTGTATATGCCTGTCCAATGATCTCTGTGCTCATGGATGGCACCCTGTCATGACATGGGTACCTCTTATGACTACCTACGGGGCCTGGAGATGACACCAAGTCAGGGAGGTGTACTGCACAGCACCATCCCTTACACAGTGTCCATAATGTTGACCACAGCCTAGGTGGTAGTTAATGGGTACAGGGATGTTCACCTAGCGGTGACAATGCTGATATCATCCATCAGACTGTGCACATATGTCACACACCTCACCCACACAGCCCATTCTGTATGTTGTTCCCAACACTGACACAGCTATTGCTCATAGGTTATGGCCATTCACATCCTTACATACACAGTTGCCTAACATTTGTCTGTGTGGTATGGGCTACAATGAGGGTGGAGTACAACACATTAACCCTGTTCTACTGTAGCTGGCACTGGTGTGATATGCACATGTCACTCTGGCACCTTTTGTAGTTGTGAGTCTGTCAACAGGCCACTGGTAGAACACTCCTGTGACATACAAAGGTATTTGTAATCTAACATCCATACTGTCTTGTACATATGTACTGTTAACATCTACAGTGATAATGGTTCATGGACATGCACACCATACTCAGCAGGGTTATAGTGCGGTGCCACCCATTATGACTGTCATCACCACTTGTGGGTTGATATTATCCAACACCCTATCTGTATTGTATGTTCATGCTAGGCACTTGTTCAGGACTTCTGAGCATGTCATGAGCTACTGATTTCTATAGCACCCATTCCACACCATTTCCCACAGGTACACTGGCTGTCCTAAAATTTCCAGCTTGCTTATGGTACAACAGCTGCTGTACCCACGTAACTCACATATCCTGTGAGACATAGTTGTATATACAGGCATGTCCAACTGTCACGTACCAGTGCTATTGCCTGTCTATATGATGGATATGTCATACATGTGGCAATAGAGCAAATGTCTCATGTACACATTAAATGCTCGCCTCCCAACATACGACACTACAGCTTGTGGGGGATGCACTTATGCAGCCCTGCTGGGGGTAATGCTGTCACCAACCCTGACTGCACCTGACAGTCATGTTGGGATGTGTAACATTTGCAACACACCCCACACATCACATAGTCTCACATGATCTCCACCACAGGCCACACATACGAGGACAACTCGTGCAGTACCTCTCCATACTCTGTGTAGGCACCAGAGGCAGCCCCATCACGGAACACAACATCACCAACTTATAGCCCACAGACTCATGTGTGCCCATCACATACAGCCAATAGGGTGTTATAACATACACAACACACCAGTCATAGGTGACTCTGTAGGCGGTCACACTGCAGTTCCACACAGCAGGCTACACAAGGCGATAGTCACTTACATCTTGCTGTCGGGTAACTGGTTCTGCAGCATAACCTATGCACCCATGCCACACCTCACCAGGTACAATGTGACTGTCATTCTCCATGTTAGTGTGACTGCCCTGAGATGCCACTTCAAAGACTACATGTGCAGGGACATGCAATAGCTCACTAGTCTTGTAGCCCTGTAGGTGTGGGCCAAGCCCTGGGGAGTATTATGCATTCATCCGGACCCGATACCACTGTACAACGACTGACTGTGTCACTTCAACATTTGCGTATGCTTCTGCTGTCATTCCACAGGCATCTGGTATCTGTCCGCTTTGACTGACCTGGTCAAACACAATGCTTTGGCACAGATGACCTGCATCTGTCAGTCCTGGGAGTACAGATCACATGTGAGGCTCTTGCCACTTCTATACTGCCTGTCTTGCACACTTTCCAATAACAGTCACCGGCAGAATGGGAATTGGCAAGCAAGACATGGGGTCATGTGACATAATGCTTGCATCTTCCTCTGTAATGCACCACTCCAATATCTCTGCAGTGACTGGGACCTGCCTCTAGGCTCTGCAGAGCACACCTGCAATGACAGGTTATAGATAGACCATACCTTTCAGGCACATACCTGGACTGGCACACCCACAGATGAGGTGTGCCCATATCCCACTATGATGTACACACATCCTGGCTAGTTACTTAGCACAATGCATCAGAGGTGCTCCACATGCAACTAACTGTGTCCGGAACTGCTATACACATTGTAACCAGCTACAGATTCAACGACACACCCCACGGTTACCAGACCTCATTTGTTGGTGTACTGGACAGTAGGGCTCAGACAGCTACTACTGATGTGTGACTGACACTACCCCACACTTAACTGGGATAGCCACTCATGTACTGACACATCCATGAGTCATAACCTCCACTCGGCTGGATCAACCCATACGCACCACCTCCAAGACCAACATTATCCTTGACATGAACACTACCAACATGTGACTGGTGTTCCACACCTGGGGTTATCCCCTCATTGGTGGATTCCGAACATATGCTAATCACCCTTGTTAGCCACATCCTGGCACCACATCCTTCATGGCATACACAGTACATTATTACTACAACACCTACTACAGACGTCTTATGACAGCATTTGTTGACATCATGACACCCATGCAGATGGACAATGCACATACAAATGCTGAAACATACCCCAGTGCACTGCATTAGCACATACATGACTGCATGGATCATGCTATTCCACACAGAGCCATGATGGTACACACCAGATAACAGACGCCACTCTGGTGGTCAAGTTCCATGGACATAATGTACAACAACAGGTGGAGGCTGTTGCACAGTGGTGTACAGTCCCATGGGTGGAGTAGCTCACTGGTCAGCCTCGGTAGGGCCACGGGATCCCTCATCACATACTCCAAGACTAACTACGTAAACATTACTGTGACACATTCTGGGGTGTACCACAAGGCATTATGGTGGTATGTCAGTAGTCAATGGCAATACCCACATCTGCTCTCAAATACAACAATCACTCAGGAACATTACAGACCAAGGTGATGTAGGCAACATGCTGGCGGATGGATTCAATGCTAACATTGCACCCTCACACTCAGTACAGGGCCACAATCCATGCAGGAACATTGTGGTGTCCCTGCGGTCACACCAACACAGTACTAACCTGCACTCTATATGTCCTGGGACACTGGCCCCATGTCACCTTCCAAAGTCCCAGGCTGTGATGTCCACAAACCTCTGAATGACATGTCTCCCCACTAGGCCACCATATTCAGTAATAGCCTTGTATCAGACATTGTGGCCCCTGAATGGCACACAGCAACATTTATCACACTCCACACAGGTAGCGCCACAATGCACGTGTGGGACTATAGTCCTACACACCTGACTGGAATGTTCTGCACGGCTATGGGGCACATCATCATGGACGTCATTCACAGAGACATTGTTGGGCTCTGGTCCTGTGATGCCACCTGGGTTGGACTTGTTAGGGCCAGAGCATGGCCCCTACACCTGGTGGACTCCTTTCATACAGTTTCCAGGGTAGTTGATGATGGTACGGGGGTCCACACATCCTACATTGTCCTCTCATTGCCTTACAGCACCGTTCTCCATTCTGGTATTGACAACATACACATCCACCTGCACATCATACCCTATGTCTCAGGATGTTATGCAACATGGCTCATGGACAGGACACACACAATGAGGGTAGCATACCATAGTACCTACTGCATTTCAGTTACACTTGGCATGCCACAGTCCTCAGTCATAGGGCCCCTCATGTTCAGTATATGCTTGCCTGAGGTACAGGCTAGCACAGAGGGACTTTCCCTGCCTAGCTTTACAAACCCTTGCATACAAAGCACCATGATTGATCCACCAGCTGATACTGACTCTATCCATATGGGTGTCACTGTGACAGATACCTGATATGAATATTATGGTCTCAAGCTGCATGAACATCACCTTTGCATTACACCATTCACCCACTGACTATCACATAGGTGGTAGTCCCCTACATACATGTCACATTGTACATGTTCGTAGTACACACGTATGCCACACCCACTCCTGTGGTTACCATATTGCCACTGTGGCGTGGATATCCTTCTATGTGGCCACACTTATCTGTACTGGGTGTGTAGCTGGTACATAGGCACCCATTGTACCTCTGAACCCAAGACTTTTACACACATTCAAGGGTACACCATCCCATTTAGGGTGTACCTTACACAACAGCTACAGCTTTACATACCACAACATTAACACGCCTTAATGTTTATTGAGCTCCGACAGCTGAAGTATGCGGCTGAACTACGGACACCATGTCTGTACACATTTGCATACTACATACTCAGGGGTGACCTCTGCTGAACAGACAGGGCCCATGTCCACATCAATATTAATGGATATACTCCACATACGCGACATAAGCAAAAGCCACTGTGAGCAACATGTCCATGGATATGTGCACACACGCAACAATGTTTGGGATGTGCTTCAGGGTTACATTCCCAAACCAGACACTCACCATGCTTTGGAACATGAGTCCTATGTACATCACGCAGGGACACTCAGTAGCACTGTTCATGTGATACCTCCCTTGGTGGTTGGGAGACACATGTACACCAGGTATCACTGCAGTGGCTGTACTGTGCAGAGGTGCAGGTAACACATGGCTCTGCTGTTCACAGGACACTACCCTAGAGAGGTGCCACTGGTGTGAACACTGTAGTTGTGCTGACACATACACTTGCCAGACTGCATAGTACCCCACTATGAACCTGTGAAGCTATTACATGTCCTTTATGCATGGTTACTTGGTAGCCCTTCCGTTTAGATTAGCTATCATGCTATTACAATGTCCTGTGCCTACAAGCCATATGTATCCTGTTATTGTACATGCCAATAGACAATACCTTTGGTATGCATGATATGCCTGTTATGCTGTGTAGAATATCTGACATATCTACCTACAATACTATACATTACACATATTTTACATAGTATCTCATAATGCAAAGCATACTTGCACAGTGGGACCACCTTACACATGTCATTGTCATTATATGCCCATACACATGCCTACTGTGACAGTATATCAACATATACTATCCCCTGCTATGGCACATACTTGTTGGACATACCATACCACTGACGGCGGGTTGTATGGAATTGTTCTGTTTAAAGCACTCATGTAGCATCTCTTGTGGTGTCTTTGATGTGTACCTTGTGGCGCACTGCTGGACGCACAGTTTCTACAAGCGTTAGTATGCTCAGCAAGACATCACTACATAAATACCTTTTCCCACTTTATGCATTGCGGACACTTTTAATTAATGCAAACCAGGCTATACATACAGGAAATAATTAATACAAAACATGCTATACATAAACTTACATACTGAGTGTTCTACATACCTTTTTATCGTTCCGGACTTTCATCTCTATCTCTCTCACACTGCTTATCTCTCTCACACTGCTTAAACAGGTATATGGTATGAGCATACGGTTTGAATGTCTGGCAAGTCATCCTTATATACGTCGATATCTGTAACATGTGGTTCCTTGCTGCCAATTGGTGTTCCTGAGTGACTAATTACTTGCACATCAGCTGTGCAGCTACTCCATTCACCAATTATGCGGCAACAGTGGGGTATAATTGAATTCTCCACTTGGGCATTGCCCATTTGCCCTACCTTCAGGGAGATGGCCTGTATTGTGTTTTGTTGTGTGTAATTGCAACTGCTATGTTTAGAGACAAGTATACTTTGGATTCATGTCCCCCGTGGATTGTGTGTGACAGCTAGAGTATGTGGTTCAACATGTGGGTGTACCTGTCATCCCAACCGTCTGATAACGGACTATTGCAAACTAAACCTGTAACATCACCGTTTGTTCCATTATACAATGACTACAATTATGCATGGCGCCTTTAATTGTGTCTCTCACAAGGTATGTTGACGGTTCTGCAGATGTAATTGACTGACTGGATGTTTGTGCTGTTAATACAGTCTGTATTGCTATAGTTTCTAGTGTGGGGGATGTCAGTGGGTGTACGTAGCATATACAGGTGTGTGGGGCTTGCATTTCTACATATTCCATATATATGTGTGTGTGGGCCCGTCCCTAATTAAAGAGCTATCAGTTAGTAGACTTATGTTATGGAATTTTACATTGGGCCATTGTTAATTGGTTTCTATATAGTATGCAGGTGAGGTTGATACTTCCATACCTCCAGAATTGCAGCGATATGTAAAGGGATATGTCTAAATGACAGCTATCCCGTGTATTTCTATCCCAGATATTTGCAGTCATTGCGGTTGTGTTGGTAACAGAACCTCTTTGTCATGGGTTGCCACCTTTTCATATGGCCATTGTTGGACACTTGCAGGACACACAGCTGTGTTTACAGGCTGACACATAGCCACGGTCAGTACACAGGATAGCACATACTTTTATCCTCAATACATACCTATTGTTGTGGGACTTTGGCTACTTATCATATTGCATGTATCATTTACGTTTCTTACATACAGGCATAACTATTTAATGCAACTATTACATAATATATGGGACATATTAATGTCCTACAATCTCGGACATTTGCCCTTTGTTATGTTTTATGTCAGGACACACCTGCCCAGGGAGGGGCTGTCCCTCCTAATGTGGGATAGGTGGTAACCATATGCCTATGGCTAGCTATACCCACACCTACCGTAATGATCTACCTCCGAGTTGGCACTAACAGACACACGATGCGGACACACACACACACACATTACAGTCACACGGAGATGCACACAGCATCCTCAACACACACATACACAGACTACGGCACTCACAAACACAGTTGAACACAGTACCTACGTGAACCGCAACACCGGCAGCGGTAACTACATGTCCCTTCATATCGTCATACTATTACTCGCGGTTGTACTGTTCCGGTACTTTGTTCTTTCGGTCTTTCAGCCTCGTGGTTACACGTGTCGGCATGTTACACATTCCATAGTTGGCGGTATCCTATTTATTTGTACCTCCAAGGTGTTATGAATGTCGTTGATCTATCTATATATATTTGCAGATATATATCTGACAGGGAAAGTGACAGGCAAGCTACACCTTTCATTGTGTACTTGTCGGTGTATACCGTTTCCTGGACTCCGCACGTTTGTGTCTGTACCTGTCACATTACACACCTGCCATAGGTTAGGGTTACCAGCTGTCCCACTTTGCGAGGGACAGTCCCTCTTTGGGCAGTTGTGTCCTGCAAAATATTTGTAAACATGAAAAATGTGCTGAGATTGTAGGACATACTTATTTCCTATAGTTTATGTAATAGTTGCATAAAACAGTTATTCTGTATCTGAACCACCTATATGTTATAGAAACAGAATAAGTAAGTAAACATTACAAGAATAAGCATGTATCTAGGCAAAACAGTGAAGTTCTGATTTTCGTACTGGCTGGGTGTATGTGTCGGCCTGCAGACATCTGACGTATGTCCCACATTGGTCATTTGCAGAGGTGGCAACCCTACCATAGGTACATCTTGGCTAGCAATAGTGTTAGGTGATTCTATACATGATTGCGTGTTCTACTCCTGGCAGTGGTCGTTTTACCCTTCAGAGCAGGCGCTATTAGTACAGGGGTGAATAATGCTGGTTTCATCTGTTCTGGACATCATTGACCGTGATCTGCGCGATATTCAGAGAAGCTTATCCCTGTTTCGCGCATATCCGTATAGTCATATTTAAACATCGCTTACCAGCAGTGGGCAACGCATATTCCAGCTAACGTGTGCTAAACATGATCTGATGACCTGCATCCAACATGCATTACTCGTGCCTTCGGGATTAGTTTACATCCCTTGCAGGACGTGGGACCGGGAACATGCACGATGGTCACTGCATTTAACACATGGATATCTGGGATATGTATACGTGTTATGTCATTTTGTACATGGAGTATACTACGGCTGTTACTCCATACTGCACTCACATGGGTAACTCAGTTAGTTTACATATTGATGAGTCCAGTTAATGGTGTGTCCATGTGATGTTTATTAGATGTGCTCCAGCATTGGGCATGTATATCACAGTGAGCCACACACGATACTGTGCTACACCTTCAAACGACCGTAGGTGGGGCATGCTGGGGTGACGAATACCTGTCATGGGTACAACCCATACCTTGACACAACATCCATGATTTTATTATGTGGAGCCCCTCATTAATGCAGCAGGGACTCCGTGATGAGTGTGTGCAGAACAGTGCTTACACACATGTGCTCCCGCGATTGCCTCTGCTCCACTAAGTGACAGTTGGTTACTTGATGTTGTGGCAACAGTGGACACTGTTTGCCCCGTTTGGTGTATGGCCTCTGACAATCAGCCGTGTACCTACCGCTGTACCTGGGAACCTATACACACAGTACCACCATATGCTGATAGGCGCATGTACTGTTCAGGTGTTGACACTCCGTGTTCCAATAGCTGTTGTGTGTACAATGTTTGAGGGCTGCCTATGTAGGATTCACACAGTGGGCCACCTATACATTACAATTTACAGGTGGTCATGTTTGTGTGCCATCCATTTTACTGTGTGTGCAGGTGGAGAGGTATGTCAGTCCGTAGGGGCCTACACTGTCAGAGCATGTGCTATACGTTCCCTCTTTGCCAAGGCATAGGCATATTGGGCACACCTCCATCTGCCTACTGGGGCTGGCACAGTGTGTTCATGGTCTGAATCCCTCTGTGCCTGTGATGGCCTTGGCAATTGCGGTGGGCTATGAGGGCCTTCACCATTTTGTCCCTGCTGCAGCTGTTTCCGCAGGTTCATATTATGTAGCATGGCACATACTATGACGATGTGGGCACATGTGCCTAGAGAGTACTGCAAGGCTCCACCAGATGTGTCCAAGCACTGGAACCATGATTTCAGCATCGCAAACACATGCTCTATGATGATTCTGGTTTGTGCATGTGCCTTAGACATTCTTGTATGGGTGTGTGTGCATTTCTGATGGGAGTCATCATCCACGGCTCCAGTGCAAAGCCAGCATCCCCCACAAGTTGGCCATGTGGGATGTCCCCCCTGACAAATACCTGATACAGCTGTGAGACATGCCATATATGGGAATCATGGTAGCTTCCAGGGCTGCCAGCACACACATCCATGATAATGCCCTGGGCATTGCACATGACCTGGCAGTTGATGGAGTGGAATCCCTTGCGGTTTATGTAGTGCCTACCATGCTCACCGGGTGGTGACTTGATTTGTATGTGCATGCAGTCTATCGCACTCAGTACCTCTGGGTAATGTGCCACACTGTGGAAGTGACGCATATTGTTGGCCAACTCCTCCTGAGTTTGGGAGAAGTATATATGCTCATTGGCATGTGGTAACATGGCATCCAGGAACTGGTGTAGTACCCTGGATGCCAATGCCTGTGAGATCCCCATTATATCTCCAGTTGGCCTTTGAAAGGTACCTTTGGCTAGTATTCGCAAGCTTACACATGCCTTCGTGTCCACTGGGATGGGTTCCTCTCTGTTGTTTCTGGTTCTCAGGCGTGACCGGCACAGCTCCACTATTTGCTGTAGGATGTCACTGTCCACCCTGTAATGTTCTACTATCTCCAGATCATGTAGCCCCTGGTAGGTTACCCTTGGTCTGAACACTCTTCTCCTCCTCCGGGGCCTGTGGTGGTTGTTGGCATCCTCCTCCACAACACCGTCAGTCTCTAACACATGCTGATGAATCACAGCTATGGCAGCTCCCAACATGTACATTTTAAAAGTTCCCCGTGTGTTTACACCTATGGTGCAGTGTTTGGGAATACACAGGTGTGTGTAGGGTGCTTTCACACTTTATACTATTGTGCTGTGAACACCGGTGATGTCATAGGGTGTGTATGTACGATCGTAGCTACAGGGTATCTTATGTGTTTTACTACCGGAACTACTATTGTGGTGCCTTTGGTGTTGAATTACATTTGGCTGCCGTGGATTACCAATAGAAAAACAAACCGGAGCCAGCAAACAGTGATCAATTAATCTGTATTAAATTCAGCATCACAGCAAAATAATCATACCGGTTTCGCTGGTAAATTACACAGCCTTTCAGTCAGTGTATCAGTGTATCAGTATTTCCTGCTTCTTAAAGTGTGCAAATACATTTCTCATTGAATTTGGATATCATTAAGCTGAATCACATCAATAATAACAAATAAAAATAATGCTGATGGGTGTGACAACTGGTGCTTATACAATGCATTTGTGAGCAACATCTGGAAGTTTGCCCAATGTAAATGCACCACATTTACATGTAGCCATGTAAATGGCCCAAATCAAAAGATGTTAATATCAAAGACCTTTGCACAATTTAGACTTGAAAGTTCCGACAAGGATATAGATAATGCACCATCCAAACCACTCAGACTTAATATTTTGCAGAGTGATCCAGATGTTGCCAGGACTATTTGAAATGGTAAAACCTGAAATCTTATTTCAACCATTACAAAACTAGTGATATGAGGAGGCAGGAATAAAATACAAACTACTATTTCTGGACATAGTCTGTATGGTTGTTTTCCCTGTGGACATTGTGTAAACAAATATATATGCAGTACCAAGGAATTTTCAAGTCGCATTGTGCAAAAGGTCTTTGATATTACTCTTTGTAATTGTAGCACTGATTGGGCCATTTACATGGCTACATGTAAATGTGGCATTTTACATTGGGCAAACTTCCAGATGTTTAAGGTAACGATACGACTTGAACACTATAGTAATATTAAACAGAAAAAGCTCACAAATGCATTGTATAAGCACCAGTTGTCACACCCATCAGCATTATTTTTATTTGGTATTATTGATGTGATTCAGGGTGACCAGAAACAAAATTGGTTGGCATGACATTTTAAATAGAAAAGAAAAGTGGATCATTAAGCTGCGGGCTTTTCCTCCAGGACTTAATGAACATTTATAATGTTTCCAATGAGAATGTATCCCTACACATTTAAGAAGCAGGAAATACTCTGATTTCTGATACACGGATGAAGGCTGTGTAATTTACCAGCCGAAACCGGTATGATTATTTTTTCTGCTGTGATGTTACTAATTTAATACAGATTAATTGATCACTGTTTGCTGGCTCCGGTTTGTTTTTCTATTGGTATGGTTTTCTTTGGGGCCGTGCAATACCTACGCGCAGGAAGAGGTTGGTGGTGAAGTTTTGCCGTGGATTACCTCTTGACCTTCCCTTTACATTTCTGCATGTTCCACCTACCATTTTCTGGCATGCATCCAGCAGCCTGCTTTCATTTGTACTTTCCTAGACCAGGCTTATCTTGCGTAATGTGTGCTATTGCCGGTCTACTGTCGGTTTGCTTTGCTCTGCTATGACAGATCTCCTATCTTTGCAATCCAATGCCTCCCCTCCTTTCTTTTCATTCCAATGCCTCCCCTATCCTGTTTTGCAGGTTTCTGCAAGCAGACTTGTCAGCTGCCGTCGATTGGCCACCGTGAGGTGATTGGTGTTAATTGCTCATTAGTACTCCAATTACCCTACTTTGGCATTTCCTTCTTTTCTTAACCCTGACCTTCCTGTTTGTGCTATTGTTCGTGGCACATGCATCCACTTACCGGGATTCAGGCACGTTTTCATCCCTGTACACATGCGCTTTCGGGCACCATGTGTGCTCTCAGCTAAACGATTCTATACCTTCCTCCCCACCCCTGCCCTGCAGCTTTGCGTAGCAATGGCCAGGCCAGATTTGCATTGCTCCAATGTGCTTACTGCTATGGTGGCACACCCCTCTGCTGATGTCATGTATCTCCTCTGAGCCACTCCTCGGTGTTATAGCGCTGCGCCGTATGGTACAACCTTCATCCGGCGGGACGTTTATGATTCAGTATTACCTGCCTCATTTGCATGGCATTGACTACTAATTCATAGTTACTGTGTCGAACACTGTCGCAGGACCTTAGCAACCCTTGCACCTTGGTTGTGGTGTTCCATGCCTACCATTGCGTATTATGGTGTAAACCTGATTTGTATTACATTGCGATTTTATGACATTTTCATATAATTTCTTTATGTTCCTGTTTGCGCACACATGCCCTGCAGTTGTACTGTGTGTTACTGTGGACATGACATTGAATGTTGTTTTTTAGGTGTTGTGCATCTTTTCTTATGCCATTGGCTGTGTATTTAGCCATTGGCATATGTTAACTTTGTAATACATGAGTCTGGTCCGCTTCCATAGCTCCAGTGTTCTGTTTTGAAAAATGTAAACCATGTTTCTTGGTTTACATTTCCGTGGGCTTACACTACGCCTGCACCACTTCATGAATTGCTATCTGCCTTCATTTGCATGGTGTGACACTGTGCATGGGGTGATTAGCATACCTATGCCGTAGGCTGCGCAGTTCTGGCGTACGTTGGTAGTGCACATGGAATTGGATCGTACCTGAATCGCTCGTTGGCCATATTTGGCGTTATTCCGCCTACGCTACGCCTGCGCCTGGCGCAAGCTTCATGAATCCCGGGGTCAGATTTTTTTGCTGAAAAGATTTCAAGCCTGCATAAACTGAAGCACTGTTGGTGATTCCCTGCTGGGCGAGGAAAGTAAACCTATATTTTTTGGGCTGTGACTGATATAGCTGCTTTCTGTTTTACCTACTTTATTTTCTTTTCTATTTTAAGAAATCTGCTTGGCCGGGTATTTTTTTCTATGTGAGAAGTAAGAACTTAAATTATCCAAGCTGCACATTTCACAGTTTTTTCATTGCTTAATTGTCTCTTGAGTAATAATTAAATGCACAGTGAATTTCTGGCCATTTGTCTTTTGCTGAAAAGATTTCAAACCTGCATAAACTAAAGCACTGCTGGGGATTCCCTGCTGGCTGATGAATGTAACCTTTTTTTTGTCTGTGACTGATAGATCTGCTTTCTGTTTTACCTACTCCATTTTGTTTTCTGTTTTAAGAAATCTGCTTGGCCTGGTGTTTTTGTTCTATGTGGGACGTAGATTTGCACTGGGTGTGATGAGGGTGGACAGGCTCAGGAATAAGTATATTAGAGGGTCAGCCCAGCTTGGAAGGTTTGGAGACAAAGCCAGAGAGGCAAGATTATGCTGGTTTGGACATGTGCTGAGGAGGGATGCTGAGTATATTGGGAAAAAGATGCTAAGGATGAAGCTACCAGGTAACAGGAAAGGAGGAAGGCCTAAGATAAGGTTTATGGATGTGATGAGAGAGGACATGCAGGTGGTTTGTGTGACAGAGCAAGATGCAGAGGACAGGAAGAAATGGAAACAGATGATCCACTGTGGCGACCCCTAATGGGAACAGCTGAAAGAAGATGATGATGTGGGATGTAGACACTTACATTATCTAGGCTGCACATTTCAATTTTTTTTCCACTGGCTAATTGTCTCTTAAGTAATACTTAAATACAGAGTGAGCTTCTAGCCCTTTGACTGTTACTGAAAAGATTTCAAGCCTACATAAACTAAATCACTGCTGGTGATACCCTGCTAGTGTTTTTCATGCAACTTCCCCTTTGTTAGTGTGCTTTTTAAACCTGGTGATTTTAAGATGCCCTCTCCTGCTGTAAAGTGAGCTTAATATGCACCTCCCTTTCTACACTGCTGATAATAGTGAATTATTTACTTTTCTTTGCACTTTTATTGAAAGAATGCATTTTGCCTCTCGTCTGTTCTGCTGATTTACTCAATCTGAACTCATTTTCTACCTAGCTGTTGGATAAAGTAATGTATTTTTACACTCTAGCAAACATTTGTTTTTACATCAAGAGGTAGGGGATTTTTCCATCTAGTGCTCTGGGAGGTAGCCTCGTCTGTTTAGGTTGGGGAAACACTTGACATTTTTTCATCAAGAAAACAAGTATATTTTGTGTCCCTATTGCACTTTTTAAATTGCATATCTGATTACTGCACTTTTTCTGCTTTTGTACTGCTGTGACTGCATATTTTCTGCACTTGTTTTCAACTGTATTTTCAGTCTAGATAGCATAATCTGGATTCAGACCTGCTGAATCTAGCCTGTTTTTTTACACTAGACCACTGAGCCAGCCATCTTACATTAAAAAAGGCTCCCCTGCACCTGTGGTAAAATAGTAGCCTAGCTTAAAACTGTTTAATTTCACATGTATTTAAGCCTCACATTTGCTGGTCACTGCACATGCAATGGTGGTTAGCAGTACCCTGGATAGATGCAAACAACTTAAAACACATTTTTCCCTAGAAAACTGTCAGTGGAACCCTCACAAGCTTACTTTTTGCATTAAAGTCATCTTAGTTGTACTCTGATCAATGTTGCCACACCTATCATCCACAACCCTCAGTTTAACAACCCTTGATATTCCTTGTCCAAAAACTGCTCATACAGTAAAAACCTGTTTTAATGGACAGACAGTTTCCCCTCAATTCTCTGGCTAGCCTGATTGACATGGGAATACCGAGGCAATATAGTAATTGCCTCATGTATACTGACAGTCATTTACTCCTAGAGCAAACAAATATCCTATGTGAGAGATCTAAGTACACTATAAAACTGGAGTCACTTCTCTCATGTAACAACAAACTGAATACCATACAGGTTGTCAGTATGCAGTCTTCACCTCTCACACAAACTAAAGGCACAACATGTAGAGCCACAAATGTGGAGGTACTCACTAGAAGTCTAACAAAAGTTCATAAACCTCCCAAATGTAAACAAAGTGCACACACTGTTATGCAAATAGAAACCACTACACATAATAACACATACAAATGTGTCTCAATAAATAAGCTCCTAAGGCAAAACACCTCTAAATTAAATGTTCTGGTCATAGGCAATTCCATAGTGAGACACGCACAGATGTTCCCCTCACCAGGCTGGTCAAGAAGAAGGTCACTGTCAGGTGTCAGGATCCATCAGATCATGCATGCACTCAAGTCACTCAATGGAAGGTACTGTTAAGACTCATGTTGGGGTGAATGACTTGAGCTGTACCTCTTTGGACTATATGAAGAAAGACATGACTGAACTCTCAGACTATGTGTTCCAGGCAGGTGTGACCCTAGCTCTAAGCAGTATTTTACCTTGTCCAAGGATGATGCCACAGTATAAACAAAAATGATCAACTTCAATGACTGGCTTAGCTTCTGGTGTCAGTCTAGGGAGTTCCAGTATTTATCGGCCTGGGATGACATGGTTGACAGGCCACTCTGCTATGCCAGACGTGGTCTGCACCGGTCTCCTCTAGGCTTTCAGATACTGGCAAAGGCATTTGCCTTCTCCATAGTGCCTTTTTTAGACAATGTCAAGTCAACTAAATTTTTGATGTAACAAAATCCACCTGAGAAAAACTCAAGGTTCTGCTGATTAGTGCTAGAAGTTTAAACATGAAGCTGCACTCCCTGGAAGCAGTCCTTACCTTGGAAGATGCTGACGTCTTTGTAGTCACTGAGACATGGTTCAAGGCCACAGAGAGTACTCAGGCTGTGCAAGGCTACAATGCCTTCCACACATTCAGACCTCAAAATGAGTGTGAAAGAACCAAAGGTGGATGGGTATCCATCTTCATTAAAGCCAAGTACACCTCAAGACTGGTGAAACAGTATGACTCTCTCGAACTACTCCATTTCCAATTAACACCATACCACATCATTGCTAGCTATAGATCTGCCTCCATGAATCAAGAAAAGCACACCGCCTGCCTGGACTTACTGGAATAACTCTGCATATAGCCCAACACCTTAGTCATAGATGACTTCAACTGACCTTCCACTAAATGGGTGACATATATGACTGCAAACACACTTGCCCAGGGGTTCCTGGACATTGTTAATTCAAATGCGCTGGTACAAATATTCTGCAGCCCAAGGGGCTCAAAAGTCCTAGACACAGTACTCACCAACATGGGAAGTCACTGCACTCCCCCTTGTTTGATGCCTTCCCTGGTAAGGGAAGATCATAAAACTGTCTTGTTTAAAGTTACTATTGGACCTGACACCCCCACAGGTGCAAAAAAAAACTAAAGAACTTTACCAAAGCTAACTTCAGACTACTAAGCAATGGTATAAAACATTTTATACCCCCACAGACAACAATGATTCCTATGCAGAGGTGCACTCAGATGCCCTGTACAAACACTTAAGCAGCTGTATAGACTCAGCTGTATCTGAATGGATCAAAACCAGATCCTCCCAAAAAAACAAGCCACTCTGGTGGGCCTCATGTATAACCAAAAAAATGACACACTAAGACTACATTCAAATAAAATAAAATCACTCTGAACAAAATGGTGGCAGTGCTGGATTAAAATACTCATTAGGGGTGACAGGATGATGGCAAGGAAGGAGCAGCAATAATTAAATGAGGTACTTTTCCATATTATAATTGCAGGTGCTTTAAACATGTTCTTGTTGGCAATAATATTTTTATACATCCTATCTATGAGAGAATATGTGACATGTAATACTGCAAATATTGTCTACCTTGCAAACTGTATTAAATGTACAGCATTTTATGTGGGTAAATGCAATCAAAAACTGAAAGATCACATCATTGAACATCAATCAGAAATACGTAGAATTGTCTGCTTGAATGCTTTAGCTAAGCATATATCTGAGTATGGCTGTAGCCATGATTTTAAGTTCATGGTTATAGATGTTGTTTGAGAACATTAGAGAGGGTACTATAAATAATGTAGCAGCAATTAGAGCATATAATTGGATTGTAAGACTACATGCAAATGTCAAACCAGGAATTAATACAGCCATTAGTATAAAACCAATCTTAATTAAAAAACAAATGCAGTATAGATGATCTTGAAGACCATATGACTTTTAAATGTAATGGTTTTATGTTATTTTTTAAGTTTCTTTTACACTGTTTGAGTTTTATCTTATATATTATGTAGAATAAGTTGTATGAAACTGATTATAATTACTTATGTTGATTAATTGTTAGTAGATTATGACTGATGGGCTGTGTCACATGAGCTTTGTTGAAAATATTTTAAATATGGGTGGTTACTTTACTTGTTAGTTTTGCACTGAAGAAAGGCTATGCCTGAAAGCTTTGCACATTAAAGTTTGTTTCATTTGGCATTTCTTAAGCTGATTAAGCTGAGTTTCTTTATTTTTGGACTTCTTCAAGAAAGTCATAAAAGCCTTGGATAAAGGTAAGGTGTTGCATACTGTCTTGACCTAGTCAAGGCTTTGACACAATTCCTCACTCAGGTATCACTGAAAAATTTTCAGTTAGGTATTAGGGATCTGAATGGAGAGATGATAAGTCAGCAAGCAAAACAGAGTAGTACTGCTAAAACGGAATTCATCCTCAAGTCTTGGTAAGTACCTTCACGAGGTGGACCCTGTTTTTTCACAAAATCTCACCAAGATGACACTGATATATAGACTATATTTTATATAGCATATACTATGAACAGAAGTAGGTCAAAAATTAAATAAAGATAGCTGGGTGCTCAAGACCCAGGATAAAAAAGTGCCCAATCCTGGTAGGCACACTGGTGCCAGGACTGGAAAAAAATGACAGTGTAGAATCCTCAAAATACAGAAACATTACTACAATTGAGATAGGCCAATCCCAGGGGGTGGATGCCCCCCCTTGTTGTAGAAGGAAGTAGCAGTCCACAAAAATCACAAAAACTGATATGCCAAAGAAGAGCAACATGATAGAGTGGACTATTGAGGATAAGAAAGAAGCCAGGAATTTCCAGATACAAGATATACAAAAATATTAAGAGAGAAATTAGAGGAAAGAAAAATGATTTCAAAAGAAAAACTGACAGACCCCTCAAATAAAAACTTGTGTTCATTAATACAACATATTTGTGAAAAGCATTATATAGACCAAGAAACTCTGATCTGTTTGGAAAAAGAAGCATCTGGGGTAATGCAAAAATATAAACAACAAAACTTAGAGATTTTTGAAAAGTATCAAAAAGAAATATGGACATGGGAAAGAGAGATTTGATATGGTGCAATATTTATGCAAAGTCGAATGCCAAATTAATCAATATAAAAAGGCAGCCCCAAAGATAGCTGGAGAGAAATACAGGGAAAGACATCCAGATATGGAAAATTTCACAATAAAAATAATATCACAAAGAGGGAATGTAGAAAAGAAGATTAGTAAAGTGTAAGTTAAAAAAGTAGAAGCTGAAGTTATTGGATGCCTGCAAAGAGAAGGATTTGGTGTAGAAGGTCTACAGGTTACAGACAGCATGATGGAACAAGTCCCCAAAGTAAGGAAAAACAGGAAGATCAGGAGACATCTGAAGAAGAAATACGGATATGGAAAAGAAAAAGAGATTTAATATGGTGTAATATTTATGCAAAGGAGAAAGCAAGACTAATCACTACAAAAAGAGCAGCACCAAAGATATTTGAAGAGAAATACAGGCAAAGGAATCAGGACATGGAAAACGTTACAA
Source organism: Protopterus annectens (assembly GCF_019279795.1). Lineage (NCBI taxonomy): Eukaryota > Metazoa > Chordata > Ceratodontiformes > Protopteridae > Protopterus > Protopterus annectens. The sequence goes on along the minus strand of NC_056732.1, from coordinate 788,226,599 downwards.
TACAAAAAATAAGACAGAGGAAAAGTAGAAATAGAAACTGGATTTATGGAGTACTTGCAAAGTGAATGATTCAGTGTAGAAAATCTAACTCAGAAATCACCACAGCAAGATAGAGCAATGGGAATCCAAATTAAGGAGAAATCCGTGGCATGGGAAGCAATAGATCAGTTGCCATATGAAGATATTTTGGAGCCTAGCACAGGAAACCAGTATAAGCATCCACTTGAAGCTGGACAGCAAGGGAAGGAACAGGAAACCATGGCAACCTTGACACAGTCAATGCTGACAAGTGATAGGCCAGTGTGTTCCCATATGACAGAGCAACAGATGACACAGGATGAAACTGAAGAGACTGTGTCACAGGAAGATAATATAGAACTTTCTATAGAATGTCCACAGGAAATGGAGGGCAAACAATGTGCCCTCAGTTTAGAAGAAAATGAGCTAAGAGAATAGTTACTTGATTTAACAGAGATAGATAGACATATTAAGATTAATGAAAGAAATAGACTACAGAAGGTCAATAAAACCCCAAAATTCAGAAGTTGGTAAAACAAATGAACACAGTAATTAAGACTGTCCACAGAGATCCATGCAATATAGCAAAAGTAAACAAGATATATTACTGTGCAGCTAAATTAATAACAGATAAAAGTTCTACCACAGGAACACAAGGTAATGTGGGAAAGGAAGTGGAGAAATCAAATACCATCACGAAGGTATCGAATAAAGAAAACTAAAAAGCACAAAAATAAGTGTCACTGTTAGAAAAGTGTAAACGAGGGAACAGATCAACAAAAAATACTCAGAAAGATAGATGTGATAAAAGCAAGTTGCAGTATTAGAACAGATCAGGATCTATCATGCACTATCACAAATTGCAAACTAAAAATCACAGCACAGATGAAAAAAATTAGACGATATGCAGATAAATATAAAGGAAAAGTACAAAATAAGCAATTTATTGATGAGCCAAAAAAAGTTTTATAGAGAATTGGAAAACAAAAAAAAAAAAGGAATTGAAAGACCACCCAAAAAAAAAGAAGAAATAGATACATTTTGGAGAAGTATCTATGAAGTTCCTGTGGAACATGACAAAGATGCTTAATGGATAGAAAGAGTAAAATAAAGAATAAGAAGTTCAAAAGTACAGGATATGAAATGGGATGAAATAACAGTCAGAGAGATTGAAACAAAATTAAGAAAAGCCTCTAACTGGAAAATCCCAGGCCCAGATGCAGTACCTAATTTCTGGCTAAAAGTATTAACATCTATGCAGAAAGATTTTAGCCATGAGTAAGAACTATTTATTTGTGCACCCCGAACAGACACCAGCCTGGCTAATAACAGGAAAAACAATGCTCCTACTTAAGAGTGAGCCTGCAAGCTACCTTAAACATTATAGAGCAGTAACGTGCCTTCCAATGACATATAAACTGTACATAGGAATTGATGCCGACAGAGTTTATAGTCATGTAGAAGAAAACTCAATTAAGACAATAAAACAAAAGGGCAATAAAAGAAAGTCATATGGAATAAAGGATAATTTATTGCTAAATAAAGTCATAGTGGAGAACTGTAAAAGGGGAAGAATCTAAGTATGGTATGGCTTGACTACAAAAAGCATTTGACAGTATCCACATTCATGGATAAAAGAGTGCTTAAAAATCTATAAGATACACCTTGCACTGATTGATTACATCACAGTGACCATGAACCAGTGGCAGACTACTTTGCAATTAAGCCATGATAAAGGATAAATAATTATTCCAGGGATAAAAATCTGAAGGGGGATATTCCAGGGTGACTCTCTGTCATCCTGCTTTTCTGTCTTACCCTTAACCCATTAAGCTGTCTTAATAGATTAGGCCATGGCTATAATTTGTCTCATAGAAAACAACAAAGAGTAAACACTTCTCATCTTCTTTTTGTTGATGATTTAAAACCGTATAGCTCATCAGATGAGGAACTGAAAGCACAACTGAAAGCAGAACTGCAATGTAGTCAAAACTCTTTCAGATGATATGAGGATGTCATTTGGTCTTGATAAATGTTCAAAAGCAACCTTTAAAGCAGGAAAGCTACAGAACCAAGAAAACATCATATTGGGACAAAAATGTAATATAAGCAAACTTGATCAAGAGGGGGTACCTAAATATTTGGAAACTGATGAAGGATCAACAATAAAACATGAACAAATGTGAATAAAACTCTGAAAGGAATAGTTTAGAAGACAAATTAATTCTGAAAACAACATTGACATCTAGGAACAAAATTCAATTTGCTCTTCCTGCCCTAACTTACAGTTTTAAAGTGATTGACTGGCCCCAAAAGGTGTTGGATAGGTTAGACAAGAAAACAAGAAGGATGCTTCATGCTCATCAAATGATTTATAAAATCAGTGCATACCATGATTATACATTCCCAGTTCCGAAGGAGGTATGGGCCTCCTTGAAACTGATTAAATTTTAATATCTGCAATCAAGGGACTACGCACATATCTGCCTGACCTCACAAGGCCCAAAACACAGTGAAAGTTTTGAAACATGAGGAGAATAAATCTAAGATGACTTCCCTGGTTAGTCTAGCAGAAGCATATCCACTTCAAGTGGGAGTGGAAATCAAACCAGAAGTAGATAAAAGTCAGACAGCAACTGAATGTGCCAAAAAACAAAATAAAGTATAAGGTGAAGGATCAGATGAGAGGGCAAGAAATGTGGAAAATGCATAAATATAGTTGCAAGTAGAGAAAACTCCTGTAAGGACTCCATATTGATCTGGATCAAACACAAGAATGGTTAAGGAGTTGCAAATTCAAACCAAAAGAAGATGACAGGTTAATATTGGTTGCCCAAGATAGTGGGCTACGTGCACACTGGTTTATAAAGTCCATTGAACATGTGGAAGAAACAGACAAATGTAAGTTTTGTAAAGCAGAATTGGAAACAGTTGCACACATCTTTGCTGGCTGTGACATACTAATGGCTGAAGGACTGCATACTGAAAAGCATAATAATGTGGTAGTGGTAAGACTGTTTCACTAGGGATTGTGCAAACATTATGATATTGAAGTGGCTAAAAAACACTGGAAACAGGAACCACAAAGCATCACAGAAAATGATGCAGTCTGCATCACATAGGATCAAAAAAATAGATGCAAGAAAACAAGATATAGTGTTCCATGAAAACAAGAGAACAGTAACAGTGATCATTGAAATCACTACACCCAGTGACTACACTGTCTTGCATACAGAGAGACATAAAGTCATAAAATATCAGGATTTGCAGGTAGAAATGAGAGCAATGTGGAAGGAAGATACCCAGACAGTTTCAATAGTTGTAGGAGCAATGGGTCTTATAAAAAAGAATCTACAATCGTATTTAGATATGTTACCAATACATATAACTTCATACGAATTTCAGATGCAAATAAAAATTCTCATCCTCAATGCCACATCACCACCTGGGTTAAATGATGTTATAAGTATCAGTAGCTTACTCAAGATGAGGGCTTATATGAGATAATTTAGTTTACCTCAATTACATATTCTATTTTTATTATGTGTTTTTTATTTGCATTACATGGGATGGTTATATTTTAATCATGTATTTTTCTTGTGTCATGTGATTTTTGCAGTAATTATTTAAGGGTCACATGTTGTTTTAAATTTTGGATGATGAAGTCTGATTGGTGAAAGCTCTCACAACAAGTGTTCTGGAATAAATTCTGGTTTCTATCCGTGCCTTTTTTGCATTGGTTCAGTTGTTTGGTGTTTTGTTTTTTACTGTTCGGAATCTACTTCAAAGACGTCCAGGCTAAATTAGATAGCCTTTGGCTTACCAAGTTAGCTAATGATTGCAAATTGGCTGCAATCATTGAGGTTACTAATGATGATACCATACTACAGGAAAGGCTAACAGACAAATGTCTGGTGCCAAAGCCATGGTCTAAAAATAAATGCAAAAAAGTGCAATATTATTCCCTTTGGCATAGTATAATTACCCACTAACTACAGTATTGACAAAACTGCCCCTAAGCTCAAACCCAGTGTTGGGAGACCTAGGAACACAGGTAGCTAGCAATCTGAACTTCAACAACCAAGTTTCCCCTGTGGTAAGGAAAGCATTCTACATTATGCACCTCATAATTAAGAGCATTGCACCCAAGTCTAAGGATGTTATAGCCCCACTGTACTCGACTCTCATTAGACCACTAACAGAGTAAAATGCTCCCTTTTGCATGTACCTCAACAGTCACCTGGAACAGCTGGAGAAACCACACAGGTTCCTCACCAAGAAAATATAGGGCCTCCAAACCATGATGTACATAGATAGACTAATAGCCCTGTCACTGTACTCTGTATCATATATGCTGCTGAAAGGAGACTTGTGCCTGGCATACATGCCAGTCTCCGACCCTGCCCTGATGGATATGCTTTACATACACAAATCTAATGGCACAAGAGTCACTCTCTCTAGGGATCTTAACCTAGCCTGTGACATTAACAGAACATGCTGGAGAGGCAAAAATATTTCCCATAGACTGCCACTCCTCTGGAACAGACTTATAATTCACATGAAGCAGAACTTCTCACTTACTCTATTCAAGCGCAACCTGGACAAATGGATGGGAGACTGCAAATTCACCTCAGGAGTGGCACCCATGTCCTTAATGGACAGGAAGAGTCAGTGCTGACCATGTACTAGCTCTTCAAAATACGTTCACTTAAAAAGGACAGAGAAGACAACTTGGGATTAACATGGCGAGGCGTGTAATGGCTCTAGGGCCACTAGCCTAGTAACCTCCTATGAACCTATAAACCTGTGAACCTATTCCTCTATCATCCTTCTATCTATCTATTAATCAATCAATCTATCTGTATCAATGACAAATAATTGTGTTTTTGAATACTTATTTTATCAAAACACTGATTATGTTTCTTCTTTGAATGAAACTCTGATTCACTGAATACTTTTTTTGGTAGGTTTATGTGGATTCTGGTACAGTGGGGATTAAAGCTCTGTTCATTTCATCACTGTTGTGTGACCTCTTAGTTGGTATATTTAAGTTTGTACAGGACTGCAGATGCAGCTTTCTACATGGATAGTCATTAGGGTATTGCCCCTCTATAAAAATGTTTTGTTTAGTTTTTATTGATGGTATATAGGTACATTATAACAAACTTTTGTTTTTGGGTTAGGAAATTATGAAACAGTGGGCAAGTGTTTTTTCTTTTATGCCCTTCTGTTTTGCAGTCTTCCATCTATTATGTCTTAAAGTGTGTGTTTGGGGGGGGGTTGTTGTGGGATGCAGGAGATCTATGGCACATAAAATACTTCACCATCCAGTTAAAACACCCTTACTGTTAAATCTCATCTAATGGCATATACCAAATAGAACCCTAAGATCCCCTGAACGTAAACTAACTTTTGTTAATAAATCAAATAATTATTACAGTGACTTATTATTCTCTGTCACATTTTCCAAGACATGGAACAAATTTACAAACCGCATTAGCCTTTTAAATAACCAGCATCAATTCAAATCCACCCTAAAACAGTACATGTCAACTAATAAACTATACAACTGTACCACACCTACAGTTTGAAATATATAATCCCAAATCTGTCCAAAAGTGCATTAATATAGTATTTTTTATTTTACTTATAATATCTTGAAAACCTGTATTTCCTTAATCTGATATACTTTGTAAATAATCTTTGTTGACCGTTTGATTTGAAATACTTTGTTTCTAATTGACAAAGGGAGCCTGTAAATGGTTCATCTCCCAGGCCCCTGCTTGTCAATGTTTCCTTAATCTGATATATACTTTGTAAATAATGTTTGTTGACTGCTTGTTTTTAAATACCTTGTCTCTAAGGGACACAGACAGCCTATAAATGGTTGATCCACCAGCCCCTGCCTGTAAATGTTTCATTCCCCAAGTCCCTGCTTACACTTATCAAGGGCATCAGAACTTCTCAGAGATTTGGGATGCATGGCTAGGCTTAAAACGATCCTAGTGGTCCATTAGCTTAGTGCACATCTATGAAGCCATGAACCCTTAAATAATTTAAAATAGTTTATTGACTGTTGTACTTTGAATTGTCAAAAATGAATTTGTATTGTCGGTTTGGAGCTTTTCTCCTTGAGCCTCTGCTGAAAATGGGCATGTCAGTTCCCAGATGGACTTTCCCAGTAATCAAAAGCAAATAAATAAATAAATATGTCCTGGAATTCGTCAACACCTTGCACTAAGCCTATGTGATTTTAAGTGAGTTAGCGCAATGAGCAGAAAAGTTAATTGAATATGCATGCTGCTCATCGTGCCTACATGATTGCAAGCACATTTTCATGACCAAAAATAGGGTCTGTGTCCATGGAAAGATACTTACAAGCACACACACAGAATATAAACAAAATGGCTTGAATATACGCAAACCTAATGTTCGAGTATGCTCTGTGGCCCATTAATATTAAGGTCAACAATAAAAGAATTCTGAAGGAAGGGAAGTGAAATAAGGGAGTTGTACACAAGTAACACTGGTTGTACTGCAGAAGCAACTGTGAGGGGAGGGAAAATGAGGAAAGATTACTAAGATACCGCAGGCAAATGTGATGAAGTGACACAGAAACTTTTATAACATAAATATTGCCATACTGATGTAATTATAATTAATCTCAATAATAATAATACCTGACTTAAGCACAAAAATGAAATTGGACATGCTAACAAAGCATGTGAGAGGAAAGTACAGTTGTGTACACTTACCATAAATGTATATGTTCAAGTGTTTTCACTGTTGCAGTCCTGACTATTGGGATTTCCTGCCATGAAAGCCTTAGGCCGGCCTGACTACCAGAGAAATTTCTTTCTGGCTCCCAGGCTGGCGGATGCCCTGACTGACCTAAGTACATTCGGGTATAAATGTAGCCAGCCTGCATCATGATACCAGTGTTTTCTTGCCCTCAACTAGGAGGATCCCTAGGCAGATAAGAGGTATCCAAAGGAGAACCTGACATAGGAAGGAAGCCAGGGAGGGATCCCTTGGCTTAATAGCAAAACAGAATCAACCTACATAGCAGGCTGAGGGTGTTGGTGGAAGGGAAAGAACACTGCAACAGTGAATACACTCAGACATCTAAATTTATGGTAAGCGCATACAACTGTATTATGTTCTTTCTGTTTCACTGTTGTAGTCCTGATTATTGGGAAGACAGAAGCAAATGCAGTGGGAAATACAGTTGAAAATAGTTTGCTCAGAGGCAGGCCTGCCTTCTTTTCTAGAGGCAAAGGTAATGAAAAGCTAATCAGTCGTTCTCAAAGCTTTTGTCTTGTCCAGATAGAAACATAGCTGTCTGGGCACATCCAAAGAATGCAGAATTCTCTCCCTTTTGTTTTGTGGATTGGGGAAGAAAGTAGGGAGATGGATGGCCTGATTCAAAGAGGTGTCAGTAACCACTTTTGGTATAAAAGGTGGACTGGTTCAGAGAAAGACCCTATCCGTGTGGAAGATAAGGAAACATTCCACTGCCACGAGGGCCTGCAACTCAGAAACCCTCCTGGATGAGGTGAGAGCCAGAAGAAGAACTGTTTTCCACATCAGGAACTTTAGATCCGCAGAAGCTGCTGGCTCAAAGGGGGGCAAAGTCAGTTTCTCTAGCACAAAATTAAGGTCCCAATGAGGAGTAGGTTTCCTTCTGGGTAGTCTAATGTGGATTACTCCCCTAAGAAATTGCTAGCACAAAATTAAGGTCCCACTGAGGAGTAGGTTTCCTCCTGGGTAGTCTAATGTGGATAACTCCCTTAAGAAGTTGCTGTAAGAGTGGATGGCAGAAAAAGGGAGGGTGAGAGGGCACATATGCAGAAATGGCAGAAACATGGATTTTAATGGAAGCATAAGATAGTCTCTGATTCAGCAGGCCAGTCAGGTATTCCAGGATGCTGGAAACATATGCTGATTTGGGATCTAAGTGACAATCTTTGCACTAAATACAAAATCTGTTCCACTTAGCTGAGTAGGAATTCCTGGTGCAAGGCCTTCTGGAATCTTTGATGATGTCTAACACCTATTTACTTAGGCTAACACCATTGCAGTTTGTTGTGGGATCATTCACACTGCAAAACTGAGGGTTTGAGGACTGGGGTCTACAATGTTTGCCTCATTCTGGGTGAGGAGATTTACTGGATCTGGTTGGTGAGTTCAAGGAGGAGGGGGTACCAATGCTATCTGGGACAGTCCAGAGATATAAGAATTGTCCTTGGGGCCCTCTTCTATTATCTTGAGCAGAACCTGAGGAAGAAGGGGTATGGGAAGAAATGCATAAATGAAAAGCTTTGTCCAAGGGAAGGAGAAGGCATTTTTTTCCAAGCTGTCTCCTGTTTGCTCCTGGTACAGAATTTTTGCAGGTGTGCATTCCCTTTGGAAGTAAAGAGGTGCACATGTGGAATTACCTATGTTTTGGTTATGGACTGGAAGATTTTTGGGTACAGATGCCACTAGTGAAGGTCTATCAAGTTTCTGCTGAGATGGTCTGCCTGAGCATTTTGAACTCCTGGAAGATATTGTGCTATCAGGTGCAAGCCCATAGACTGAGCTGTTTCCAAGATTTACATTGCTAGATGGCAGAGGGGTAAGAATGTGTCTCTTCCTGTCTGTTTATGTAGCACATACCTGGGGTATTGTCTGTCTTAAATAATAGGACACCTGGGGTCCATTTTTCCTTGAAGGCTAAAAGGCCCTCTAATACTGCCATGAGTTCCTTCCAGTTGATGATTCTGTCCTTGGATCCAGAATCCCACTTCACCTGAGTTTGGAGGTTCAGGAAGTGAGTCACCCATGCATTCTCTGAAGCATCTGTGGTTAGGGTTTGAGCCTGAGAGGAAATTTTGAAGGGGTGGCCCTGATTCTGAGAGCAAGCTTGCACCCACCATGCAAACTCTGTTTTGAGGCAGGGGATCAGGGGGATCTTGGTTTCTAGGGACTGTGAGCTCTGGCACCAGACATTCTTTAGGTACCTCTAGAGCTTCCTCATGTGTAGTCTGCCACAGAGAACCACAAGGATGTGTGAGGTCATGTATTCCAGGGCTTGAAGAAATTCCCTTGCTGTGATACAACCTATCAATTGGAGCCTGTGAAAGAAATTTGTCAGGAAGGAGACTTTTTCTGGAGGGAGGAAAGCCTTTTGGAGAGAGGAGTCCAGAAGTGCCCCCATGAAGACAATCTTTTTTGTTGGTGAAGTGTGGGATTTCTGTAGGTTCACTGTGAACCCCAGTGAGGAAAGCAGACCCTGGGTGAATTTGTGGTCCTTGAGGAGCTTGACCTGATCTGTGGCCTGTATGAAGCAGTCATCCAGATAAGGATAGATTTGTATCCCCCTGGTCCTCCGAAAGACTATTGTTGGTGCTAGGCACTTTGTGAACACTTTGTAGATAAGCCAAAGGGCAGTGCAGAAAATTGATAAGTGACTGGATCCTGCCCTGAAGCAAAAAAATATTTTGTGTGACTCCTGACTAGGGATGTGCATATAAGCAAATTCTAGGTCTAGAGAGACCATGAAGTCATGGAGGGATATCATGGAGAGCAGTTTTTGGAGGGCTAACATTTTGAACTTTGGCACCAAGAGGAATAGATTGAGGTTGGACAGATCCAAAATGGGGCACCAAGAGCCTTCCTTTCTGTGGACCAGGAAGAGAATGGAATAGAATCCTTCTCCCTGCTGGGCAGTGGGAACTGGTTTTAATGTCCCCTGCGAACAGAGTATCTGGATTTCAGCCAAGACCTCTGTGTTTTTTTTTTTATTTTTTATTTTGGGGGACATCTGGATAAACCCGAGTATTTTAAATGCTCTTTGAAAGTGAGTCTATAGCCATTTGCAATAATGTCTAGAACCCATCTGTCTGAGGTGATGAGGGTCCAGGTATGTTTGAAAAGAGACAGCCTTCCTCCTAGGTTTGGGGGGTAGGGGAGGGGTGGTTGAGTCATTGTTGCTCTCTGGATGTGGCTTGGGATCTAAAATTACCTTGTCTAGGTGCCTCTAAGGCCCATTGTCTGCCCCTTTGTGACTGCTGCCTCTGTCTGAGTGGCCTATCCTTTTGAGGTTTCCTCTGCCTACTCCTAGACTGGGTGAGAAAGGACTAGTGTTTGGCTGGAAAATTTCTACTGAACCTGGGTGGTTGTATGTGGAGGAAATCTTTTACTGTCTGCATTGATTTAGCCTTATCCTCAATCTTTTTAAGGACTTTTTCCTGCCTTGGCCCGAATAGGACCTCCTTGTTAAAGAGGCCATTCAATAGGCTACACTTGACATGTTCTGGAAGAGTTTGTTCTTGAAGCAAAGCATGTCACCTAATAACAGATTCAATAGTAGCTGCTCTGCAAAATGCTTCCATGGCATCATAGCCACAATAGAGGGAATGTTTAGCTACCTGAGCACTGGAATGACAGAGGTCAGTAAATTCTTTTTGAGGCTTTGCCTTCAAGGGTTGAGAGCCTTTGTTTAAGCTGTTCTAGTATAGTCTGTTGGTACTTAATCATATAAAATTGACAATTTAGGACCTCATGGCAAGGGTGGTGGATGTATAAACCTTCTTGCCAAACCTGTTAAGGGCCCTGCTCTCTTTGTCTGTAGGAAGCAAGTTCCTAGAGGAACTGGCTTTGACTTCTTTTGGTCCTGAAGTGATAACTTCAGGGTCAGCAGTATGGTTATGTAAAGATACTTATGGGAATCCTGGATCATGTAAAACCTGTCTGGCTTAAGTGGGGCAGCTGGGAGGGAGTCAGGTTTAAGGAAGATTCCTGGAAGACATCTTCCACTACTTCCAGAATGGGGAATAGCCAGTGGCTTATGCTCAGGTAAGTCTAGGAACTCCCTTACCCTCTTTTTTGTCTGTGTTTAGTCCTGAGCTTCCCACTGAAAATGTCACCTCATCGTATGGAGGGTCTCTCCAAAAGTGAAATCCTCAGAAGATGAGGCAGAAGGAAGGATTTCCTCAGAGTCCTCCTAGGAAGTAAAAGAGAGGCCCTCCTCAGACCTAGAGTCCTCAAATTCAGAATCTTCCTCAGAGGGCATGGGAGCCATGTTAATTACTTGAGAATCATATCTTCTTCTTTTCCTAGAAGTAATCCCTGGATCTTGCCTTGATCTGACAATGGAGAGCAGGTCCTCTGCTAACCTGATTAAATCCTATTGTGATCTGTGTGAAATGGAGCCAAAGGGCCTGACTGAAGGTCTTGGGATAGTGGCTTTGTTAGGGGTGGTTAAGGCGTTAGGCCTAAGGGCATCTGATACCCTGATGCTAGTCTCCTGAAACTGAAGTAAATACACTGGAGCTGGCATAGGCTGAGGCAGAATTTTGAGGTGGAACACACTACTTGGAAGCCAAGGCTGCAGGGCAGCCCTGAACCAGACTGACGTGCCAATGTCACTGTGGCTTATATAATGGTGGATGGAGTCCACAGCATGTCAAACTCCTAAAGCATCTTGACAAAGGCCTATGTGACTGGATCATAAAAAGAAAGGGGCTGCGAAAGCACCTCATCTCGTTCAGCAATCACAAGCCTGGAGGAAGAAGCAGGCATCACCTGATTGTCATCTGATGAACTAAGCTTTTGTTTCTTTTATTTCTTTATCTTAGGTAGATCAGATCTGGTATGACTGATGGATGCCATGGAAGGCGAGCAAGAAGATTGTTGGTTATGGAACTTAGTAAGAAATTCTGCCCTACACATAGTTGCTCTAGTATTGAAACGAACACAAAACCGACAACCAATGTCATCATTATCTGGGCCTAGTCAAATAACACAAAAGGAATGAAAGTCTCTGTGTGGGATCTGCTTTCCACAATGGAGACAGTTGTTTACTTTATCTGACATGAGCAAAGGAAAGAAAGAGTTCCCCGATGGGGTACTTATCTTGTCTGATGACACTTCTCTCTGGTACAGACCGACTGACACACTTGAATACAGCTTTGGGCTCCGTGGCAAGAAAAGACTGGTATCATGAAGCAGGCTGGCTACCTTTGTACCCAAACGTACTTATGTCAGTCAGGGCATGTGCAAGCCTGAGAGCTGGAAAGAAATTTCTCATAGTTGGGCCGGCCGAGGGCTTTCATGGCAGGAAATCCCAATAGTCAGGACTACAACAGTTAAAACACTAAGATCATCATGAAGTTATCGTGTAACAAAGGAGAGCTAATGTGATATGCATGCTAATAAAATGCTAAGTTGAGATAACACTTAGAAAAGATACATTATGGGATAAATGCACAGATTGCAGTTATTGTATATGAGATGTATATATATGGAATGTATGTATGCTAACGACACTACTGCAGTATTCTCCAATTCAGCATGTATACACAAGAACAAATGAACCTTACAGCTGTAATGTCTTGTACATCAGAAAGGGACACATTTTTGCAAATAATTGTTATGGCATCCACAGGAAAGGGGTTTATTACCTATAAATATGTAATAGACAAGCATCTGTTGAATAGTCCTGCAAATGCTAATTGGTAATATAATAACACTCAACATACATAAGTGACAAATGACAGCACAGACTGGATGACATTTCATGATTTCAAGTTTTCTGTTGGTAATTTGCACAGGTCAGACATCATTATACTGGGCATGCATACATGGAATTACAGGAAACAGCAGCATAACAGTAATTCAACAGCACTAACACACAAGGAAGTGTTGTAACAGAGGACCAATAACACTTTCTGATGGTCTGGAAGCATGTCATACAGTAATAAATGTTTTATGGAAGCCCTCATCTGACATTAAGCTGTATAGTGTTACAAAAATAATTACAGTAATAAATACATGTTTGGATGAAGGTATGCAATACAGATGATAATTAGTTTGGAAATAAGTAATGTCTGTGAGCAATGAATGACACAATAAACATTCACATCATGTCATTTTTGAATATATGCCAGAACAGATATCAGAGAAACGCATACCAATCATGGATGCCACAGAACTACACATATAGGTTGTGTCATGAAGAAGACCCTTGAAAGGTTTACAGTACTTTCTCAGCATGAGGGTTATGATGTACTACCTTGTGGTACAATAGCCTGAAAAATGTGGCCCTCTGACTGTGCTATAACTATTGTCTGTATGTAAGCCACAGCTGTCTGCCAAAGTTGTCTGACCGACAGATGTTAATTGATTCAAACCCCTGCCTATGCTACTAGGCTCTCTACAAACTTCTGTATTGACTGCATGTGTCACAGGAGATAACAATGGAAGCAGTCACAAATAACTTAAATCAATATGTGCAGAAAGAAAGGAGTTACAAATATCATTTGAACAATATGACAGTCAGAATGCTGACAAGTAACTACATATGTTACTGTCTGCACAGCATTGATCAGTACAATATCAATGCCTGTTTGCCAAGGAAACTGTTTCCTTCATGTAATACACACATTGTCCTAGAAATGAACCACATTTTATCTGTGTAGGTATGCTGTACATGCCAATACTCAATGCATGTGCCACAGGAGCACTCACAGCACAACATGCTCTGAATAACTACTTCACTGTCATGCAATCACATGATGTGATTATATATAATTGTCCAACATAAAAATGGATATTAATAAGTAAATGCAGTGGATTTTATGTAACATCAGTACATTCATATAATGTTGCCCATTTTGAGAACTGAATAGCAAGCTATGTGACTCTGCTGACTAATGACATGTGAATGAACCTCAAGTGAGACAGTGGAAGTCTTAATAAGTGTGACACTAACTATGCTACTTTTTTACATCATCTGTATGTGTCACAAACAGTCTCTTTGCGATAAAAGGGATGGGGAGGCCTCTCTGACTGTAAATGTACACATTATAACTGTGGTGGATGCCATTCATACATTACAGTATAAGGCCACACATTAGTAACAGCCACTGAATATGGATGTTGAAAACCTGAGCATTTGACTGCAGAAAATACATCATGTTATTGCTGCAAGAGATATGTGTGCCTGGAATTGCTGTACTAAGGCAACAACATACAGAATTTGTACTTATTCCTACTTGCCAGAGGAGAACACTTACTGCAAATGTTATGAATGAAAACTATAATCAGATCATCATTACTCTGAATAAAAGAATTGTTATGTGAGAAATTATCATAGCATTTTGGAAGATAAATCAACATCAATACATGTACACAGCAAATGTGTTTACCAACAGGGTTGGCAACATGTAAAGTCACAATAAGACTGACACAACTTAGTCTGAGAAGTAATTTCTGGATCTGAGCTAACTACCTAAGATCACAAGCTATAGATTAGAGCCTGAATCACAAGTGCCATGTCATGTTGTGGTACAAGCGTGACAGTGCACAGCTGAATGGATGCCATGACCACTGTTTACTAGTTGGATGCTTATGCTAAAAAGGGGCCAAAGGGCACAATACCACTGTACAGCTATGCATCATATATGTATATGAAGTGTATTCTAAACAGTATGAGGGTTAAAGACACACTCACAGGTGGTCTCAAACATCCCATATATGCAGGCACACAATGTACAAAGCACATTACCAAAGTCACACACCACAGGAGAAGTCATACATCAACTGTGAGATGCTGTAGTTATGGAAGCATTATGTCAGCATGTTGCCAAAAAATGTATTTTCTCTGGGGATAGTAGAAATTACTTGTTTAACACTGTGCCACTGAAAGTACATCTCATAAGTGGAAGCGTCCATAATGAGTTAGTCAAATGTATTTAACATTACTCACAGTCACACTGTTTAAGCATGGATGGACTCACACTACTTATCTATCTAGTTGCACAAGCTATGCAGCACTGTATCAGCAGCCAGTGCCACAGGAGAATTCCAAGTACAAGTGAGGCATACAGCATCTCCGAAGGGATGACATCAGCAGTATATTGCCACAGATGTGTGTGGTGAAATGACTTTTACAGCCATCTAGGATTGTAAATGTTGCCACTGCAAATGTGTGTAAACCAATCCTAAATTCATTTACAATCACATACACAGGTGCAGAAAAGGTACACAGTGACAGGGATACACAGTATAGACAAAATAATACATCAGTGCATGTTTAATTTCTTCACATATTGTGTTACTGTTTGCTTTATCAGCATAATTATTCAAGCAAGATCTGTACAAGTTAGGCTTTACAATAGGGAGCAGGCACATTAATATAGAAGCAGGATAACATTGTGTTAAGGAAAGGTGCTGCCAACATTTACAGCCACAGGAATCATAAAAAACATAAAAAAAAAGTTTTCCATCCATCTGGATTCAAACCTTTTAAGTTGTTGTTTGTCTTTTGGCTTTTCCAGGATAGGGGTCACCACAGCGGAACTCTGGTCCGCTAATGATTGGCAGTTGGTTTTTATGGTGTCGAGTGTCGAAGTGGGTGTGGCGTGAGCCTTTAAAAAATGAAGTTATCACCTTGCAGTTCTAAAAATACTTATTGACAGAGGTCAAATATCAATACAATTGTCTATGCAATCATGTATTCTTCAAGATAAAATATTATGATACCGTGTATGTAACATGGTATTCAAATTAGTAATGCAAATATGAGCAAGCAATATCTAATGCCATGAGGCACAGTAGGAGGTAACTGCAATAATGCCTGGAGGCTCACTCAGCTGTAATGAGTTAAACTGAATAAACATAGCTAGCACAGTAATGCAACCCAAAGCAAAAACTCACAAGATATAGCTCTAAGCTGTGTCCATTTAGCCTTAGTTGCAGTTGATACCCGGTGGCAGAAATTGCACAAATGCAGAGATGGAAGAATAATAACACAGAGGGGAGAAAATACATCGATAGGGAGAAATAGAGGCAGGGACAAGATAGCTTATTATAGTAGAAAGATAATCTTGGGTCATACAATGTGTAGCCAACATGGACATATAAAATAGTGTACCATAAACAATTGGTAGCACTTAGCAAATGGCTGGATTAGAACCCTGGAAAGTACTTAAAATGTATGTATACATGTAAGCATTAACTCATCAAGCTACACAGAAATTACCCCCTAGCAACATTTAAATAACACATTTGAAGGCTATTGACAACTTACTGACACAGAAGGGGTGAACAGAGTGAGATGGAAACAGATGTAGGGAGGAATAGCAACAATATGTTTTGTAGGGCATGTGTGAACATCTGTATGATGTGTTACTGTTACCTATTAAATCATTATCCAGCTGTCATGCTCTGTACAATAAGGTGCTTGGTGTATGGATAAATAAAGGGTAGGACAGTGCAACAAACATGGAGTCCTAAGCAGGATAAGGCTAGGTTAAAGGACAGTGCAACAAACATGAAGTCCTAAGCAGGATAAGGCTGGGTTAAAGGACAGTGCAACAAACATGATGTCCTAAGCAGGATAAGGCTGGGTTAAAGGACAGTGCAACAAACATGAAGTCCTAAGCAGGATAAGGCTGGGTTAAAGGACAGTGCAACAAACATGAAGTCCTAAGCAGGATAAGGCTGGGTTAATAAGGCTACCTGTTCAGGTCGCAGTGCTTTGCTATTGATGTCTTGTTGCATTATTCCAATGGCATGTTAATGAAATATTGTAAATGGAAAGAAATACAGATGTTTGCAGCAAACCTCTCAACTGTCCAGATTTTCGCAGAATGTCCACATTTTTGGCTCATATTTCTAGTCTTTTCTCCTTAAAATTTTGTGGTTTTCTGGCAAATCACGGGAATGATCTGAGGACTAAAGTCACTAAATAATGACATACATTTGAGTTTCAGCCTTCAAATCCGTCAGAAAATATATGCTAAAACAAACCCTGTTGCTCTAGCAGCTTTCTAAGTTTATGAGAATAATATCTAAAATATGTCCCTATTTTGGGCCTTTGTCCCCCTATTTTGTTGGACTTTGTCCAGATTTCTTGTACTGAGAGGTTGAGAGGTATGGTTTGCAGATAAATGCATGATACAAATATGAAATGTCATGAAATAATAATTTGACTTAAGACTGTGATTGAACCCATGATACCATGCAAAAACATTAGTTTACAAACACGGTTGTTGTTGTTGGTTGTCTTTCGACTTTTTCCCAGTAAGGGGCCGCCACACAGGAACTCCGTCCTGCTAATGATTGGCAGTAGATTTTTACGAAACGCCGAGGTGCCAGCTCGATGCTCAACCTTCAACGAAGGCATGCCCATTTACGCACACATGTCTTTCGAATGCTACCCGACCGCAGGGAGGACATGCAGACTCCACACAGAAGGCACTCCCAAGCCAAGCCGAGAATCGAATGGGAGAACCTCTTGCTGTGAGGTAACAATGCTACTTCTTACCTCAATGTGTCTCATAGGAACTCCTAGTTCATTACATCCAGGAGCCTAAGAGCCATTACAGTAACTGTTTCACAGTACTGCTTTAGTCTGCTTTTACTCTGTATTTCCATAGTGCAGTGGATTTAAGCATACTTTCATGAAAGTAACCAGACAACTGCAGCTGAAACTGAAATCTTTCGCTGAAGTTGAAATCTTCAGCGCTTGTAAAGGAAGCTTTACAGCATTCACTGTCATTCAGAACTGGTGTGCTATGCTAACCTCTCCACATGTGCAGAGAACATAAAGTAAAGGCTTTTCCATGGACCATTTCTGCTCATGTGTGCTGTGTATGAATCTGTTTTTGACCAGATTAAACATGTGAAATAGACTGGATAGGGCAGTGGTGACAATGGGATTGGCAAGCAGAGGGCAGGGGAAAGAATACACAGAAGGCTGGTGGCAGATCACCATAACTATCCACTTCTTTACAACACAAATGTACAATCGTACACACAAGTTCATGAGTTTGGAGAGTCACCACACTAGTCATGGGTGACAATGGAATAATGTTGGGCCAAATCAAGTGTGTCAAGAAGATACATCGGTGAAGGGAGAGCTATGTATGGGGTATAATTTTTGTGTGTGTGTGTGTGTGTGTGTGTGTGTGTGTGTGTGTGTGTGTGTGTGTGTGTGTGTGTGTGACAGGTGCCCATTTTTTGGGGGGGGTCAGAGAGAGGAATGTTGTGGAAGATGCTTAGGAATGAGACGGTCAGATAAGTAGGGTAAGTTAGTAAGCATGTACAGACATACACGACAGACAGGGATGGTAATGGAGACAAAAGGTTGGAGGATAGCTTGATCAAGGATAGATAAGGGACATCAGTGGTACATCATGTCTGGTATGAGAACAATGATAATCTAGTCCTCACCCTCAGGACTGTCATCACTGTCTCCTGTATCAGCTACCTTAGTCAGTGCTGGGAATTGCATCATTTTTGCAATCTAACATAGGACCTTTTCAACCCTGCCAATAAGTGCACTGAGGCCCCTCTCCATGATATCCTCTACCAGTAGTGTCAGCTCCTGCTGAGTGACGAAATCACCACCTCCACTGGTTCTGCTCCTAGAGGTACAAATGTACCAGTAGCCAGGACAGAGCTACCTGACTCAGGTGGAGCAGGTAGGGAAGTGGCTGTGGAGTCAACACTGACAGGTTGTAAACCTGAAGTGCTTGGGGTGTGTGCTACCAACTGTCAAGGTATGGTGGGCCGAGCTGCAGTGGTCACTCTACCTCTGTGTGCTGTTGGTCATTTTATTTTCAGGCAGCATGCAAACAGAAAAATGTTAATATGTTATAACCTACCCCCCCCCCAAAAAAAAAGAGATAGGATGGAGAGAGAGACAAAAAAGAGATAATTAGATCCATGGCATATCACATTATTTTTTAAAAAATAAAAGTTTTTGGGAAATACATAAAGAATTATGAAAATTTACTGTTCTACACCTTTGCCACATTCATATATGATGTGACGGTATTAATGTGTCATAAAGCAAACAGATCTTACTGCTAGGATATTACAAAAAGCAGCCTTTATTTTCCTATGATGGATCGGATACATGCATTCAAATGTAATCATTGTTATTACCATAAATTGTTCCTGATGTATTATTGTGGTTAATATTTTGGAAATATTATCCTGCAATAAAAACTAATTGCTGCTTTTGTGTATTAAACACATACACAGTTAAGGTGCTGTTCTCCTTGCCTAATGTAAGCAGAAAGAGTTATTGGGGAAGGCGTGCATGCTTGATATCATTATTACACACACACACACACACACACACACACACACACACACACACACACACACACACACACACACACACACACACACACACACACACACATTTGCATTTGCGCAATTGAAAGCATATAGATTCCTTGCCAGACATATTTTGTACTACTTAAATCAAATAACATTATAGATGTGAAACATGCAGTAAGATTTTTGATATGTGATGCTCAGACTATTGACACATATTGCAATGTTCAATAATGAAATGCTTAATGGCTTGGCTTGTAATCCTTTCTATTTGGAAGGATAAATAGGACATATTTTGATGTTGGGACTTAAAGACAATTAAAATGGTGTTACCATCTGGAATTGTAATGCTGGGATAAAGAATACAAAAATTAAAATTTTGGCTTAATTCGCATTTCTGCAAGAGCACCACCTTTTATGCATACTAATTAGAGATGTACTAATATCAGAATGAGTGGCGGTATGCTTCAGAGAGGCCTGTATGTATTTGTGTGTGACTTTCAATAGTCTTGGGAATGTATTACTATGTAAAAGGCTGTATTTCTGTTTGTAAATGCATTTCAGATGTATGGAGTTGCATGCCTTGAATAATACAGGTCTGGGTATCTTTCATACTTCATAAGATATCATTAAGAAATGTGCAGAGTCATGATGATTATAGCAAAATACTGTGAACATACATATGCAAGTATTTTAAATTAAACATTGTCATTGTTATGTTTAAGGAATTATGTACATATTAGCTTTAGGTTACGTGTGAATTATTAATGATATATGCTAAACAGAAAAGTTTGATTATGCAAGTATTACTGATACATAGCTTGCAATAAACACATTTATCATTCTCATTTGTATTAGTTTTACATTCCTAATCAAAATGTTGTGAGAAATGGGATTCTGACACCCTTTTCAAAAGTTTTTTTATAGCTGGATTAAAACCATTAATTACCTATGTGCTTTATTTGAAGTCACTGCACTTACACCATGTGCCACAGACTTAGGTAAGTGACAGGTGGAATTTCTCCACTCAGTACTCTACAGAGTGCTGACAGCCATACAACACCACCAGGCTTGTTTGTGTTATAAGGCACACTAAGTAATTTTTTTCACTTTTTTTCCTTAGGCAGTGAACCATGTTTGTGTGCGGCTGAGTGGAGCACAAATGCAGAAGGCATTAAAAAATATATATATATGATGGAGAAAAAAGCTGACAGTATAAAGAATTCAGTGAATGGGTATAATTAGCAATGACCAGAGCAAGAAGTGCATTATAGTGACACATTCATCCTTTTCACATCTCCTCTCTCCTTGTAACCTCAGAAAGGGACTTTGTGGAACACACTATCAGAGTTAATAACAAATAATGTGAAAGTGGACAGACAGCCCATGCGCTGTTAGCAGTACTGATAATAGTTGATTTTTAATGAGCAACAAAATGATATCACAAAACATAAGTAAATATGTATTTATACCACCCTCTGTAAAATTATCAGTCTTATGAACTATGTATGAAACATGCCACCTCCATTAGGAGACGTACAAATGCCCGCTTCACCAGGGCCGGATAAAGAGAGGGGTACAGTCAGTTGCCTGTCAGGGGCCAGGATTCAACAGATCATGCAAACGCATAGGTCACTCAACCACAAGTACCAGTATGTCTAACTCGTAGTCCACGTGGGTGGAAAAGACCTGAGATGTACCTCCCCATGAAAAGAGACATAATGTGCTTCTCTGAATACATGTCGCAAGCTAGTATGCCCCTCACATTGAGCAGCATTCTACCCTCACCAAGAATGATACCACAATACAAACAGAAAATGATTGACTTCAATAATTGGCTTAGCTACTGGTGTCATTCCAAGGGGATCCATATTTGTCAGCCTGGGAAGACATGATCAACAGACCACGCTGCTTTTCCAGAGATGGTCTGCACTTGTCACCACTAGGCTTTCTAATACTGGGCAAGGCATTAGCCACCCCCATAGTCCCCTTTTTAGGCAATGCCAAACCAACATACCTACCAAAGTAACAAATTATTCTAATGCCAAGCTCAAGGTACTACTGCTCAATGCTAGGAGTCTTAAGAAGGATCTGCACTCCCTGGAAGCTCTCCACACCCTGGAAAATGCTAACCTCTGCGCAGTTACAGAGACATGGTTGAAGGCTGTGGAAAGCAAACCAGCATTTCAAGGCTACAATGCCTATCACATATTCAGTCTATCCTCTGAAAAGGAAAAAAAATGAATGGAGGAGGTGTTTCCATTTACATGAAAAAAAAACACCTCTAGATTGGTTAGGCAGGATGACTCGCTTGAGCTACTCAAGGTCTAGCTGACCATAGGCAAAATCCACCACGGTATGATCATTAGCTACAGGTCCCCAACCATGAAACAGGAAAACCAGTCTGCATATTTGAAGTTATTTATATAACTTACATTCAACACAACAGACTACTCATGGGTGATTTTAACTAGCAGTCCATAAACTGGGAAGCCTATACGACCACTAACTTGCAGGCTCAGAGATTCCTGGACTTTGTCAGAAGCATATATGACCACTAACATGCAGGCTTAGAGATTCCTGGACTTTGTCAATTTACATTCTTTGGAAAATCTGGTCTGCACTCCCATAAGAGGCTCAAATATCCTTGACATAGTACTCACTAACATGGGGGAGAGTTCCACCCCCCAGAGTAATGTTCTCATTAGTAAGACCGGATCATAAATCAGTCTCCTTTGAAATAAATGTAACTGTAGTATCTCATCAAAACAGAAAACTCCAAAGAATTTTTTCAAGGCAAATTACCTTTTGTTAAGTGATAGCATAGGTAATTTTAAAGCTTCTCCTAACCCAAAAACACTGAGGCCTATGCAAAAGTATACATAAATGCCCTGTGCAACCACTTAAAGAACTACATAGAAAGGGAAGCACCTGACCTAAATAAACAAAGGTCTAGCCAGAGAAACAAGCCACCCTGGTGGACCCCAGCCATAAATAGACTATACAACGGAAGTAAGAAATTCCTTTCTAGAAGTAAGTGGGAAGGTGCACAACAAAAAATAAAATCCCTCATTAGTCTCAACAGGCAAATCAGGGAACTAGTCAAGTCTTCATAAGTTAAACATGAGACAAAAATACCCTCCAAAGCAAAGGATAACCACAAAACATTTTTTAGTTATAACCAAAACCTTAAGGGAAACATTCAACAATGTGCTGAGGTGGCTGTAGATGGCACTACCCTTACTCAGTGAGAGGGAATATCAAACCGGCTGGCCAATAAATTCAGCTCAAATTTCAACCCCTCATCACTTTCAGTCACTCCTCATAAAATACCCCCTACCATTCCTGTGCCAGTTATCGGTTATCACAAAAGAGCAGGTCATCACTGCACTCTCTAAAGTTAGAAACATGGCATCAATGGGACCAGATGGAATTCCAGGGTGCCTATTAAATAGGTTGAAACATGACATAGCAGACACACTCAGATCGCTATTTAACCACAGTCTCCAGACAGGCTTTGTCCCAGTAGAGTGGAGAACAGTAACAGTCATTCCTTTGCACAAGGGGAGACCATCAACTGAACCAGGAAACTACTGACCCATACATTTGGCTAGCATGATATGCAAGGCTATAGAAAGGATAATCATGGATCTGATTAATAATGACATAGGAAATCTCCAGACTCTGGACCCAACCCAGTTCAGCTTTGTCAATGGCAGGTCCTGATTGCTCAGTCTGGTGGACTTCTTTGAGAAGGGTAAGGTAGTGTATACCCCTACCTTGACCTGGCCAAGACATTTGACATAATACCCACTTGGGTATTATAGATAAATTCACAAAATTGGGCATAAACCTCTACATCACAAGATGAATAGCCAAATGGCTCATGGATAGGACACATGTTGTTAGAGTGGAGGAATACACATCCAGAAAGAGGACAGTCACCAGTGGAGTACCACACAACTCAGTGCTGGGTCCTCTCCTGTTTGGGATAGAATACTCAGTTATCAAGGCAAATGTAGATGGCTTTTGGCTGGCCAAGTTTGCTGATGACTGAAAGTTGGAGGCAATTATTGACTCCCCAAAATGATGTAGATATCCTCCAGAAAGGTCTGACACAGACCAATGATTGGTGTCAGGGCCATGGCCTCAAACTAATTGCAAAAAAGTGCATAATACCCTTTGGGAAATCAAATACCCCTGCAAATTACAACATTGTTAGCACCACCCTAACAGTGGACCCAGTGGTGAGAGATCTGGCTACTGAGATGGATAGTAATATGAACTTTAACTACCATCTGTCCATGGTGGTGAGAAAATCCTTCTTTTTGGCTCAGCTTACAAGTAAGGGCACGGCATCCAGCTTTAAGGATGTCATAGTATCACTGTGCTCAGCTCTCATTAGACCAATAACTGAGTACAATGCACCCTTCGGCATGTACTTTGCCAGGCATCCGAAACAGATGGAGTGTTCTCAGAGGTTTCTCTCCAAACAAATACAGGGTATAACCAACATGTCATATGTGAACCGATTAAAAACCCTATCACTGTATTCAGTTTCTACCGATTACTAAGGAGTGATAGGTGCCTGACCTATTAGGCAGTCTATGATCCAAGCCTGATGGAATGTTGCATATTCACAAAACTAACTGCATAAGGGTTACCTGCTCCAAAGATCTAAACCTGATCTCTGACATGAATAGATTGTACTGGAGAGACATATATGTGTCCCAGAAATTGCTCATCCTCTGGTAAAGGCTTCCTATTCACATGAGGCAGAGCCCTTCTCTGACAATCTTCAACAGCAATCTGGACTGATGGATGGGAAATTGCATATTCACTCCAGGGATGGTACCCATGTCCCTTATGGACAGAGGCAGTGTATAAAAATAGTCAAAACCACACTTGCTGACTTTTGTTATCATTTCCCTTAGGATAAAAAATTGAGTAAAATATGGGTAAAACTGGCTAAGGTTTGTAAGGGCTCTTGAGCTGTTTGGCTAACAATCTTCTATGAACGTATGAAGTAGATTTGAGCCCTGCATCAGCTGTCCTTTTCTCTAAACTCACTGCACTTATGCCTTGTGCCACAGAGAAAGTTATCTAACAGGTGCATTTTCTTCACTGAGTACTATCCATAGTGCTGATGGCCATGCAATGCTGTTAGGCTTATTTTTGCTACAGAAGGCAGTCTAAACTATATTTTCACTTTTTTCTTAGGCCATGAACCATGTTTGTACACTGCTAAGCACAGTACAAATACAAAAGGCATTACAGAAAAATATATGAGAATTAAAAAAGCTGACAGGATAACAAATTCAATCAATGGATACATCCAGCAATGACCAGAACAAGAAATACATTTAAGGGATTTATTCATTCTTCTCAGATTTCTTTGCAAAATCATGAATGTACTTTGTGGAACACATTTTCAGACTTGCAGTTAATGACAACTAATATGAAGGATGACAGACAACAACTTATATGCAGTCAGCAATACTGAAAATAGTGGAGTTTTACACAACACAGTGATAAGAATATATGTGTACAAATATATATTTATACCACCCTGTGTAAATTAATTATTAACTGTATTCAAACCCTGCATTACCTGTGTTTTTCACTCAATTTGTTTCAATTGCACATTATGCCACAGAGATAGTTACGTGAGATGTGGAATATAGTCACTAAATACTATGCAGGCTGCTGACGTTTGTGCATCATCTCCAGGCAAGTTTGTGCTACATAAGGCAGCTTAAACTAAAATTTTCACTTTTTTCCTTTAGTTGTAAACCTTGATTATGCTTATAGATTACATATTAAAAAAAAGGAAATACATACTGAGAATAATTGAAGAATGATCTGAAAACAGGACTTGAGCACTGTGTCATCGGTCTTATTTCTCTCAATGCATTTCATTTACTCCCTGTGCCACAGAGATAGACATATGTTGTGTTTATTCTCTGCAGTCATTAATATCCAGGGCACCAATGGCCATATACTGACACCAGGCTTATGTGTACTACTGAAGGCAAGCCAAATTAAAATTTTCACTTTTTTTCCTTAACCCATGAAAGTTGATTGCATGCTACCTAGTGAAGCTTAAATGTAAAAGGCAAAATTTAGTAAAAACATTTACAAAATATTTTTGTATAGCAATTTAAGGGAACATGAAATGACTGAAAGTGTATATCCAGCAATGAGAAGAGTTACTGCACTACATTGACACATTCAGGCTTCTCATATCTGTTTGGCACATCATTACTGTCTTTATGTTTCACAATATCAATACTTTAGGTAATGCCATGCGAATGGAAAAGGGGACAGGGAACAGCAGAAATGCTTTAATTTTTTCACGCAGCATAAACAATTAATATTAACGTAATTTCAAATGGCATATCTCTCTGTCATGTTTACTCAATATTGACAATACTTCAGTTTCCCATCTCAACATATTTATACACCAACATGAGTGTCAGCATTTATTATGGTCTCCCTCAGTTAAATGATATGTGAACATGTTTTGAAGCCCACACCACCTGTATTGTTTTTCTAAGCTCAATACAGTTATACTTTATGCCCCAGAGACAGGTGGGTGACAGCTTGAATTTCTCCCCTTAGTACTATACAGAGTGCTGAGGAAAGTGCACCAATACCAGTCTCAATTGTGTTATTGATCACATTTCAAATGAAATTTGTCAGTTTTTAAACTGGGAAGTGAACTTCTGTTCACTGCTACTAACTGCTGCCAGGCAATGAAGCACAATGCCAAAAGGCATGCAAACAATCAAGGAAGAATAAGACACATTTTGAAACAAGTACTTTCAATGTACATTTCTGACATTTCCTCAGCTTTGTTATCTTGCAGCAGGAACTTGTACAGATTTAATCTTCAAATCATGGTATTGACAGCCATCATTTAAGATCATTTCTCATATTTGCACAGACGATATATATTAACAATAAATAAAAGTGTTTAAATGTACTAAATATGTGACACAGTATCAAGTAACATTGAAAGTGCAACAGAAACAAGTTATTAAAGTTGTCCTTTCTCATTTCCCAGTAATGTCTGGATGAGTGGGATATTGGCAGCAGTTAAGACACCCATGTACTCACACAATATTGAACAAAGACTGCAAACAATGCAGGTGTATTCCTTTCTTTATTCATGTGCACAGTACCATCTGTATGCTTTCCTAAGAGCAATGCTATCATATTTTTATTGCATATGGTATTGGTATCAATGCTTCATGTTCTCCCTTTCAAATGCACATTTCTTAGTAAGAGGCAGTAACTGTGGTCATTAAAACAACATTTGAATGTTAGGAATGCTGCTGTCTTAACTCAATCAAAGTACTTTCAGACTTTTTGGTAAGTCTTTATTTTCGTGGTACACCTTCAGTAAGTGTACATTAAAGTGATTGTTCTTGCAGTCAGACTAATCATAGACACCTCCACACCATTAGCAGGTAACACTTCTCAGTGCTCATCCTTGCAGTTCTAGAACATCTGCATGTAATCATATAGCTCCTAACACCGTGTTTACATTCCTTGCACTTAGTGCAGATTGTGGTATTCAGGAATGCTAATGGTTTAACACCTCATTTGCATATTATTTGCATACTCACAGTGCTTAGTTAGCTGACTCTGCACAATATAAAGGTAATCATGTAGCTAATGAACTTGTATTGCAGTGGGGAGACTGTTTGGATCCAGAGAGCTTGATGCTGCTAAATATACACACTTTAGAAGATTTATCTCATTTCTGAGCTGCTTTTTTCTCAAGGCATGTTGTTAACTCTTACAGAATGCTTTTAGTGTAACATTAAGGTTGAATTGCAATGCCCAGTACAAATAATTTATTTGTCTGCTTTTTTTCATCCTTTACCGTTAGCATAGCCTATGTATATCAGTTTTTTTCCTGCATAACAAAATCGAGTAAAGAATGATACCTGTCATACATTTTGTAGGTTTTACCTTCTTGATATTTGAACAGTTATTTCAGAAGAGTGTAGTGTAGTTTCATAGTAAGGTCAGGTAGTTTTACATGTGCAGCCCAAATAATATGTTAAGGTTGTGATTTCTCCCAGGATGCACTCCACACCAGTGGAGATGGCGCTATAATAGTTTTCTTCTTTTCTACTTGTACATTGTTAATTAGTATTGTTAATGGTGTGCTGTGATGTATTACCACAGTAACACAATTGTTGTCCAAATTACATAACTGTTATATTTGTTATATATATATATATATATATATATATATATATATATATATATATATATATATATAGGATCCGTACTGATCCCCGAATGAAAATATCACCGAATCACTAATGGGCGGGCATATTTATGCAAAAGTGCTTTTCACCGAAGAAGCACTTTTGCGCAAGCATGCCTGTTGCGGAGGTTGTACTATGGTGCGGATAAGGGAAAATTCCCTTTTCTCATCTGTAGTGTGATCTCAGAGTTAGAATATTAAAGTAGGGGGGTGTGGGGGGAACAGCCCCCATGGGGGGTGCAAGGGGGCTTGCCCCCCTGCAAAAATGTTAATTTAATGTTTTTTTTTGTTTAACACACTTTAGTGAAAGTGCTTTTTTGGTGAAAGCACTTTCGCTAAAGTGTGTTCGGTGATAGTGGATTTGGATTGTGTGTGTGTGTGTATATATCTATATATATATATATATATATATATATATATATATATATATATATATATATGTGTGTGTGTGTGTGTGTGTGTGTGTGTGTCATTAGTTGTCACCAGAGGTATGTGTAGGGTTGTAGTGGAGGCACAGAAATGTTCCCTTGGAAGAGATAAAATGTTATGCATTCTGACATGCATGACTCCCTAAACAATGTGGTTGCCTCCTTGGACAAGATGAAAAACACACTGGATTAGGCAGTGTCTGTGATGGGCATCCATGTGGCCAGAAAGCTGCTACATCTTCTGGCATTAGCAGATGTGGCTATGCCAAATCCCACTCCAGTAGTGACACTACTTCCACTACTCTGTGCGTGATTGTAGTGTCCTCAGCCAGACATTGTAGGCCACAGGGTTGTGATATAGGACATAGCCATGAGGACAGCTCATCCAACAGACATCATTCACATTCAGGTAGCACCACAACTTCTCACATTGCCGTGGAAGTAACAGTGCAACTCCTGGCAGAGGTAGTTGTCATTCACGGGGATGACGATGCTGAACTGACTAATCTACCATGCATGGCACACAACTGACTGAGATGCCAGGATGTAGTGTTACCACAGTGCTTGACTGTGTTCATGCAGACACACACACATTGAAAAAAATCACTTACCCATACCACCTCACACATACATGCAAGCTATCTCAACAGAACAGCTGACTGCTATACATCTATTGTTAATGGCCCTGACCATTGTATAATGTGATAGATGCATGTGTATCTTACTTGGACACACTCACTTTTTTGGTGTCAGCCTTGTCCTCCTGCCACCACCTCCCAACCACCCTGAGCAAACTATAATGACTGTGCCCTGCCCTTTGCACACTGGGTGGATATATGTGCACACAATGTATAGCTAATGTTTGCCTACTCACAAGCTTGCATTTATCAATATGTATTGCAGAAGAAAAGTTTTTGATTTCTTGTGCCTGCTCATTTGTGAATGATTGCTTATATAATTTTTCAAACCCATTGTATTTTAGTTAGAATTGCAAATATAGCAGTTGAATCAGTAGGTACTTCAGTCGTGCTTCTTGATATACTTGTGCAAATGAGGGTATAATTGACCTGTTCCATGGTGTATAGTCAGTGGTCAAGTGAAATGCTTAGGTAGAATGCATAACTATATATTGCAAACATTACTCATATAAGTTATTGCTGACATAATTGTACACCACAGACAAATGCTCTGCTTAGGGGTATATACATATTTTCAAATGAGAAAACTATGTTATGTAACGTTTTTATTTTCATTGCAGGTTCCACACTTGCCTTGTCATTGCTGTAGTTATAAATTGTGTCCTTGAGGGTTGACCCTGTCTGATGCTATCAGAACACAGCCATTATATGGCTAAGTAAAGGCTATGGAGTTTTAAATGCAACAGTTGTCCTATTTATATATGTGTGGGTCTTAGGCTTGAACTACGTAATGAGTGTGTGTCCACTATCCTTTGCCTCTTAGCCAGAACCAGGGCATATTGTGCAGACTTCCATCTGTCAGCACCATCTGCAGCTGGTGGTTCTCCCTCAGATTCCTCATCTTTATCTGCTATTGTTGTTGCTGCTGGCCCTGCACTATCTGTGGTCCTGTCCCTAGCTCTCCTTGTCAAAGCTGTTTCCTGAAAATTGTATTGTATAACATGGCAGAGAGGTGCTTTTTTTGATGTGTCTAGACACTGGAACCTTGATTTCATAGGTTCATAGGTTCATAGGTTCATACTAGGCTATCTGCCCGAGGGCATTTACAAAGCCCCCAGCATAGTTTTTCAGCCACCCCTTTACCTTTAGAGGGGGGTACCCATTATTTTGCTGTGCCTCTGTTGAGCAGTGACAGAGAGGTGATCCTGAGGTAATATCTATCTATCTCCATTCCCATTGGTCAAGATTTCTTGAAAGTAAGGCCAGCCAGTGTCACTGTCTCATATACCACATATTTTATTCCACAGCATGGAGAGTCTTTGGTGATGAAATCTATCCTCCTCAACCCTCCTAATAGCCGTGTAGTCGTGGTCGAGTCGCCCAATGCCTTCTGGCCCTCTGAGGATTTTTTTTTGAGGTGAGGTTCATCAAATCTGGGTTTCTGGGTTTGACATGGGTTAGGCAAAGGTCACCACTGAGCACTGAGGAGTGACTGAATAGAGCTGAAGAGCTGGAGTTCTTTCAGCTCATTTCAGACAGGATGATGAGACCCTTTATCCTTTTGGTGAGGAACTTGTGAGGAACTTTGCTGCAGCTGCGTGTCGGGTCAGATACATTCGAATGGGGGGAATGGGGCATCATTGGTCTGATGTGGTCTGATGGTGAGAGACTATGACCTCCCTGACCTCCTCCCCTATGATAAGAATTGATCATGATAAGGGTGGCAATGAAGAAGGTCCTAACTACTATTAGTCACACATGCTACATGACAGACACTACTAAACCCCAAGGGGGTCCATAACTCCCACTGGTTCTTTCTTCTGTACTGGATGGGGTAGCCACCTAGCTGGTAGCTAGGGGTTTATGACTATTTGACTATTGGCTTTTTTTTTTTTTTTTTAGGCCATGCATAGGCCATGGCTCTGGCACCTATTGCAGACCTCTGTGAAGGATCTTGTGTTAGATGTGTTTTACTGTAAGTGGCCCTGTTTGCATTGTTTGTCTTTCTCCTGTCAGCCATAACTGCCCAGGTTTGCTTTGTGGAAAAAGTGTACCAGGAAGAAGAGTGGGCCCACAACTGAGCCCTGTGGTGCACCACTTCAGACAGGCTTGAGTCTGCTGACATGCTTGGCATCTGACTGTCCTCTCTCTGGCCACCCAGCGCTTGTGAACCCATCCATGTTGTATGGGTTAGCCAGTGTGATGATGAGATGCTGATGATATGATTGGGATTTTTGGGAAAGTAGTCAATCAAATATAGGCAGCTGTATGACCGCCTTTCCTCATGCATGGTCGGTGACTGTTTCAAAAGTCAACCAAGTTTGAAAAGAAGTCAATCTGCTCTACCAGAATGAATGATCATTCCAAAGTCCAAACTAAACCATGGCTATTTATGTCCTGCATTGGTCCTCCTCTTGGCTTATTTGCATGATCCTGTAGTCCTCTCTGCATGGCTTTAAAATCAAGCTGTCGGTGGAGGCACCGCCTTTTTGGGGTGAGGAGCAAGCCTTTCTGAAGTGGTGGGACAGTGCATTCCAGGTTAGACTATGATTAAACAGCTGTCCTAGCTGTGGGTTGACCTCATTGAGTTCGGAGTGTAGCATTGGGACGCCATCCTCATTGAGTGATGCTGGAGCCATTCTTGGAGGATCAGGTCAGGTCTTGGGCTGTGCTGAGATTTTTGGGAGTGCAATCGGCTTGGGGCGTTGGAGATGTTTGGGGGCTGCAATGCTTTGGGGGTAATGTTAACACACATTCTATGAAATCCTAGTTTGATCATGGGATTGTGTGTGTTTGGCATTGGTGTCATGAGCTGAGGCTCCAGTATAATACTTGCATTCCCACTCGATTCCTTTGAGGAATGTCATACCTAGCAAACCTGGTATACAACTCACAGGTGTCCCATATGTGTGAGTTATAAAATCTGCCTGGGTTACCTACACAGACATTGTAGATAATCCCTTGGGCATTACAGATAACCTGACAGTTTATAGACTGGGACTCTTTTCTGTTGATGTGCCTCCTTCCCTATTCACTGGGTGGGACTTTTATCTCTATGTGTGTGCAATCTATGGTCCTCAACCCTTCAGGAAAGTGTGTTACTACATAAAATGACTGCATGGTTCTTGCTCTCTCCTGTGGGGTGCATGGGAATTAGATGTAATCCCTTGCATTTTTTAGCATTGCATTTAAAAACTGCTATAATATTATAGAGGCTAATGCCTGTGACACCCCTACTATATCCCCTGTAGATCTCTAGAAAGTACCAGTATCTAGTATAAGTAATGCTACACATACCTCTGTTTCCAGTGGGATGGGTTCTTCACAATTCCCCTGGGGCCTGAGGTGGGGTCGTCAAAGGTTGCATACTTTCTCCAGTGTTTCCCTGCCTACTCTGTATCACTCTACAATTTCTGTGTAATGCAGTTCACAATAAGTCTAATGGGGTTTAAACACCCTTCTTCTTCATGCTGGTGGTCTGGCAGCAGCTGCAGCAGCAGTACGATGTTTTAAAGCCTGTTGCACACACAACATAATGATCTCAGCAGCAACCCCTAACATGTTTTATTTTTTCCTAATTGCATTCATGTCTGTATTCCAAAGGGTTTTGGAGTTCAGGGCAAAAGTGAGCACTGAGTGAACACAATTTTGTTATACCTTCCTGATTACCTCCATCATGTTGGATGGTTAATCAACATGTAATTCATCTCTTTATGCTGTCATTAGCATATTTTACATTTTCCTTTGTTTGTTGGTGCTGCATGATATGTACAGCCATTTAATGAATACCAAATAGTGCTCTATCATATTGGCGGCATGCTGTACCACCAACATGATAGCTACACTTAGTGTAGCTGTTAATGAATCTGGCCCATGGTGTTACATTCATGTTTATGGGGTTTAATGTTTTGGGTTCTATACACTGAGTCTCGAAAAAATGTGTATTAATTTTAATGCTATATATATATATATATATATAGAGAGAGAGAGAGAAAGAGAGAGAGAGAGTGAAAGAGAGAGAAAGAGAGAGAGAGAGAGAGAGAGAGAGAGAGAGTGACAGGTAAAGATATATGTTTATAATGAATAATTAATAATAAGTCTGTGAAAAACACAAAACATCAAAAAACTCATTGGTGAATAACTTTAATCACCCCCAAACCCACTGAAAAAAAGTAATTACAAATGTAAACCAGTAGGTTATATTTGCGATTGCAAAAAGTAAAAACAAAAACAACTTTTACATGAAGAGCTTTGAACCTCACACTCCCTGATCTGGCGTCTCCACCCCACATCCATAGAAAATAAACATATTAAATAAGGGGGTTACACAATCTTGAAGAAGGTTGAAAAACCCTTCAGTTATGTAATGGTTGATCTAATGAAGTTTGACCATTACACAATTTGATCAACTCTACCACTAACGAAAAGCATCAGCATTTCTGGACATGATGAAATGCGTGCAGTTATAAATCATATAACATGTACACACACGCACACACGCACACACACACACACACACACGCACACACACACACACACACACACACACACACACACACACACACACACACACACACACACACACACTCACATAAATGTGTATGGCTGCAGTTCACTTGGTCAAATGCTCATTTATTTGACAATGTGAACTGTAGTGCTTTTTGTGCAATCAACAGTTTGTATGAACTTCCATTTGAGCAGCTGCTGGTATGGTTGACTAATGTAAGTGTTTTTCTATTTTTTTTTTGTAGATTTTGTGTGTGAGTGTGTGTTTTAGGATAAGGGTAAGCGTTGGGTAAGGGGATATGTTTAATGTATATGCAAGAGTGTCTGTGTTTTAGGGTTAGGATAAGGATTAGTAAGGTGATAGATTTAGTTTACGTGTGAATGTGTGCGTTTTACAGTTAGGATAAGGGTTAAGTTAGAGAATAGTTTTAGTGTGTCTGTGAGTTTTGTGTGTGTGTGTGCACATGTGCGCGCGCACGCACGCACGCGTGTGTGTGTGTGTGTGTGTGTGTGTGTGTGTGTGTGTGTGTGTGTGTGTGTGTGTGTGCATGTGAGCGTGTGTGTGTGTGTGTGTGTGTGTGTGTGTGTGTGTGTGTGTGTGTGTGTGTGTGTGTGTGTGTGTGTGTGTGTGTGTGTGTGTTGTCTTTTTGTTATTGTTGAGCTGTAGTGCTACGGAAAGAGTTTTCTTAAGGTAAGCTGCATAGGTAGGTTAGCAGAAGGGGTGGGGGTCAAGATTAGAATGCATTACTAAGGTAGACTAGAGCTGGAATTTCTTAAACTCTTGAACTTATGTATATATACTCCCACAAGATTTGGGAAAGGAAACGCACTCCGTAAACTGCAAAGCAGTTTCAGCCAAATAGCAATCCTGTTGTGCCTAATAGCACACCCTTTAAGACTATGGTTTAAACACATTAAGTGGCTGTCAATATCTTAAAGACCCCCCACCCAAAGACATAATAATAAAAGTAGAATATATAACAACTAGCAAATATGAGGGCAGTTGTATTTAAGGACACCAAGTATGTATTCATGACTGTTCAATGCGTAATTGTACTTCCTCTCTTGTTGGCTCTGTCTATAGTCACATTGTGCTAGACAGTCAAAAGAAGAAGATTAACTCCCGCACTACACCTCAAGAAACACATAGCCCTTATAAACCCTCATCATCAACAGCCACATATAGCAACACTAAACCCACATATGTGGAGGCCCTTAACAGTAACCTGCCCAAGCAACAAGGACCTCTGAAGCTGAAACACAAACAAACATCAATCACAACCAAAGTGTCACATAGCTCACAACACCAGTCTGGCACCCAACAACAGCCTCTAAGGCGAGACAACGTACCCAACACTTTAGTCAAAGGTGACTCTATAGTCACGCACACTGGTATCCCATTCACCAGGCAGAACAAGGAGAAAATTACAGTCAGCTGCCTGTTGGGTGCCAGGATCCTCCACATAACGCATGCACTCAAGTCACTCCACAACAAGTACAAATATGATTTTGTCATTGTCCATGTTGGAGTGAATGACTTGAGACGTACCTCCCTGGACTACATGAAAAGAGACACGGAAGAGCTCTCAGATCATGTGGCCCAGGCAGGTATGACCTTAGCCCTGAGTAGCATCCTGCCTTCACCCAGAATGATACCACAGTATAAGGACAAAATGATTAACTTCAACAATTGGCTAAGCTTCTGGTGTCATTCAAAGGGGATCCAGTATCTGTCTGCCTGGGACGACATGATCAACAGACCACAATGCTTTGCCAGAGATGGCCTACACCTGTAACCCATGGGATTCAGGTTACTGGCTAAGGGTCTTGCCACCCCTATAGTGCGTTTTTTAGGCAAAGTTCAAAGGACAAAATCACCACCATAACAGGTACAAGCATGCAACATCTGAAGGTAATGCTACTCAATGCTAGAAGTCTAAACCTCAAAATGCACTCTCTTGAGGCACTCCTAAAAATGGAGAACATCAATATCTGAGCAGTAACTGAGACCTGGTTCAAGGCTCCAGAGAGCACCCCTGCAATATCAGGCTACAACTCCTACAACACTTTTCGGCCACCAAACCAGGACCGAAACACTAAAGGTGGAGGAGTGTCCATATTCACCAAGGATATTCACAACACCAGGCTAGTTGACCAACACAATGTGTCTGAAATTCTCCAGGTGCAACTAACACTAGGTAAGACTGCAATCCAAATTGTAGCTTGCTACAGATCCCCCACCATGCCCCAAGATTCTTACTACACCTTTCTAAAAATACTGGAAAATATTAAGATACAACCAAACACCCTAATACTGGGTGATTTCAACTACCCTGCCAATAACTGGGAAAGCTACTCGTGTACCAACACCTTTGCCCAACAGTTCTTGGAATTCATAAATTCCAACACCCTGGAACAACTAATCCTTAGTCCCACCAGGGGCTAAAATATCTTAGACCTGGTCATTACCAACATGGGAAATTGATGCTCCTCACCTATGCTCACCCTATTGTTAGTCAGGTCTGACCATAAGCTAATCACCCTTGACATCCTCATCCCACCCCCAACCCCTAGTAAGGAAACACCTCAGTAAAAACCTTCTCCAAAGCCAACTTCATGCTACTCAATTCAGAAGTAACAAACTTCATGACACCCATGCAGATGGGAACTGAAAGTTTGACTGCTGAATCCTACACTAAGGCACTGTACGAGCACATCCACTCATGCATGAATTGTGCCATCACCAATAGAACCAAGATGCTCTCCTCCAAAAAAAGGAAGCCAATCTGGTGGTACCTTGCCATAAACAAACTTTACAACAAAAGGAAGAAACTGTTGCAGAAAAGAGGAAAATCCCAGGATGCAAAAAACTCCCTTACCAGTCTCAGTAAGAAGCTGAGATCCCTCATAAAATCCTCCAAAACTAGTTACAAAAATAAAATTGCCAAAAATTCCAAAGACAACCACAAGGCATTCTATAGCTACGTCAAGAATCTAAATGGCAGTGCTCAGATCTGCTCTGAGTTACAACAGAATGGCATTAAATATTCTGATCTCAAGGATATTGCCAACATCCTGGCAGATTGATTCAGTGTAAACTTCACCCCCCTCTCACTCCCTAAAGGGCCCATCTCAATACTGAAAGATTGCCAAATTCTGGTAATAATGGCCACACAGGTAAAAAACGCACTTTCCAAAGCTAAAAATACAGCTTCCCATGGGACCAGATGACATCCCAGGCTATGTACTACATGAACTACAAAATAAACTGGCACCTCACCTAAGTGTCATGTTTAATCATAGCCTCACCTTCGTGCCCACTGAGTGGCGCATAGCTACAGGTATCCCACTCCACAAGGAGGGGATCCACCTTGGATCCCGGGAACTACCACCCCATCAGTCTGATGAGGCTGATCTGCAAGGTCATGGAATGTATTATCATGAAACTTATAAACAAAGACATCGGCAACCTTCAAATACTGGACCCCACACAGTTTGGGTTCGTGAAGGGCCGATCTTGTCTCTTGAACCTGATTGACTTCTTCAAATCAGTCTCCAGAGTTCTGGACAAGGGTAAGGTGGTCCACACAGCCTATTTGGACCTTGCCAAGGCCTTCAACACCATCCCCCACTCTGGAATAACAGAGAAACTTACTAAGCTGGACATTAATCCCTACATCACTTGATGGGTTGCCAACTGGCTTACTGACAGAACCCACACTGTAAAAGTAGCCAACTCCAAATCTAGCTCCAGACAAGTGACAAGTGGAGTACCTCAGGGTTTAGTCCTGGGACCGCTGTTGTTTGGCATCTACTTCTCTGAAGTACAGGCCAACACTAAGGGGCTCTGGCTAACAAAGTTCACAAATGACTGCAAACTGGGAGCCATTATTGAATCCCCAAATGATGTGGATATTCTACAAAAGGGCCTTAAAGAAACAGATGCTTGGTGTCAGAGCCATGGGCTCAAGCTGAATGCCAAGAAATGTATAGTTATCCCCTTTGGGAAAAAACATGTACCCGTGAATTACCACATAGGTGGCAGTACACTAAAACCAAAAGTGTGATAAGAGACTTAGGGACACACGTGTTCAGTGGTCTCACCTTTGATAACCACATCACCACATCAGTCAGGAAATCCTTCTATGTGGCACACCTCATCACTAAGGGCTTTTCATCCAG
Organism: Protopterus annectens; assembly: GCF_019279795.1. Classification (NCBI taxonomy): domain Eukaryota; kingdom Metazoa; phylum Chordata; order Ceratodontiformes; family Protopteridae; genus Protopterus; species Protopterus annectens. Next base: position 788,189,427 of record NC_056732.1, on the reverse strand, counting down.
AAAAAAGGAGCCCCACTGTACTCATCCCTCATTAGACCCATTATAGCATACAATGCCCCATTTGATATGTACCTCAAGACATCTGCAACTACTGGAAAGACCACAGAAATTCCTCACTTAAAAGAATCACAGGCCTAAGTAAGATGCCCTATGCTGAACATCTAAAAAAACTCCACCTATACTCTGTCACATATCGTCTACTCAGAAGCAATCTCTGCTTAACATACAAGGCCATGTCAAACCCAAAGCTGTTGGACATGCTATACTTAAAGAAATCCCAATCCCTCAGAAACACACGCTCCAGGGATCTAAACCATGTCATCACAATGAACAAAACATGCTGAAGGGATAGGTTCCTGACCCAGAGACTCCCCAGACTCTGGAATAGACTGCTCATACATGTCAAGCAGAGTGCCTCTTTGGCCCTCTTCAAAAGGAACCTTGATGATTGGATAGGAGATAGGAAATTCTCCCTGGGGGGGGGATCACATCAGTCACCCTGCTAGACAGGGGTCCAGGGAAGTAAATACTGTGGGAAGAAATAGCCAGGGAATTGTTATGGCTAGGCTTGTATAGGCCCTAGGGCTGATGGCCTAGTACCAACCTATGAACCTTTGAACCTGTAAACACAGTTTAATGTCACAGTGCACTGTTTTACTGAAGTGTGTTTAAATATGAGTCCTTGATGTGCAGAAGCAGCACAAGAAACATTTCTTAAAAATGTATGTGTAAACTTGATGTAGAACTCTAATCTCATTTTTAATTGTAAAGCCATCTCCCTCCTTCATATAGCCTTTGGACATTAGCAGCATCAACCTGTATGTTTACCAATTTGTTCAAACTTTATCTTGATACTCCCCTTATAAAAGCAACATTGTAAGATAGCAACTGTTCTACGACCATTCTATGTTCATGTCCTTAGGCCACATATTACTAGAGCCTCTCCTGGTACTAAAATGCTGTTCTGAGCACTATTTGCCATGTTTTGACAGGCCCTCATCTTACTTTACAACAATCTAACTCTCTGTTCAACATACACAACAGAAAAAAGAGAGACTGAAAAGAAAAAAGGAACATCTTTGCAACATTTTTAACAGGCTGTGTGTGTGTGTGTGTGTGTGTGTGTGTGTGTGTGTGTGTGTGTGTGTGTGTGTGTGTGTGTGTGTGTGTGTGTGTGTGTGTATATATATATATATATGTAGAGAGAGAAAGAGAGAGATGGTTTCTGTCTTAAAATCATTTATACTGTTTTAATAATGACTTAAATAGCTGGTGACGTTTTACTGCAGTATGCACATGCCAAACTGAAAAAATTATTATACATAAAATCCTCTTAAATGCAGTTTCCAGTAATTGTTGATTTTGTTCTAATGGAATTAATACTAAACAAGTTGAACAAGTGATTCCTAGTACCATAAATGGAATTTATTGAAGAATGTTCTCTAATTCATATAGATTTTCACTAGTAAGTACCTCATATCATTAACTGGTCAAATGCTAGATACTGACAACTGAGGTGTTCACTTTGCCCAATTAGATATCAGGCTATTACTTTGGTAAGCTGCTATGGAGCAAAACAGACATTTTGCTGTTCTTATAGTATGAAAATCATATCACTACAATGTAGCAGAAGGGAGATTACACATTGCCAATGCAATAGCATATTAATATCTTGTCAATGCGACAATATGTTCTTGGGATTTATTTTGTCTTCAAGTATACATTATATAGTAACATAGAAATTCTGTAATGTGCATGATATGTGGTCCAAATCGTGTTTCATTACTCATATAAAATGATATGCAGTTGCTATGGTTTTGTTTGCCTTCTAACACCAGGTAAAATGATTAAGAAATGCTCTCCTTGACATTTTCCATATTTTCCTTGTTATGGTCATGTTTCCTTTACTGATTTTTTTTTAAATCTAAAGCCAAGCTGTTTTGGGTCTTTTGTGTGACAAATGACATGAGTAGTGGAAAACAATACTCCTGAAGTGGAGGTGTCTGAGGCTGGAAAGGATGCCGGAATGAGTTGATTTTTATTAAGTGAATGTGAAACTACAATTTTATGACTGATTGTGAGACAAATGTCTTACAATTTTCTTTTTTAGGAAAATATTTAAGAATTATGATACTGTACCACACACACATTACTGGCAGCGAATTGCATTTCAGTTGCCAGAGGAGCCGTTATTATTTGTTCAGTAGTAGTTTGTCATGATAATATTTTGAGGAACCTGAATGCCAAAAAACTTTGGAGGGGAGACCAATAAAAGATCCATCTTCTAATACTTCAGAAGTCACAAAAAATAGAAAGTGAACCACTTGAGCAAAGCCAGGAACTTTAAAAAAAATACTGTGTTGCTCAGGTGCCATATAAAACAAGCCACATGTTTAATTTTTTCAGAATGATGATTACAGACCAAGCTTTGCCTGGTATCTCAGACAGCCAAAATAGTCCTTAAAGGGAATAAACTACAAATGCCTCTTATATGCTATAAAGGAGATGCTTCAAACAGTTTGCATTCATTGACATGTATAAGCAGTGAAAGTAAAGACTGCATTCATTGCTTATTAGTAGTCTTTGCTTTCTGAAAGCAGGATAAAATGTTTAAATAAATCAGACATTTTTTGTTTGCTGCATGGAGAACTGAAACTCTACTTTTCATTTTTTCAGTAAAATTACATTTGTGGTTGTTATTTTACATTACATCTGCATACCTGGTCCATTCTGAACTTTTCAGTAAATCCATAGCATCTGAAGGAAAATAACACTATCACATATTTTAAAGCCATAACATCCAAGGTTTCACTAATATTGGTCATGGTTTCTTTCTTTACAAAAAAGTCTACAAGAGTGTAAGTTTGATTTAACATAATTAAGCCTAAGAGTCTTGGAGAAAATAAAATATGTAACATGCTGTACTATAATGCATCATTAAGTATGGACAATATTTTTTTTTAATAATTGTGCATGGTAGACCATCAGACTTTATTCAGCAGAATATGAACCATTTTTTGTCTGTGTACAAACCATTCTCACATCAAACATTCAGGCAGACAGGATTCCACACCTCAGAGTGTAGCCACTGTTACCTTCTTCATCACCTTTTACATATAGTACCTGTCCCATATAAACAGAGTGAGACTGGATCTACTAATTGCTTGGTTTACAGACCAGTGGGAAATGAATATCTTGAAAAAAATTATTGCATAGGTAAGACTTTGGCATCCCCCCATCCACCCAATTTCTTCTCATTAGATACAGATGCATAAAGGATCAGTAAACTGGCATAGTGTCCGTTAAGTGTTCCTCGTCAACCTGTAATTAAGTTACCTGCACTATCTAGCCATATCTTATTAGCAATGATTTTCTGTCTTCTGGGGTAGCATGAGAACAGAGGCCAAACTATTGGATTTTCTCAGGCATATATTAAAGGGTACAGTTTATGACAATAAAACTAAGACCTACAAATGTTGATAATCTACTCCTTCTTATTATGATTTAGTTTGTTATATTATTATATTTTTTTGTACTATGACACAATTGCTTGCTAACAGGGTATTGTTTTTGACAGAATGACACTGAGTCTTCTCAGTTTGTCCTGTTGTCTTTCTGAGATCTGATTTCTTGACAATTTATTACATTTCTAACACATTTTCATGAAGATGGTCTCCAAATCCTCCAACCACTTTTCCTCTAATATACTAAATGTCCTTGTCATAAACACTTTACTCACTCTCTCTCCATTTTTATTTAAAAGGAGGGAAATTGCAGAAGTACTAAAACTCTTTATCTCATGCCTTCAGATAGGGCAACATTTCTGTATCCACCCTAAGAATGTTATATTGCTCACAATTTTATTTTTTTTATTTAGTCTGTTATCTGTAAACATAAAACTGCAGTCATACTATTACTGATGATTACAGGGGTACAGGTTTTAATTCATGAGCATTAGAAACATAAATGCTTTTATACTAACTGCAATGCTCATCATGGTGCTTTTGCAGACATCATCTGAAACAAGCTGTTACAACATTACAACAAAAACAAACAGCAGTGCAAAAGCTCAAACCATGCAATAGAGCAAGGTAGGTGTATAGTTGCTGCTTGTAGTGTGGTGCATAGCATTCCTTGCAAAATGTCACTAAAATATAAACAAAGCTACATTTATAGACTTACCCAAGGCCTTTGTCCTTAATTGTCATGCCAAAGTACTTTCACAGCTTGAGCATTAGGAAAATATCTGTAGCTCTCTGCTATGGTATGACCTCTTCTTCTTCTTTCGGCTTTTTCCTGGTTAGGGGTCGCCACAGCGGATCATCTGTCCGCTCATGATTGGCAGTGGAGTTTTACGGTGTCGATAACAATATCCCCTGTGCAGTTAAAGTTAACAACTTACTATCATCACTATCACATGTAGAAATAGTAAACATGGGCATTCTGGGGTTTCAAGAACTAGTGCTTAGACCATTTTATTTTATTTCAGCATCATTACCCTTCTTGGCATCTTCTGCATTGATGGTATGTTTGCTCTGGTCATAGACACATCTCCTGATAATATCATAAGTACCCAGTCTGTTAATATGGCCATTATAAATACTTGACTTACTTCTCTAGGCTTACCTTAATTATTAAAAAAGAAAGAAACAGAGACTATGTTATTTGGTAAATCAAAAACTTATCATTTTCCCAAGAAGACCAGACTGTAGAAAACATCTGACAATGCCACCTCAGCTAATTTAGTCAATTCAAATACAATGTGTGCTGGTTAAAATCCATCCTGTCCTTCCATGCAAATAGGCATAAAAACTTGCTTCAGGGTAAAAACCTGTTATGAACCTGCTATAAAATTGTGCATTTGTTTATTCCTGAAGTTAAAAAAAAACATAGCAAAGGTATGTAATGCCTGCATTACTCAGTTATAATTTAACACCTGGTAGCTTCCAATTCAACAAATTCCAATTGCACATGGAATTCACCAAGACTTACTATTTTGCGATTTGATCATCTATGTTCAGCTGTCCTAGTACAACATCACACCATGCTAATAAATTCCTTGTCTATCTGAAGGTATTGACTGAGCCATTAACCTTGATCTGCATTATCTTGTTACTAAGCTACTGTCCCCCTCATTTCACTATTGAAGGCAAAACAGTTCTTCCACCTGTACTGACACCACCAGTCTAGGTCAATGACTATAATGTCACTTAAACTCTCTAGAAGGCTTTTTTAAAGCTTTCTCATATTGGGCTTCTAAGCTTTGGATTTGCATAAATACTGGTGGAGACAGTAAGTCTATGTCGTCTGCCCTTTTGTATGCTTTAGTATTCACATTCTTTCCATCCCTACTTTTCACATTCCTCTTTTCCATCTGTTCCATGGTCTCTTGAAGGCCTCTGTCACTCTCCTCTGCATCATCTATTCAGGGAGTCCATTCCATGGGTCCAGAATTCTGTCTGGAAAATGATTTTTTAGAGGTCTGGGGCATAGTTACTGCCTATAATCTCCTGCTTGTACCACCACATTCCTCCTTTGGCCTTCCTGTTAAGAATGGCTCCATTCACATCTCCTTGACATGATCTTGTCAATATCATGCCCACCCTGTCTCTTATGTTCTCAAAGTAAGAAGAGCTCTAGTTCTACCAGTCTCTGCTCATATTACCTTCTATTCATTATATGGGTCTTCCATACAGCTTTTTGTTTTGAGCAGTCTGATTTCCTTTCCCTTATATGACTTCAAGAATAGCATATATTACTCAACGACAGGTCTGACCAAGGTCTTGTAGAGTGGAAGCATTGCCATTTTTTCCTTATGAAGACTATCCCCCCGAAGACACACCCAAATATCTTACCTGCTGGCACATCTACCATCTCACTTTGTTCCAGGTGGTCCAGTCCAGATGTGACTGTCTCCCCCAGACTATTTTCCTGCTCCTCCATTCCACTCAGCTGATACACACCAAGTTGCTGTGGCATCATTGCAGTAGTTTGCATCTGTTTGCATTTTACCTTAACTACCACATTTTGCCCACTTGTGCTGCCTTTCTAAATCCTTCAGTAGACTGTTCCACCTATTCTTCACTACTACACCTACCCTTAAGTCAGAGAGTTTTGACCCTGTCCTTTATTATCTCAGATATGGATGACACCAACTGATTGAAAAGCACTGGACCCAGGATGGACTTTGAACAAGTGACCAGGTTTCCTGTTTTCTAGCCCTGCAGCACTTGACCACTAGCAAATGATTTGTTGAAGATCTCCATCGGGAGTCCTGGCAACACAGTGGTCAACTTTCTGAAGACTTTGAGAGACAACGCTCCTTGTTCTCTCTCTTTTTTAAACTCCTCACAGCTGACTCTCAGCTGTCACCAGCATCTCTTCTCATTTATTGGGTCTACCTGACCAACCATATCCACCCCCAGGCTCTACTGACAACTTTTATGATTGTTTCTTGGTAGTCACAAGTGGCATGTGGTGAAGATAATTGCACAGTAAATACGTTTAGTATAAGATTTAGCCCTGTCATTTGTACAATGTATGCATTGTGAAAATTGTCTGTGTATTTATGTTGGTAACCAGGCCATTACACAGCAGACTGTGTTAAGAACTAAAAGAGAAGAACATTTCCAACTCATACATACTATGTATTCTTCAGAGTCTACTTCAGAAGACTGACAAAAAAAGACTGAATCCCAAAAGACTGAAAAGTCAAAATGCTGAACACATTTTTGATGCACCTGCACCCCTCATGTCTGTAGCCCTCACCGCTAATTATATATACCAACTCCAAGATCGCGCAACAGTGGAGAAGGGGCAAATTCCATCATTCAGTATTTTGAATTTTCAGTCTTTTGGTTTTTCAGTCTTCTGAAGTAGACCCATTCATCAACATGATGAATGTATATGGATATATTTGTAAATTCTAAGGTACGAGGTTGTACTGGCAGATAACTTGATATAACGATAGCATTGTGGTTCATCTTTTCATTGGTCTGGGGGAAGGTTCTGGGAATGTGATGCAATCTTTCACATGTTATAGCATGTAGGTGAGGATTACACTTAGTATTTTTGAAGCAGATAACTTAAATGTGACTAATTTAGCACCCATCAGTCACAGAAATCTCTCTGTTACAAGAATTTTCTGGGCTGTTCCAGCTACATTAACAATCTGGAGAGGTCAGTCCCACATTCCATTTAGTGCAAGGGCTACTTCTACTGCATATTATAGTCAGTACTTCCCAAACTGGACCAGGAGTTTTTCATTATTCAGCATGGTTCTGTTCTGTTTTGTGTGGAATTCCCCTTATCTTCGCAGACTGGCCAAATTTGTAACTCCTACAGCTTTTTTCTTTTATCTGCAGTTATGTTTTGATTGAGTTAATATCTATATCTCTAATCACACACACACACACACACACACACACACACACATATATATATATATATATATATATATATATATATATATATATATATATATATATATATATATAAGTTTGGTATGTGGGGGCAAAACCTTCTACATGACTGCTGCAGGTGCTATTATCATTCTGAAAAAAAAAGAAATAAATATAGACTTTTTTGACACAAGACTTGAACTTGTTTGTTTCATACATTTGACGTTTCAGGAAATTTAGACTCAACAAAATGTATAGAAGGTGCTTCATCTCTTTCATTGCTTTGGCCTAGGACTGCCATGTGATTATTCTTCTGAAAAGAATACTTTAAAGTGGATTAATGGTTACGGCTTTCTTTTGTATTAGCAATTTGGGTAAAGCTTGATGGTGACATTAGCTATAAAGCTCTTTGGCCTGTTTCCTCTTTATAAGACCAAGGCCATGTTTACTCATTTGTTAAGGTAGTTAATTTAGGGCTGATAATTTAGGTGGTTTGGAATTTGTAAACATGTATTGTTCACAACTTTGTGCAATTTAATGTTTGCAAATCACAAGGGCTATTATCAGTAGCATTAAATCAAATATATAAATAATGCCATTGTATAGAAATGTATGGGCATGGCCCTTTTTGTTGTGTAGCAACTTGCTGAGACCCTCATTGCTGAGTCTCTGTTGTTCAGCATTCCACTGATCAATTAAAAAACTGGTGTAGAGGTAAGAGTTTTCTTTTCAGAGCTTTGTTTATTTACTTTTCTCCATGATAGTGCAAACTCAGATTTAGGACATTTAAATAGAAGGGGGCATAGGGGATTCAGTCTTGTACCCTGCAAAAATGTTACGTTGTGGCTTTTGGAGCCTGATGGCTGTATTGCTTACCAATCAAGATGTGACTTGTTCATTAGCTGGACTTCTCAACAGCTTCAGCTCAATTAACTTGTTTTCAATGAATTCACTGTTCTACTATTAAGGACTAAATGTCAATTTGCTGTCTGTCAAAATAACTAGCTATTTTTGTTTGCAAGCTGTTTTTCATTCTTACTTGAACAAAAGACAAAGATGCCTGCCTTTTTATTATAATATGTTTATACTCTGAAAAGTAAACCTTGATGACCCATTGGAATTAAGCAGTAAATAAAAATAAGTAAGTGCACTACCACTACAGATCCCAGGGATGAAACCTTCAAACTGGGACTCAAAATGCTCTGTTCCTCTCTTTGTTTCTTTGATTTTCCTACATATATATATTATCATCAAGTCAAAGAACAGAATGACAAGCATATTATCTGAGCACTTACTGCATGCAGTCCCCATACAGAATGGTTTGTCTTACACTACTCACTGGCACAGTCAAAATTTTTAATTGCCCAATTCTCTATCTCCATGTACAAGTGATCTATTTACTATCTTAAATATAGAAATGTCTGCTCATGTTTGACATTTCCTTTTTTGGGGGCGATTTAATTCTTCAGCGTTTTTAGTCATGTCTTTGAAAAAGATTAAACATTTTTTGCAGTGGTGCTAGCATACATTGTAGTAGTCAAATCCAAACTAAATAGCAAAAAATCAAGTACCTCAGTAAGTGATAACCATGAAGAGGTTTATATGTATCTCTTAATGAAATAAAGGGGATGCAGTGGATTCCTCATCCCATAGTCTTTCATCTTTCCTCAAATACATAAACTAATGGTCAGAATGAAAAGCACACAACATTAAAGAGGATTCACTTTGTACAGCACAACAAACATTTAATTGATGCACAGTTTATTCCACACACAAATTATAACACATATAAATGAATCTAGGATAACACAAAGCAGACAAAGACTTATCATGCTTTTTAGAGCCATATAGGTTATATCCCTTGTGATACCTTTTCTGCAGGAAACAAAGACTATACATCATATTTTTCTTCAAGTTAGATTTGCATCACTTTCAGGATGACAGTTTGAACAGATATTAAACTTTACAGATTCAAAAACTTCTTGGCAAAATAGAATGTTAGATTATATGAAATACTAACAATCTGCCAACACAGCACTATGACAGAATGCAGTGAAACATTAGAATTTTTTCATCATACCCATATATTTCTATTGCTGACATACTCCCACATAACATTTGAGATGATCAGACGAAGATATATTTCATACTCCTAGAATCAACTTGTTAAAAAATTGCAGTCCCTTGCAAAACTATATACATATACCTACAGCCACAGAAATAATTCCTGTAACTTCAGGAAAAATGCAACCTCTGACAGTTTAATGATGACCTTAATATTCTGCCAGATGCCCATTTGTGGCCCTCACCAGTTTTCATATCTACAAAAATTTACAGCAGTGGTCATGTAGGCTGTGAAATGTGACTACTTTAGCTTATTATGAAAATCATGTATGCATAATTTAGATTGCTTCTTTGTGCTACAAGTGGTAGGGGACATGTTCCTGAATCAAGACAGAGTTTTATTAATGTTGTTTAGTCAGTTTGTCAAAGGAATTGACATTTATTTTGCAGAATCAGTCAGATAATTCTATTAATTGGTTATGTGCTTGTGGCACTTGCCATCCAATCCCCACATGATTCTGCCGTGTGTATTTTAATCTTTAGTTAGCCTGCGACAATAACTGCAAAACACAGAGTATCTGCTATTTCCAACCACAGAGATGTTTAACTGCTTACATTTTGGCTAAGTCCTTAATGGGAGCTTATGTAAAACCTTCTGTGCTATAATAGGAATTACACTTGTTTGTGCAGCAATGTATTCATTAACTCCGAACTGCTTAGTGTTAAGCAACCACACTACAGACTGAATGTTTTAAACTGGATTTGACTTACTACCAGTCTAGAAACAGCTAGGATAAGTACCTTTGCTGTTCTTAATAAGTTACTGAAGTACCTCTGCACTTATGTTTGCCATTTATTAATATCTGAATCAGAATTGCTTTGGTTTAAACTCTAGTGAGAGTAGAGGGTGAACTAAATCATTTTAGGGCTCTGAGTGCCTTGAACTGTGCAGTCTTGCTATTTATTGGCCAGTGGGCTTGTTTAAAATTTGTTTGTATTTCTGCGCTATCATAAGTTGCTGGAGTTTGTGTCACCACTCATAACGTAGACACATTTCATCATGCTCAGTATGGATGCAGGCACTTACATTTCACTGTGCTCTGTATGGATGCAGGCACTTACATTTCACTGTGCTCTGTATGGATGCAGGCACTTACATTTCACAGTGCTCTGTATGGATGCAGGCACTTACATTTCACTGTGCTCTGTATGGATGCAGGCACTTACATTTCACAGTGCTCTGTATAGATACAGGCACTTACATTTCACCATGCTCTGTATGGCTGCAGGCACTTAAATTTCACCGTCCACTGTATGGATGTAGGCACTTAAATTTCACCGTGCTCTGTATGGATGCAGGCACTTACATTTCACCGTGCTCTGTATGGATGCAGGCACTTACATTTCACAGTGCTCTGTATGGATGCAGGCACTTACATTTCACTGTGCTCTGTATGGATGCAGGCACTTACATTTCACAGTGCTCTGTATAGATACAGGCACTTACATTTCACAGTGCTCTGTATGGATGCAGGCACTTACATTTCATCATGCTCTATATAGATGCAGGCACTTGCATTTAACCATGCTCAGAAAAGATGCAGGCACTTAGAACCATAACTGCAGATGTTCTTAATGTATTTAATAGCAATTAATTGTGCTAACAACACCTTTTTTGCACAAAATGGCTCATTTGCTTGTACGACAACTACACATATGGCATAGTCATTGTACATGTTGGTGTAAAAGACTTGAGATATACCTCTCTGGATTATATGAAGACAGACATGTTGGACCTCTCAAAATATGAGTCTGAGGCAGGTATAAACCTAGCTTTGATCAGAATTCTACCATTACCAAGAATGATGCCACAATATGAACAAAATATAAATGAATTCAACAATTGGCTTAGATTCTGAAGTCATTCTAAGGGCTTGGAAAGAGATGGTAGACAGTATAAAACTGCTTTTCCGGTGATGGCCTGCACCCCTCCCCCATGTTTTCTGTATATTGGCTAAAACCTTGTCCATCCTTAAAGTACCCTTTTTAGGGCATGTCAGTCTTCCAAAGCTTCAAACATGACTAAATGGAAATAGGAAATATTATCGTATTATTGCTCAATGCTTAGAGGCCTAACAAAAAAAAAAAAAAAACCTCCACACCCTACAAGCACTACGTACCCTGGAAAACATAGATGTATGCATTATTATAGATACCTGGTTTTGGTCCATTTAAATCACCCCCTCAGTAGAAGTCTTCAATGCCTATCACAAGTATAGGCCCATTACATTAGAAGAAGACACTAAATGCCAAGGTGTCTCTATATTCTTAAAAGAAAAAAAATCACCTCTAGACTAATTGTCCCGGTCCCCTTTAATAAACACAACACACTGAATGACATTTGATGACCTTTATTAAAACTTCCATAACATAACTTTGATTATCAAATTTGTTAAATACAACAAGACATAGTGTACAATGTTAATCAGAACAGCGTACCTGCTCATCCTGTCCAGTAAGCAGCGTCCATACCTTTACTCACTTACGTTGCTTATAAACCAAACCTCCTTATAATATTAATCAGGACAGCGTACCTCCTCATCCGACCCAGTAAGCAGCGTCCATACCTTTGCTCACTTACCAAACCCTTCACTGAATTACCTTCAAACCAAATAAGCAGTGTCCTTATGTCCACTTGCTTATCTATTCAACAAAAACCTCCTTGAAATGCACCACCAGACACCAGAGGGAGAACAGAAGAGGGCAAGCATGTCCCTCTTCTCTGCCACCAGCCTACCCAGGCTGTTCCCCCTCACCACCATCTTCCATCATCTAGCCACCCTTAGGGGATAAGGCCAAACATCATTCAGTGTACAATATTTACCAGGACATTACCAGCCCCTGGCAATTACCTAATGCTTACCAAAGAATCACCTGCCACTGGAGCAAGAATACTCAACCCCAACCACCAAATTAAAGCAATTGCATATCACCCTTCCCAAACAATTCCTTTTACTTGCCTAATGACATGCAGAACCTGAAGAACTTCAAAATGCTATTTAACAACTGTTTTGCCAACACCAGCTACCCATATCAAAAGTAAAGCACCTAAACCCCATGATAGCTTTAGCAGTCTAACCCCTCTTTACTCTATCAATACCCTTGAATGCCACCAACAATATACCAAACTGAAAATGCCCTATGCCACAAATCAAAGTCAGATTATACCAGAATGAAAATGCCCTATGCCACCTGGTCGACACAATGTCTTAGCAGCATGAAAGAAAACCCAGGGGTTCCCCATGAAACCCACACAAACACAAGGAGGGCACGCAAGGTTCACAAAACTGCCTGAGAATCAAACTGGAGAACCTCTAGCTGTGAAATGGCACCGACTGCTGCACCACTGCATCCCATGATATTTAAATATTAAAACTCTTAATTCTACCATGTATTGTACATTATCCTGTATCACAAATCAAACCAGGTCATAAAACATAATACTTTTTCTAGAGTAAACAAAAAGTTGGTTGTGCTTCTTTCTTCTTCTTCTGAATCACTGTGCTTGCCTTTTAACCTATCCATTTCTGATTACTCACCCAATGACCCCCACTGCTTATTCGACACCAAAGCATGATCATCTGCGAACTCACTGTATCTCACCACTGGAACTCGGCACACCATTATCTACAAAGAAAAAGACAAATAGGAACAGGAAGGCTCCACCTTATACCCACCTATTCCAAACTACAGCCACCGCATTCCAAGACCACATCTGCAATAAAGAAAAGACATGTAAAACATCCAAAATACATAACACATTACAAGAAATCATTCCGCAGCTTACTGTGAACCTCAGGGTTTGGCTGCAACTCTACTCGACCCATATCAAAGAAGACCCCAGCTAACAATACAATGTGAAATTCAATTCTGATACTTCCCAACAATTTCAAGCAAACAAGACATTACCTTGTGACAACAGGGAAGAAAAACACAAACAAACAACTCTATATTTAGCTGCACTGCTGAAAAAACGTGACCTCCTTTCATACCCCTATATCAGCTGACACATTCCTCAGCCTTCAATCTTGCCTGTCGAGTCCACGTTTCTTCAGCCCATCAAGTAAAGCTCCACTCTGCACATCCCATCCACCACCTCAGTGTTGTCTGTAAAAGAAAAAACTGTAAATACTCCACACTTACATATTCCAATTTCTTAATGACATTATGCAACCCAAAGGCATCTTTATTTATTTTTTTTTATTTATTTTTTTATTTAACTGGATAGAAATGCACTGACCACCAAATACAATACAACATATCACCAGAACCCTAAATTGCCCAATGTCACCAACAAAAAGTCAGTGCCATGTCATCATGGCTAACTGCAACCTCTCTATCCCTCCAACTGACATACTAATGGCCAAATAAGATTTCTTCCCCTAATGTAATCCCATCATCTTACCCGCTATCCATTACAATGGAAGAAAACCTCTACTAACCAAACCACCATTAATGACCTCAATACCAGCATAAGACACCTTAAAGTAAACCCTAACCTCCAACTCCCGCTAAACCTGCCCCATGTTAGGCTGAAACTCTAGATACACAGCATCCCCAGATGCTCTCCCATCCTATCATGCAAAGACACCACAACCAGTTAAAATTGTGCCCCCACCCCCAAAAAACTCCTACAAAGTTGTAAACAAATCATAAAATTCCTATGATCACACCTATCCACCTACCCCAAGGACTAACCGAGTGAATCAACCCAGAAGCAACACAATGGTAAACTCTAACTTATTAAAAAGAAATAAAACCTGGCTGGCCTACCAGGGCCCTAAAACAAGTACCACATAGCAATCTACATTCCTATGATTTTGAGATTCTACCCCACCTGTAACCCCCAAATTCTCAATACATAACCCACGTCCTACATTACCTTGACCAAACATACCTCCTTACCACCCCCCATTGTACCTACTCCAACCATCAAAATCCACCCAGAGAATCCATTACCTTCTGAAGACATTTAATCAGTGTACTGACCACTGGTCACTGAAAACATGCCCATCTCTGACCTTCCTGTGTACCACCCACATGGCCTGACATCCATTGAACAGGCTCCATCACCTCAACCCTGCTGAAGTTTGCACGAAAACTGATTAATCATCTTGCCCAATCCTGCTCCCCGTGACTAAAGGGTTTATCAACAGTGATTTGCCTCCAAATTGCCAGTCATTGTTAATTCAAAATCAGAGACACTTTTAAAATATCAGTGCTATTAACTTGAGAAAGTGACAGAAACAGAGCATATGCATTAATGCACATTTTCTGACATAAAAGAAGTCTATAACTAGTAATTGTTCATTCATGGTGTAATCCACCACCTTTCCTCCAAAATACACTAATTGTAGTAGGATCAAAAATGTAATGGGTTTTAGACTATTGCCATAACTTGTATTGAGAAAAAGAAAATAAGTACTACTATTAACATGTAAGGATACAAAGTCCATTACTCAATGCCTTTTCCTAACATTAAAGAAACTCTCAGAAACCCAGACGTAAACCCTGCAAACGCACATGTGCCATAAGCCACCATAAGCTGGAAACCCAGGAAACCCATAAACAATCCCTGCCAGTCTAGCGGATACTGACCAGCTGATGAGGCAACAAGATGGTAGCCAGTTTGCCAACAATATCCTTCTAAGCCCTAGGAACACTTCCCCTACTCCACCTAGAGCTGTATAACCTAACGGTCAGTCAGAATCCCCTACCCAGCCTTGATGCCATCAAGGGGGAAAGAATTAGCATTATTTTAAGGTTGCTGGTGACCCCCATATAAAATTAAAATGGATGACTACAATCACCACCACACATGCACAGCCCACTCATCACCTCAGGAATCCAAAGCCTGCGAAAAATATTTGCTGATCTCTCCCCATCAACCAGCCTGCAAAAACCTCCACACAGAAACACCACCACGAAAAAAACATTTTTCAAAATGCCAGCTCCCACATACAGAGGTGCTTCTGCAGGTCACCAAAAGCCTGGAATCAGTCAGCCCCATGCTCTCCACAACTCACCCAACACACCAAACAATTTATCGGCAAATACACTCCACAAAGCCTAACAAGGACCAACCTGTGATGTACCCAAAACGACATCTCCATTAGCCAATTGTCACCTTAAAGCCTGTGAAAGGGAAGATGCCATGTTTTCTCACCCTGCCCCATCAGCAATGCCACAGGTCCAAACAGCAAGTCAGTCACATCCTGCCAAGCTACAAAACCGGGTTAGCCAAAAGCAACACAGACAACATTAATATTTCCATCAAAAACTGAAGACATCAACTACCTCCCACAGGCACACCCGCATATGCATGCACACTCACAGACCCACTCACACACAAGCCTGTACACATTCCCTCCCACCAGCCAACCCACAGCTCACTTGCCAACATCCATAAATCATCTGTGCCAAAAGCAGCATAGCCAGCCGAGTTCATTCCCAATAAGAAAACTCTCAAATCCACATGAAATTAGAAACTATCAGCGATATCAAGCACATTACAAAACATAGTATCAAGCACATTACAAAACATACTATTAAGCATATTACAAAACATACTATTAAGCATATTACAAACATACAATCAAGCACATTACAAAACATAGCATCAAGCACATTACAAAACATACTATTAAGCATATTACAAAACTTACTATTAAGCATATTACAAACATACAATCAAGCACATTACAAAACATACTATTAAGCATATTACAAACATACTATTAAGCATATTAGAAACATACATATCAAGCATATTACAAGCATACTATTAAGCAAATTACAAACATACTATCAAGCATATTACAAAACATACTATTAAGCATATTACAAACATACTATCAAGCATATTACAAAACATACTATTAAGCATATTACAAAACATACTATTTCCCCAAAGGTTCACTTTATACATTTATGAAGCACTGTGGTATGACGTTCAATTGTATGTCACTATTTAGTACTGCAAACCTCAATGCATTGTCAGAAACCACAAATTTTGTGGAGAACAAACTAAAATTATTAGGCAAAATTTGAACACTCTGCAAAACTGAACAGTTGAGAAGTATGTTCGCGGGCACATACCACCCTCCCTTGACAAAAGTACATCCGCGGTCAAACTCCACTCCCTCAACACCCCACCCCCTAGTGACAAAACTGGAAAAGCCAGACAGTGAAGTTCTTAATTTAACTTAAATAGCTTTCCTGCTGATTTGTTCCTTCACAGCAATACTTACTGTATGTCATACGAGCACAATGTCCTGACTACGAAGCACCCCACCCCCATGTTACAAACCAACAAGTGGACATTTTACTTCTGAACATGCTTTGTGCTGGCATGCACTGCTTGAACCACATGAAGTCTGAAACTCCATTCATTTTCACGCTGCCTTTGACACAACTTATAAAATCACAAACACTTTTTTTTCCCCTTTTCAGCCCCTTGTGGAACCGACCAACATGATGCAAAATCTGATCATCCCAGAAACTCTTCAAATACAAACCCCAAGGCTTTGAGCTGACATCACAGAGTGTGTAAACCAAGGCCAATCATTCTAAAACTTACTGACCTGCTGACAACCATCCCACTTTCCTTTTTGTGTTTTTTTTTTTTTTTTTTTAATAAATCACACCAAGCACTCCTGGCACCCCCCCAGCGCATGAGTGCACCTTGTGCCCAATGCATGCCAATTGGCCAACACAAAACCGGAACCACAAAGTATGATTCCTACTACAGAGGCCACCACGCCTCCCAAGCAAACGTGACTTGGCGAATTCCAGAAACGAACCCACACTCCTGCAACTGAAATCTGCTCTTGCTCCAGAGCTAGGAAACCAGAACAAAGCCATAGCTAAGGGCAGAGCCAAGACCAGAAACAAACCACTCAATCACCTCTCATACAACTTAACAGCTGTTAAAATGATGGATTATACCTTAGCCCAACAAGGGTATTCTCTCAAAATGTCGTAAGTTGTCACTACCTTGCCGCAACTGCAATACCATGTAAACAGATTAAAATAGAAGCAGAGTGTGGACCTTCAATACCAAACTGCACCATTGAGAAGCCTGCTGTAGCCCCCAAATCCCACCACCACCAATGGGAGGGCTCAAAAATATTTGAAGTTAACGACTGACCCAAATCTGAACCTTGACATCAAGAAAATCCACAACTCACAGCACCCGTACACCAAGCTTACAGTAACACTATAAGGCAAACCTGAAGCATAAGATTGCGCCCCAAGACCATCACTTAAACTTAATCCCCCTGCACAAACCATTGTTAATCCAATGCGTACCTGTCCAACAATACTTACAGGTCTAGCAAGTTCATGCCAAAATGTGATTACTTACCCAGCTACACTCATCTAAATCCCTTAAGCTCCTCCCACCCTTATCGCATTTCCTTGCAATCAGCCCTCCCACCGTTTAACTCTTTCACCTTCCCAACCCTTTGAACTCCCATTAATATCAACCTAACACCCCCTTGAAGATGTCCCAGAACAACTTGGCTTGTGCCAAGTCTCATTTGACAAGATAATGATATGGAACACTTCCACATCCAATGTACTATAAAGTAAACACCATATCACACCATCATTAACTACAGTAGCCCCTCTATGCCCTCTTAACTCTTGCCTCCTACCTAACCAACATGGAGTCTCTATGTATTAAGCCAAGTATCATTCTCCTAGGAAACTTCAACTACTCCACCATAAACTGAGAGGCTTATCTGTCCTTAAACATGTATGCCCAGAGATTTCTGGACTTTATAAACACAAACTTCATGAACTTGTTAATCCTCAACCTAATGAGGGGTGACAAAATCCTGGACTTAGTTCTTTCAAATATGGGACAGGTCTGCTTCCTGAACAACCGTAACTGACCATAAGTCAGTCACATTCACCTTAAGACTGATGCCCGAAGCATCCCCAAATACCTCAGTATTTAAAGGCTATGTGAAAGCTAATCTAGTAAAAAAAAAAGTGACAACCTGACTAAATTTAAAAGCCCCTTCCACCTAGATGATCCCACTGCTTATGTGGAATCCTTTGCTGACAAGTTTTATACACATGTAAATAGTTGTATAGATGCATCTGACTCCCACAGAAATAAATGCAACACCAAATTTGAAAATAAACCCCTGTAGCTGAACCATAACATAAGCAGTCTCTATAATAAAAGAGGAAAAAAAAACATTGCTCACAAAATAAATCTAACTCTCATCTCTTGCTAAACTAAACAATAAACTTCAGATCCTGATCAAAGGAAGCAACGCCAGGCAAGAGGTAAAAATAGCCACTGAGGTGAAAGATGTTAGAAATCTGACAAGTGCACAGAGTTAATAGTAAATGATATCACATACTCAGACACAGAGGACATAGCTAATTGACTAATCGACACATCAGTTCTAATTTCAAAGCCCTCTCCTCTCTAATATTCTCAGATCAAATACCTGCATCTATTCTCACCCCCAATCTCATAAGAAGAAGTTCTCACAACACTATCGAAGGCCAAAAATACTTCATTTATGGGATCAGATAACATACACGACTGATTGCTGGCTGGCCTGAAACATGAATTGTTCTACAGAGGCTATTCAGCATTAGCCTTGAAAACAGACTTTGCACTGGATGGATGGAATGCAACAGCAGTCATTCCCTTACCCCAAGCTGGGGCTACAATGGACCTGGGTAATTATACATCCTTAAGCCTGATCAGCCTTATCTGCAAGGCCATATTAGGGATCATCATGGAACTAATTAAGAGGGATTTAGGTAACAGACTCTCGACCCAACCCACTTCAGATTCCTCAGAGATATATCCTGCCTACTTAACCTGGTTGACTTCTTTGAAAACATCATTGAGGCAATGGATGAGGACAAAATCAATGCATACTTCATATCTAGACCTTGCAAAGACATTCAGCACTATCTCATATTCAGGCATCATAGATAAACTCTCCCAACTAAATGTTAACCCCTATGTAATTCATTGGATAGCAAACTGGTTCATAAATAGAACACAGGAGTAAGGATGGGAGGCACTAACTCCGCCAAAAGATCTGTAACTAGTGGAATTTCCCAG
Source organism: Protopterus annectens (assembly GCF_019279795.1). Taxonomy (NCBI): domain Eukaryota; kingdom Metazoa; phylum Chordata; order Ceratodontiformes; family Protopteridae; genus Protopterus; species Protopterus annectens. The sequence goes on along the minus strand of NC_056732.1, from coordinate 788,169,804 downwards.
GATTCAGTGCTTAAGCCACTTCTTTTTGGCATTTATTTCCCAGAGATGAAAGATGTGTCTGTGGCTGCCTAAGTTTGTAGATGACTGCAAACGTGGTGCCATCATTAACTCCCCAAAGGACAGCAGGATACCAAACAAATAATCAGTGCAAAATCCATAAACTAAAATTGAAATCCAAGAAATGCATAATTGTATCCTTTGGCAAGCATGACGCCCTTTCTAACTATCAAATTAAAACTGATCACCTTTCTAGAGGCCTGGGAGCCTATGTTGACAATGAACTGTCTTTTAATCATTACGTATCCACTACTGTAAGTCGTTTTTCATCGCACAGCCTTTCTCTAAAGGTGTGATGTCCAGGAACAGTACAGTTGCACTGTACTCAGTACTTTGTAGGCCTTTTCACTGAGTATAATGCCCCTTTAAGTATGCACCTGTACAAACACTTGTCACAGCTGGTATGACCACAATACTTTCTCATTAAAACATCAAGGACATAAATCGTAAAAACTAGGCAGATCATCTCAAAGCCTTGTCTCTTTTCTCATTTTCATACAGAATACTGAGAGACAACCTGTGCCTTGTGTATACAGCTTTAGCAGACACAGTTGTGACAGACCAAATACATATTAGCAAGTCCAGTGGCATCAAAAACACACTCAGGGGACACAAAACTCTTCTGCAAAATTAACAGAACATGCTGTTGGAATAATTATGCATCACAGAGAATACCACTTCTCTAGAACCATCTTCCCCTTCACATAAAGCAATGTATCTTGGACAAAAGGATATGTAACTGCAAATTTACACCCAGTTTAGGGCCAATGGCCCTCATAGATGGGGAAACATGTAAATACACCCAAATATACTTATTCTGACTGTCTTGGGAGATTCGTATTGCAAAATATAAGGGCTAGTAATTATCAGTACACTTAATCCACCACTGGCCAGGTGCATTTTTAATGAATGTGGGTTTTGATGCAGTTTCAAAGAATGTGTGTTTTCAAAGGCAGAAGTGTTTACAGTTGCTCATGCTGCATCGCTTTTCAATGTGAGACTGTTTTGTTTAGCAACTGGCCATCACTATTTGTGCTATAAAATTTGAAATAAAAGTTTTAAATTAAATCCAAATAAATGTAATTGCTGTAAACAAGAAAACAATATGCACACTGACAGTTTTAAACAGTGTTTATGGTAACTAGGGAGAGACAGCCAAGTAATGGGCCACTGGAATGGTTGCGAGTGGCATGCTGATGCATTATCCTACTTAGGACCCCATTTGAGTATGATCTGGCTGTAAGTGAAGCAGTT